>NC_049909.1:19924017-20267572 GCF_001411555.2 Juglans regia
TGGTCAGCTAGTATCCCCAAGCTCTGGCATCTCAGGTTCAGGTACCTCATCTCCTTTCCCTGACCATGAATTTGCTGTGGGTTTTCCCCATTTCCTGGAGTTTCGAACAGGTGACCCTCCCAAGCTTTTGAACCTCTATAAGCTATCCACCCGTGAAAGCAGATCACATCAGGGTGATGGTTCATTGACACCAGATGCTGTGAGGCCCACATCTCGCGATGATTATCTTCTCAACGGTCAGATTTCTGAAGTTTTTTCATGTTGGCATTCAGACAATGGAAGGTGGGATGACGAGGTTTCTGTTACTCGTAGGTTCTCGTTTGAGTTAACTGCAGCAGATGACACAAGATGTGTAGAAAAGAAGCCATTTCCATTGGCTGAAGCCATATCAGTGTCTTTAAAAGATACTACGATTGCCAGAAGACAAAAACCTACCAATATTATGGATTGTAACGAGTTCCCTGTTGGTGAAACTTCCAATGATTCACAAGATAAATCTCCCGAGGCTAGGGAGGAAGCAGAGTGCCTTCAGAAGCATCGGTCTAGTACTCTAAGTTCTGTTAGGGAATTCTATTTTGACAATACAGATGGAATAGACTCTTGTAAGCCTAATGTTAGCTCTGACTGGTGGGCAAATGAGAACGTAGTGGGGAAGGAGGGTGGGCCGACCAAGGATTGGTCTTTCTTCCCTATGATACAGCCAGGTGTTAGCTAACTGGTTATATACTCACTTGAAGCCTACATTTTCACGGAGAATTGTTGCAGTTTACATCATGGCTTTGGATTGCAAACTGGCTAGCAGTAACCTAACCCCAGAATTTGCTTGATCCAGTGTGTAAAAACGTTTTAGATTCAATTAGAAAACATACAAGGTCCCTGACCCCCAAGGACAGGCATACGTTTTTAGTACATTTTATGGGCAATGTATATTATACATGACAATACAACATTCGTATTACTAAACTAGCACGTTTAGGCGTTGCTCTTATATTCGTCCCGTATTCTTGGACTCTTGCCTATACTTATGATCAGTGAAATATTGTTACCAATAAAAACAATTAAATGACAATAGAACATTGACTACAATAGTAATAATACATTAGCAGTGTTAGTGATGAAATTATTTTCTGAGTATGTTTCCTTACCAGTTGATTAATATTGAATCATCACATGAATGAAATCTAGAATTGCAAAGCTTCTTATCACACCTTTATGGGATGAGAATATGGTATGTTTATATCTCGAGAATACTTAATAAATAATTTGTATATGTCATTCGGATTTCTATCCGATTTGCCAAAATGCGAGTCAGTGTTCTATCTTACTACTGATTGAGGATCGGGGCCTAGATATTGGTCCTAGTTTTCTTTGTCACCATCATCTTGCGAGCATATAATAGGATCCTGCAGGTGCATTTCCTCCCATCTTCAGGCCAAGAATGGCATCCCGTGGTTGACATTTATGTACATGGAGGCATTAGTCGTGGATATTGTGTGAGAACTGAGGTTCGAGCCCAGCTCATTAGTTGGACTGGATGTCCTATTTGTGAAATTTTACCTGAAAGTTTTATATTACGATAATTAATACGTGACTTATTATTTTTATTTTTATATTTAAATACAAATATTTAAATATTAAGATAGATTGATAAATAATAAATCACATATTGATTAAAATGAGACACGTGATCTAAGGTAGAATTTGTTGTATGTATATATTAATTTTTGCTAATTTGAGAAGTAAAATATTTGATCATTTAAAAATAAAAATATATTTGAAAAAGTTCAAACAAACTTAACCCTCTTGCCCTGCTTCCTAAATCTGCCAAGTACATTTTCTCTTCTTGTTGCTACAATCAGACTGCAATGCAAGCCGCATGTTTAGAAATAAATTATGTTAATCTCATCTCATTTCATTTTATTTTCTTTTATCTATTTTTTAAATATAATTTAAATACAAATATTTTTAAATTAATTATTACAATTTTTCTAAACTTTCAAATAAAAAATAAAAAATAATTCAACTTTTTTAAACGTTTAAATAAAAATTATATTATAAAATTATATTCTAATAATATTTTAACTTTATAATATTTTTTATTTAATATTTTTTCTATTATTTTTTAAAATTTAAAAAATAATTAACTTAAATTATCTCATTATTATTTATTAATTATCTTCTTATTATTAGCAAAATTCTAATCTCACCCGCTCCCTAAACCAGCCCAAGGACAAAAAAATATCCATTTCTTTCTTCGCTGTTCTTCCTTCTCTCCTTTTATAAACTGGTTTCTCTCTCTCTGCACCCAACAAATTTCAGGGCTTTTCTCTGGCTGGACTCCATTTCCAAGTTTCTCAAATTCCGGCGTTTCTTTGCAGTGGTGGTTTCGGAATATTGAGATATGCTACCTTTTGTTGGCTCTACAACTAACAGGGCTGGACTAACCATACTGGATTCTAACATAGTCACTGTTGATGTGGGTGGGCAGATCTTCCAGACCACAAAGCAAACACTCACTCAAGCCGGCCCCAAATCCCTTTTTTCTGGGGTTTCCGAGTCCCACTCCGGTGTGTTATTCATCGACCGAGACCCCGAGTTGTTCTCGGTCCTTCTTTCGCTTCTCAGAACCGGTAATCTTCCTTACAAGGTCAAAGCTTTCGACGTCCAAGACCTTATTTCTGACTCCCAGTTCTACGGCATCGAACCCCTTTTGTTGAATTCGCTCTCGAACCCGTCTCAGTTTGACGCGTTCAACCTCGAGAAATCGCTGGTTCTGCCGCTGAACGGCCGCGATTCTCCGTCCACGATCACCACGGCACCGTGCGGGTCGGTCCATGTGGCGCACGGGAGCAAGATCACCTCTTTCGATTGGTCTTTGACGAGGAAGTCAACGATTCTGACCCAATTCACTGCCGTCGATTCGTTGCTGGCGATATCACCCTTTGTGGCTGCCGCCGGGGCCACCGATGCCTCGGGGCTTCAGATTCTTGATCTCCAAACTGGGAATGTGAAAAAGAGCTTGAATTGGGAGAATGCGACTCGGTCTAGTTCAACGGTGCAAGCGATTGGATCCTCGCCCGAGTTCCTATTCTCTAGTTTCGAATCGGGTCGGCGAAATTCGAATTCAATCGTGGTCTATGATCTGCAGAGCTTGAGTCCGGTGATGGAGATTAATCACTCTGAAATTTACGGTGCCGAGATTGAATCGGCAATCCCGGCTACGAAATTGATTTGGGTTTCGGGTTACAGTTTGTTAATGTCATCCGGGTCTCATAGTAGGCTTTCAGGAGTATTGGGTAACATCAAATTTTGGGATATAAGGTCGGGAAACATGGTTTGGGAGTTCAAGGAGAAGGTAGATTGCTTTTCGGATGTAACGGTCTCGGATAATTTGTCTAGAATTTTTAAGGTTGGTGTAAATACCGGTGAGCTGTTCTTTGCAGATATGCGTAATGCTGGGAGAGAAAATCCATGGGTTTGTCTTGGGGATAGTGGAAAAGTACCGGTGAATGGGAAGAAAGAAGGTTTGTGTTGCAAGGTTGAGAGCCATGGGAATCAAGTGTTTTGCAGCAAGGGAGGGGAAATAGAGCTGTGGACAGAGGTAGTGATGGGGTGTTCAAAGAAGAGTGAAGATGGATTGGAGAATAGGGTTTTTAGGAAGAACTTAATGGGGAGAGTGAAGGATATGGGAGCTCCCAAGATTACCAACTTGGCTTTTGGAGGGAACAAGATGTTTGTGACTCGGAAGGATCAGCAAAATGTCGAGGTCTGGCAAATCAATTCAGCCAGGGGATTTTGATTTTTGACCTTTTATTATAAAATAGATATAAAAATTAGTGAATTTAATTTTATTAAATATTTCTGTCTATAACATTTATCTGTAGTTTATTTGTAAACTTGTTATAAATGGTTATTTCTTAAGATATCGAGTTGAGATTAAGCACTCATGTTTACTTCTTTTATGGGTAAGACGGAATACGAATAGGAAGCCTCTGTTCAAAGCCTTGAAAGGAGGGCTTTCGGAGTATTGGTAATGGCAAGTCTAAAATTTAGCTAGAATCTTAATTTTTAATTATAATATTAATTTTTGATTAAATGAGTTTATATTAGACTAGCTATCTTAAAGTTAAAATAATAATATAATATATTTTTTTTTTAATTTTTTTTTACAAATATAATTCATATATTTCTTAGATCTTCATGCTTTGTAAAAATAATATATCTATTTTATCAATATTCGCAATCAGTAGAATAAATAATATGCATGCCATACATATTTTACTATTCAAAAAGAGAGGGAAGTGATGAAATAATAAAATATTATTTTTCATTATGAATAATAGCTAACCATGTTTTAAGAGGACTTAAGATTTACTGTAGCTCAAGTCTTAAGTTTTGGACTTTTAGCTAGTCTAATGTGAAAATTTTTTCTCACATCTAGCTAAAGTTTATATTTATATTGATATTTAACTAGTCCATTATCAATGCTTTGGTTCGAAAATGGAAGGCAGGATATTTTTTGTACCCAGGAATGCATACAAGAGAAATAACTTTCACAACTCTCCTATACATAAATTTCATACAAGTTCTTATAAAAGAACTTATCTCACTTTAAAAAGTAGTATAAGGAAAAATTATTTTTTATAAGTGATGCGATTTTATAAAAAATTTATATAAGATTTGTCTATTTAAAATTTATATCTAACATTACTTTTTTATGAGTCACGAAATGTTTTTACAAATAACTTTTATCTTATATATATTTCAAAGAACTTTTGTCTTATATATAGTTTTAAGATAGATAAGTCTTGTTTATTTTTATTAAAATAATTAAAAAAATTAATTTGTATAAAAAATTTAAATTTTTTATAAAAAAAAATTAGCATTAATTAATTAAAAGATACCGATTGTAATAGACATTTGTGAATCATTGATCATGGCCCTCCTCATCTCAGCTTGTACCAATATCATTCTGAACAAGGGTACGTTTGGGTGTTGAAAAGTGTTGAGAAGTGTTGAGAATATTTGTGAATAGTTATGAGTAGAGATTGGAGTGAGTTTGTGGGTCCCATTGAGAGTATTTTGAGTTGTTTGGATGTGTGAAGTATGTTGAGTTGTTGACTTTTGAGTAGGTAGTTGAAAAATGTGTGGGTCCCATAAATATTATAGTGATTTGATTTTTAATAATAAATATTATAATGATTTTATTATAGTGATTTTTTAATATTAATAAATATTGTAGTGATTTTATTTTACTTTTATATATAATAATGATAAATATTATAATGATTTTATTTTTAATTTATATATAATATGATAAATATTATAATGATAATGATTTATATTATAGTGATTTTATTTTTAATTATATATATAATAGTGATAAATATTATAGTAATGTTATTTTTTATTTATATATTATAGTGATTTTATTTTTAATTTATATATAATAGTGATAAATATTATAGTATTTTATTTTTTATTTATATATAATAGTGATTTTATTTTTATTTATATATTTTAGTGATTTTATTTTTTATTTATATATTATAGTGATTTTATTTTATTATTTATATATTATAATGATTTTATTTTTTATTTTTATTTAATAGTGATAAATATTATAGTGATTTTATTTTTTATTTATATATTATAGTGATTTTATTTTTTATTTATATATTATAGTGATTTTATTTTTTATTTATATATTATAGCGATTTTATTTTTTATTTATATATAATAGTGATAAATATTTTTTATTTATATATTATAGTTATTTTATTTTTTATTTATATATTATAGTTATTTTATTTTTTATTTATATATTATAGTGATTTTATTTTTTATTTATATATTATAGTGATTTTATTTTTTATTTATATATTATAGTGATTTTATTTTTTATTTATATATTATAGTGATTTTATTTTTTATTTATATATTATAGTGATTTTATTTTATTTATATTTAATAGTGATAAATATTATAGTGATTTTATTTTTTATTTATATATAATAGTGATAAGTATTATAGAATGTTTGTGAATAGTTATGAGTAGAGATTGAAGTGGGTTTGTGGGTCCCATTGAGAATATTTTATGTTGTTTGGCATGTGAAGTATTTTTAAAAGTACGAGAATACTTAGAAAGTGTTGAGAGTAGTTTGGTACCCAAACATACCATTAGTGATCAAGTCTTTTAATGCATGACATCGTGTCGACATCCAAAATCAAATCCGATATGACTATTGGAAGTCTCCGAGTCATCCAACTTTATGCCACCCACCGATTATTTTGTTAAAGGGGTATATCTCATCATTAATTTTATATTGAAAAAGTCAAATTTTACAATTTTTAAAAAATATTATATATAAAATAAATAGTAATTTTATAAAATTTACAATTTATTCTTAACAAAGTGAAATGATCATATTGATTGTTTGCAAAATAATTATACGTGTACAATTACCCAAAAGTCATTAACACTACTGAATTATGTGATTATTCAAGTACATTAATATCTGCAGCTAGATTAATTAATTCTCGAATATTAAGTATGGAATAAAAATATGTATCTAATATAGCTCCAATAAGAAAAAAATAAAAACATGAATGCCTCGTTTGTTTTCAGAAAATATCTCATCTCATCTCGTCTCACCTCATAATTACAAATTTCTCAAATCTCAAAATAAAAATAATTAATTCTCAATTTTTTCAAATCTCAAAATAAAAATAATATTAAAAAATATATTCTAACAATATTTTATTTAACTTTTTAACTTTAATCTCAATTCATCCCATCTCATCCCTGAAAACCAACCACTTGTTTGTGTAACAAGATATTCTCAAGTATTTTCTTCTCAAACATCATCACTCAAATACAAAATAATTTTCAATTTAAAATCTTTAAATTTGTTATTTAATCATTACCTAATCATTATTCAAATTCAAAACCAATACAACTTTTCAAAATTTCCAAATAAACCACAAAAAAATAATACAAATTTTTTCAAAATATAAAACAAAAAATTAATTAAAAAATTATATTAAAATAAAATTTTTACTTTATAAAATTTTTATTCAATTTTTCTCAATCATTTCTCAAAAGCTAATAAAACATTTTTATTCATGTCATTTCACGATTATTTACAAACAATTTCATTACTATTCACATATATTCTAAATTATTCTAATTATCAAAACGAGTCATTCAAACACATAAAAATGGATTACGAATAAGGTTTGGTTTGGTTTTACAAATTTTTTAAATTATCTCATCTCATTTCAACATTCAAACATCATTCAAACACACATTTATCAATTTTAAATTTTCAAGTTTTCAATTTTTTGATCTAATCATTACAATTTTTCTAAACTTTCAAACAAAACATAAAAAATAATTCAACTTTTAAAATCTTAAAATAAAAATTATATTAAAAAAGTATATTTTAACCATATTTTAACTTTATAATTTTTTTATTTAACTTTTTTTTTTCTTATTATCTAAAATTTTATAAAATATCTTAATTCTAATTATTTTACTACTATTCGTAAATTATTTCATTATAATTTATAAATTTATCATCTTATCACATCTGTGTAATCAAACGAGTTGGTAAGATGTCTATATACAAATTAATTATTCTTGTACAGGTGACGTTGCATGCATGCATGCATGCCTGATTTCAAACGTTTGGGAAAAAAGTACTAACCTTTTATATTAATTTTTCCCCAACTTGGCAATACCAATATTTGCTGTATATAAAGCTATGTATAAAGAGGACTTTCTATGCCATGGAGGTGCATTGAAGCTGGCATGCAGATCGTGCTGAAATAAAATGATTGGATTTCCTTCATGGTCACTGCGGATGAGGCCATGCATCCATGCATGCACTGGATCGTATATTTTAGAAGGCAATTAAAGGACGACCTTGCATTTCATATAGTTAGTTGCATGTCCCTCTCCATTATCAGAAAATTTGAATTAAATATTATTTTTATTTTATAATTTAAAAAAATTAAATTATTTATTATATTTTTATCCTCATAATTGAGGGCGGAGAAAACAGATGAGATGAGGGAGCTAGTACTAGTAGCTTTGACTCTGTACCGAGAAAGGTCCAAAGATGGCATTAATTACAACTGAGACAGAAGTCATCTTCTTCTTTAATTCTCTCTTTTATGGGTGACAAGTGACAACATATCATTAGAGTCTAGAGATGTGCATGGTAAGTAAAATCGTCGTCTTCCTTTTTTTTTTTTTAGTATTGGTCTGATATTGATATATTAAATTATAAAATAAATTTAACCTATTCTATAAAATTATGTAAATTTATAAAATTATTTTCCCACCGTAAACTGTAAAATTGGATTGGATTTGGAAAAGGTGTAATTTTTTACAGTATTTAGTACGTACGTTGTTACAAACCGTCCTAGCCTAAGCTGATTAGGTTTGGAAAAGTGAGTACGTAGGAGGTATATATCCTTGCATGCATGAGTGACACTGCTCGTACGTTAAGCGCGCTAGCTCTCAAAAGCCGACATCCGTGGCCATGCATTTCATTATGGGCCTTCTAGGGCCATCGAGTAATCCTTCCTATAAGTGTAAAACACTTTTTATTTTATATTTTTTTAAATTCTTTTAAATACTTCTTTTAAAAACATTTTAATATTTTTTAATAATTAATTAAAAAATAAAATATAGTAAAATAGAAATCGATAAGTTTTGTAGAGCTCTTCTTCGGTGGATGTTGCATTATCCTTTCATTTATTTGTTGCGTTATAATCCGAACAACAGAGATAATATATATACTACTATCTCTTTTGTTTTAGGTCTAACGTTGCCAGAACTTTAGGAATCTCGATTCAATAAACTCGACCTTAACCATTATATATATATATATATATTAATATACTGTTTGAATACAGAAATACTCTCAACTTATCTTATCTTATTTTATCTTTATATTTTTTTTAAAATTTTATATAAAATATAATAAATAATTTATTTTTTTCAAATGATCTCAACTTAGATCAACGAATTGATCTAAGGTTCATCGTAGGTACGTAGTATATATGAATTGTGCGACATACGTACAACAGTAGTACTGTTTAGTATCGGTGTATTCATACTGGACCGACGATTTTAGTCGAATAAGTAGATCTAGAAGTGCAAATGTAATTTTTTCTTTTTATTTTTATTTTATTTTAATTATTTTTATATAGTTTAAATATTTTTAAAAATAAAGAAATATCAATTCAATAATCTTTACTTACTTAATTATTAAATAAAAATAAAAAATTCAATCAGTCAATTCAACTAATCTTTTTCATATGAAAAATAATTTATACATAATATTTTTTATAATATATTTTATTATAATGTGTTAAATGAAGAATAAATTTATAAAATATTTTATAAAAATAATGTTATTTTACAAAAATATTATTATCTTATAATATTATTGTTGTTGTTTGTATATGAATAGTCTTTTCATATTTATATCGCACACACTCGTACAAGTCCCTCAACCAATTAATCCCATTTTTTTTCCTCATTCAATGCCAGACGGCACTTTACAGCAAAATTAGGTGAGAATGTCTAGCTTTTTGAGAGAGAGAGAGAGCTAGCCCTCCAAGCAAAGTAGAAAACAGCGAAAGCTTAGTGGATTTCTGAGTCTATAAAAACCTCAAAAAAAGTTTTGGTGGTTTTACCTAAATTTCCCCAACGACATCCGCGTACATTAATGGCAGTGGTTCATAACTAAGCTGTTTAGTAAGGTCCACCGTCCATGGAATAAATCGATCAGATGATAGCGAACAAATAGAAAACTTAATTTCAACACAGCTCGGCCTTGCTTTGCCTGTTTGTAATTAATCATCAGTAGCTCCATCTCTTTCATTGCACTCCTATAAAGCACTTTTTCCTCAGCCTTCTTCTCCCTCACATATAATTCATGTAGTTCTTCCTTCATCAACTCCTTAATTTGATCACCAGCTCCTCCTCTTCCTTCCTTCACTTGCTTCCACACATTCCAAGAATTAACCATTATTTCTCGTCTTTCAAGGTATTTCACCATGCTTTTCTCTGTCTTACACATTATTTTGCCTGTAATTATCAACCCATGCAATTATTTGCGTTTCGTGTCTTAAAGCTCATTGCTCAAAGATTTTGCCTTTACATTTGCGGGCAGGTTGGCAAATCTGAAAGTTGCTGTGCTTGAACGTCCGCAGCGACGCCATATTTTCATGTGCATTGCTTGAGGCTCTTAGATATCGCAAGTCAAGAAAGGTGTTGTTCTCTACGTGTGGATCCGTCGATCAAATGGAGATATCAACGGCGCTAATGTTCTTATCGGCTGTCTCTGTATATTTACTTTGGTTCAAATTCATCTCTCGGTCTTTGAGAGGCCCACGTGTCTGGCCTCTACTGGGGAGCCTGCCTGGTCTCATCCAGCATTCTAATCGCATGCATGACTGGATCGCGGACAATCTTCGAACGTGCGGCGGCACGTACCAGACTTGCATCTGTGCTCTTCCATTTTTGGCTCGGAAACAGGGTCTCGTGACGGTCACATCCGACCCTAAGAACGTGGAACACATTCTTAAGGTCCGGTTCGATAATTACCCCAAGGGTCCAACCTGGCAGGCAGTGTTCCACGATTTGCTCGGAGATGGGATCTTCAACTCCGACGGTGACACGTGGCTATTCCAACGAAAGACCGCCGCACTAGAATTCACCACTCGGACGTTGCGCCAAGCCATGGCTCGGTGGGTGAGTCGGGCCATTAAGTTTAGGTTCTGCCCTATTCTCGAGATGGCTCAGCTAGAAGGAAAGTCGGTTGATCTTCAAGACCTCTTGCTTCGGCTCACTTTCGATAACATCTGTGGCTTGGCTTTTGGTAAAGATCCACAGACTCTATCTATTGGACTACCCGAGAATGACTTTGCTTTGGCTTTCGACCGAGCCACCGAAGCCACGCTGCAACGCTTTATTGTGCCTGAGATAGTGTGGAAGCTAAGGAAATGGCTCCGGCTCGGAATGGAAGTCAGCTTGAGCAAAAGCTTGCAACGCATCGACCAATACTTGACCAACATCATCGACACACGTAAGCTCGAGCTGCAGAGTCAGCAACAAGGTGGCATCGGGTCCCAGCACGATGACCTGCTGTCAAGGTTCATGAAGAAAAGGGAGTCCTACTCGGACGAATTTCTCCAACACGTGGCTCTTAATTTTATCTTAGCTGGACGTGACACGTCGTCGGTCGCACTAAGCTGGTTTTTCTGGCTGGTTAGTCGAAACCCAAGAGTGGAAGAGAAAATCCTCAACGAATTATGCACCGTCCTGATGGAGACACGTGGCACCGACCCCTCCAAGTGGGTAGAAGATCCCCTAGTGTTTGAAGAAGTTGACCAATTGATATACCTTAAGGCAGCATTGTCCGAGACCTTAAGGCTTTACCCATCTGTGCCTCAGGACTCGAAGCACGTAGTTGCAGATGACATTTTGCCAAGTGGAGCTTTTGTACCAGCTGGCTCATCCATCACATATTCCATATATGCAATCGGGCGCATGGAGTTCATTTGGGGAGAAGATTGCCTCGAGTTTAAGCCCGAGAGATGGTTATCTCTAGACCAGAAGAAACTTGAGGTACAAGATTCATTTAAGTTTGTCGCCTTTAATGCAGGTCCAAGGATTTGTTTAGGGAAAGATTTGGCTTATTTGCAAATGAAGTCGATTGCGGCGGCGGTGCTGTTGCGACACCGGCTGTCGGTGGTGCCAGGCCACCGTGTGGAGCAGAAGATGTCCTTGACGTTGTTCATGAAGTACGGGCTCAAGGTTAATGTGCAGGCAAGGGACTTGAAACCTATCTTGGACAAGATTTGCATAGGTGCATGATGACATATGCATGCATGCAGCTCTCAGTTAATGGCAGTATCATGAGGGGTGTCTATTATGGTACTAAATCATGATTGGCATCTGTCATATTTACAAGTTCCTATATATATATACGTGTATTTACTGTAATCTGTGGAGGAAAGAAGGATGCATATGGCGTGTGTAGGGAGCAATATGATAAAGGGATCAGAAGATCAATAGGAATATTGTAATGAAGCGCGCGGCAGGATCGAGCTGCTATTTATAATTGTCAAAGATTACATTTGATCACTTGTTTTTTTCTCCATGCATTTCATGACGTGATATATATAGATAGTAAAATTATTTTTATTAATTATCAAGTAGACATATGATACACGTGATTATATATATATATATATATATAAAGTATATTTGTAATCGTGAATTGTGTAATTAATCGTCACGTAATCATTTTGAAAAAGTAAATAAAATATAAAATATACATAAAAATTAATTAATTTTTTAATAATAAATCACACTATTTTTTAAAGCGATTACGCTACGTTTATGTACTTCACGATTATATATAGAATTACTCATATATATATATATTGTATTTTTGTAATTTTTATTTTGTGTAAAACTATAGTAGTACTACTACTACTTCTAATTAATCAATTGACGAGAAGGAAAGCACGCACCTATGACCGTGGATCTAATTAAAACTATATATATAGTACTTTCTCACTCTATAACTATATTTAACACTAAATATAATTGTATCTAACATTAGCTATATATAAATATTAGCCATCAACTAATTCTCCCACCCACCGGATCTAATTAGTAATTTTTTGAGTCTCGAATATCGCTCATATTTAATGATGTCTCGTTCACATTCAAGTACCGATCGAGAAGTTTCTCACTAATTTCTTGTGATCTTGTACGTTCAAGTCTTGTTGATAAGTTGCTTAATTAAATCCAGAAAAGTTAATAGTACAATTTATTGTCTACGAATAGGGTTGTTTTAAGGGACTCAATAAGTGATCAGAGATCTAGATAGGTCAGACAGGATATTATTGGTTGATAAACTTATATATATATATAATCATTAATGCTGGTACTGTATCGATCTTACGAATAATTTGCAGATAATTAAGAGCATTGCATTATATATATATATATATATATATATAGCTGTTAATAAATTCCATATATAGTTGATCATCGAGCTAGCTAGCTTGTCATTTCCTTTTCATTAAGTACTCAGCACAATTTTTCATCTTTCCGTGCATGCAATACATACATACATACATACATATACATGTATACATACATATATATAGAGAGAGAGAGAGACACACACACACAGAAAAAGGATTAAGTTCATGTGCATTTGGCAACGTAATATATATCATCACCAGGAACAAAATAAATGCCAATGTACGTTTGGTCACAGTTTCTTTCATTTAATTTAGCCTTGTCCTCTGGCCTGGGCCGGCTGTAGTACTAATTTTCTTTACGAAGTCTTCATGTCTCAGCACATATTTTCAAACCATTCATATAGCCTAAAAATTTAGTTGAACCAGATGATCACACAGGTACGGGCCCTGTACATATATGGGATATTCAATATCGCTCATAGTTAAAAACCTTCATGAGTGACGAATTATAATCATGATCAATATAAACAGTACGATCTCTACTCAACTGATCAGCATGCATGGCGGCAGCCATCTCTAAGTTCTTTGTCATGGAATCTGATCCTATATATCGGACATGACTGCCATTGATCTGTGGCGGTGATAGATTCTAATTTTTTGTGGGATCAGATGGATGGTATTAATCCTTGGTAAGATGATCAGTGACATGATCTCCCGTTGAAAGACTTGATAAGTCAAATATGAAAGAGTAATTCAATGAGTGTATTATGCTCCCTCCAAAGTTTAAGTTTCGAAATCCTTTTAGTGTAAACAATCTTTAGGATCATGAATGAGAGTTTTTTTCTTTTACATTATCCGAGATGCACTTACAAAAAACTCATTGCTGAATGTCTGTACACTCTGAGATAATAGATTAGTCAGTATGTTGTTCTCGGACACCCAGTATTAATAAAATAAATAAATAAATCAAAGAGTATATGTATACCTCTACATAACAATTGACTCCTTTTTTACTTCCGGTAGGTATCACTCTATTGGGTTTGGCTTGGGTCCAGGAATTGGACCCGCTGGTAGATAGGACTCGTGTCCCACATGCAACGGGTTCAATTTCCATTAACTGGACTTGAGCATTACCCCTAGCTAATTTTTCCTCTAGATCATCCCTTCCACAAGGAGGCCGGGTCTCTATATATCTCTCTACTACATGGATCGGACAATCAGTAGTACTACGTACTTATAATATGGCATAATTAAGGGCATGGCCGGGCAATGAGGCTAATCCGAGGAATAACAATGCATTAATTAGATGCAGGCACAAAACTGGGGAATCATGTGGGGCAACAAAAGTTCTCCATTAAAAACGTCACAAACTTAATTTATTACGAAAAAATCTGCACAAATAATTGATATGATCTTAATATCACATGCACTTGATCTGAAAGGGAAAATGCAGAAGAAAATAGAAGTAATAATTCATAGAGATTGCTTGAGATCAAAAGTGGGAAGAATCTCAAGCCCTGGTCTTGAAAGGAATAGCTCTGATGACTATCTGGTGGTAGACAGCAGCAAGAGCAGCACCAATGAAGGGTCCCACCCAGAAGATCCACTGGTTAAGCAAAAATTAAAGAGAAATATCATCGTGATCTCATCCCTCTCAATCATGAATATTAGAAAGCCAGAGGTACTTTTATTATGAGATTTTTCATCAAAATACTTACTTGGTCATCGGTCTCTGTTGTAGATAATGGCAGCTCCAAGACTCCTGGCTGGGTTAATACCAGTTCCTGTGATGGGGATGGTGGCCAAGTGAGCCAAGAACACCGCGAACCCAATGGGAAGTGGAGCCAAAATCGACGTACAGTTATGATAAAACACTACATTACACCTCAGAATTCTGATACTAATTAGATACTGTTATTTTCAAGGTACTGTACCCAAGTAATTTACTTTTATTCTTTCAAAGTTCATGGGAGAGAATGTAAACTTATCACTTATTTCAAAAATTTATATGAATAAGAAAAGTTAGATTTAATTATTTATATTATATATATTCTAAAACGTGTGCGCAGATTCTACCTTAACAAGTGGAGGAATATTTAATTAAATAAAATAAGGTCTCAAGTTCGGAATCGAATTCAATACCTCTAATTTATCACAAAAATTTAAGAAAAAATTTAAATTTAATTATTTATATTATATTCTTAATTGAGAATGTTTTGAGATAGTCAATTATTTTTGTAATCCAAGTCATGCAACGTCGAATTAAAGCACCTGTAAAGTAATAGAGAGAACAAACATGAGCCGAAGACATGTTTGTTAAAGACGGTAACAAAAAATACATACAGGAACGTGAGAGTCTCGGGCCTTTCTCTTGGCATCAGTCGCGGAGAAGACAGTGTAGACAAGGATAAAAGTGCTGACGATCTCTGCACCAAGGCCATCACCCTTGGTGTATCCATGGTTCACAAAGTTAGTTCCCCCGCTCAAGCGCATGTACTCGGTCTTCTGGAAGCCCTTCACAACACCAGCTCCACAGATGGCTCCAAGGCACTGCATGATGATGTAGAATAGAGCTCTTGTGAGGGAAAGCTTCCTTGCCAAGAGGAGTCCAAAGGTCACAGCAGGGTTGATATGTCCACCTGTTTGCAAAACAAGCACAAGTATTTGGTAACTAAACATCTTCCCCAGAAATCTTCTAGTTACTAGAAGAAATCCATTGCAGTTTGAAGAAAACTCAGATCGAAAGTAGTAAAAAGAGACAGACCCACCCACACTAGAGACGTGCAAGAAAAGGAGAGGGTTGGGGTTAGCTAACCTGAGATACCGGCAGTGCAGTAGACAAGGGCAAAGATCATACCACCAAAAGCCCAAGCAATTCCTTGGACACCCACAGTGGCACACTTGTCTTTGGACGTGCTTACACCCATAACAGTCAAGATGCTGATGTAGAGGAATAAAAAGGTGGCCACAAACTCTGCAATCCCGGCCCTGTAGAACGACCATGAGTGCAGCTCCCCTGGCTCAAACAAAGGAGCTGGGGGTGGCTCCTTGTAGTCCTTGCCTGTCTGAGCTGCAGTGCCCAAGGGCTGCCTCTCTGCATACTTGTTTGCTCCGAGCTTAACATCCTCTTCCTTTCCCTCCATGGTTGTCTCACTCCCTCACTGAGATCTCGTCTCTCTAAAAAAGAAAGGAATTCAAAAGTTGCTATTTTCTTGTCACTCTCAAACAAAGGCTGTGAAGTGGAGAAAAGGAGGAAGGGAATTTTTTTTTTTTTTTAATAGACGTAGAGTCTATTATTTGGCTGAAAGCTAAAATGGGTTTTCTTTTTTTAAAAAAAAATATTAGAAGTCTTTGTCCTAATTATCTTGCTTCAATCAGGGGGTTCTAGATAAAAATTAGGAAACTGATAAAAGGAAAATGCATGCCACCTGAGTTTACCTTCTTACCGTTTATATATTTAATTTTTTTTTATTTAATAATTAAGAAAGTAATTTTTAATATATTAATATATTTTTTTTATTTTTTAAAAATATTTAAAAATATTAAAAAAATATAAAATATAAATAAAAATATAAAATTTATACTAGGCAGCACTTTGAGCTGTCATTGCTGGCGGTAGCATCCTAACATAACTCAATGATAAATATATGATATTTTATATAATTATATTTTAAAATAGAAAATATTTTTATAAAATAAAATATTTCATAAAAATAATTTCACTTTATCTCTATTTTAAAATATAATTGTTAAATATATTGTAAAAAATATAGAGTAGGTATCATTACTCAATAAATTATTCTTTATCTTAAAAAAGGGGTATTGGTGATGGGTGATTGCTCTCTCGAAAGTAGAGGGATGTTGACACTTGACAGGGACTGATTGGCTTGCTGTTTTTGTAATGAATAAAAAAATGCTATCCTCTACAGAGTGTCATTCTTTCTTATTATTCATGTGTCGATGATGGGATTTGAAATTATATGGTGCAGCTGATTAGCTAGCTGTTCTGGGCCATATCTGGGTCATCTGGCCTCGCACCTAATCTGAATTATAGATCAATATCAATGAAAAGGTGTTCTAGTCTCACACGTTGTCAAGCTCAGTGAATTTCAGCATGCGGTATAAGCAATTTAATGGTGGTTATATCACATTTATATAGAACTAAAAGACCAAATAATGAAACTTGTAGTAATTTAGAACCAATTCTTATAGGAAGCTTTGAATATGCATGGGAGGGGAGCTCAGTCTCTTAAATTCATGTACTTGTGGTATATCAATTGAAGTTGATGAATTAATAATGATATTACTCAACCTGAAAAGGAATATATATATATATATCGTAAATCTAAACTACTTTTGAGCATAAAATAAATGGTTATTCTATTATCAAGTTCTAATATAGAGCACATCATTCACATCATTTAAATTATATAATTTAATTCGTAAGATTTAAATTTTAAAATTTATTTTTTAAATCAAGTTATGTCACGTAAACACTTAACTATATGTGTTCTATATGGCCGCTTGATAATAGAAGTTTTCTAAAAAAAAAATAAATATGGAATTACATAAAAGTAAGTCTATAAAATAACGTGACTTGAGGTGGTACGACGTTAAATTGTAAATTTATTTTTATCGTAAAGTAAATCTAATATGTTACATAAAATTATATCATATTGTGAATTTATTTTTATATAATCTCTTTGTATATGTGTATACTGTATTTTTTTTTCAAAAATAATTAAAAAGGTAGCCCAAATCTTCTGAGTAAGGGGATTACTTCCATGTTTGAAATTTCGACCCCACGACTTGGGGAAATTGCAACCATAGAATGGTGCATGCACAGTGGCCGTTTTGTGAGCGTTAGGAAAGTGACAGCCTTGTGCAAGCACGTGGCAAGGGGAAAACGGCTACATAAGCATAATGAATAGTGACTGCTTTAGCCATTAACAGCGTTGTTAGTAATGGTAAAAGGATTCCTCCATGTCCACATAAGATTCAAAACTTGTTGCAGTTTTAAGAAACTCTCACTCTATTCCCTCCATTCATCATCATCTCTTAACTTTTCTCTATAAATTTGTCATAGGGGATGGAACTAAATTAGAGTTTCATATGGATATTAGATGGATAGATATGTGAAAGAAATCATAAAATTTTAATTTGTAATAAATGAGTTATTCTATTATTAAATCAGTGCATAAAGTATACCATTTACCGGTTTGATAATAGATTTTTTTTTAATAAATTTACGAACCCAACCATAGTTGCCAAATATAAAAACCCAAGAACTAAATTTTAATTTTCTAAAATTTTAACATTTCCATGGCCTAGCTAACAACATTGACAAAAGAGTAGACGCGGGACAACATGCCTTTGTATTTCCAAAAAGAAGAGTTGCCATTATCATGTGGTGGACAACTCATACTCGTGGTCTTGTGCCCTTTCATGCTCACATGCAGTTCACAATGACTCAACCCCACCTGCATCTGCAATCAGCATGCCCCTGCCCACTCCTTAGAGCATTCTCATTGGCTTGGTCAAATGAAAAAATTATCTAAAATTTAGATAATTTGTATAAAAAAACTCTACATTGGATTGGTCATCTTCAAAATAATTTACATTTTTACTACAGTCATTGGTCAAATATAGAGAACTATAATTGGTTCTCCAAATATTAAAATATTAATTTCTCACTCCAAGTAAACAAATTAAATTAATTAGAATATAATTAACATTTAACATTTAGAATATAATTATTATTAACATTTGATAATACTTTTTTAATATTAATTTAATTAGAATATAATTATTATTAACATTTAATAAAACTTTTTTGATATTAATTTAATTAAAATATAATTATTATTAACATTTAATAAAACTTTTTTTTAATATTAATTTAATTAGAATATAATTATTATTAACATTTAATTGGTAGAACTATAAAATGTGATAAAAATAAATTTAATTAATTAATTATTAAAATAATAATATTTTAGTATTATATAGAATGTGAATAACTAATCCAATGTGGAGATTGAATTTAAATAGAATAGATAAATGTAAAAAAGTGTGATATTGACTAAATTTTAAAGATTGCCCAAACTAATAAGAATGCTCTTAGAGCGATGCCTTGGTCACGTCTGAGGACATTGAAAGCAGTGCAGAGTATTTCACCCCAAGGACGGTGCTTGCGGGTTGCCTGCGTTTACTATTAGGTGTACCGCTGATTATAAATTTGTTATTTTTTTTTCTAGTATTTTTTTAACATTTTTAATTATTAAGAAAAAAATAAAAAATTTTATAATTTCATTTATAATCACTTTCTTAACTATTAAGTAAAAAATAAAAAAATTTAAAATGCTTAAGCGGCAAGATTGAGTAGTAAATTCGAATAGCTCCACTAGCATTTTCCTTTCACCCAAAAGCCAAAACCAAAAGAACGAATTAAGAGGGAAAAGAAACAAATATAGCTGCTGCTAACCCACGGACTGACACAAACAGCATCCAAAACCTCTATGATGTGGCCACGTTCTACCGTTTTGATAGCAGGTTCTTTTCTTTTTTTTATATGCAAGGACGGCCCCAATACTCTGAAAGGCGCCATCGAAGTTCAGAGTATCAGAGGGAATATCAAAAGTCTGTTTATGTTACTCATGTACCGTTTTGATTGATATTCTTGATTGACAGTAAACCCATGGTATAAAGGAAAGATCAAGATAAACATTACAACGCTATACCATGTTACCATGCAAGCAGGTAGGCTATTTACCAGATTCCTAATGGTTGGCAACACGCTACAAACACTGCAACATAATACAAGTTCATCTTGTTTTTATTCATCGGATTCTTCAGTGTGTTGGAGTTGGATATGCATGCAGGGTCTTTCTGGTTCTCCTATACTCCACAGGACTTTGAGATCGCCTCTCTTCCTCCCCAATGTTAGAAATGTGCCTGCGTATGTATAAGATATTAAGCCATTTTGTTATCCAACATGGTTTTCAGATCTTTCTACACAAAAATTACCGAGGGTGAATGGGACGATGTAAAGCAGCGCTGGTTGACCATGCCCATCCATCAAATTCAATGCCACATATGTAATGAGAAGACCTGCCAAACATGTCAAACACTGAATGCATGACGTTTCCTGAAAAACCTGATTAATGAATCATGAATGGAAACTGACATGTACAGTTCATTGAACCTAGCATATTTCACGATTAGTATGAAGTCTTACCATCAGATAACAAGAGAAAGGAGATTGTGTTAATTGTTTCATACCTAATCCATAAGCAAGCATTGCCCACAAGAAGTATCCAGCTCGTAGACTCTTATTTGCCAGCCAATCATACCTGCAAGGACATTCCAAGAAATTGATTGCACATCTATATAATATAAAATAAATAAGGGTTTCTCATTGTGGTTCCACTAGTTCAAAGCATGCAACAATGACAATTATGACCTCAATGGGGGGAAGAACGACATTTTGGAATCCTACAACTATCTAGACTTGGAATTGCTGTTGTAAGAACTCAGTTTTCTCTAGTTTCTTGCATCTGCCAGGTCAAGAGCATATTTTGAGCATTTGAAGCAGAAAGAAAGAAAAAGAAATCAACAGTCAAGGAAGCACAATAACAAGTTTCTCAGAATGATGAAATTAATTACAGTTTCTTATCTTATCATTCAGGATCTCTCTCTCTCTCTCTCTCTCTCTCTACTATTGTTCTGGTTCTCATCTCTTAGAATTAACCAACTTCATCGCTGAAAATAATATTTCTTCAAATTAGTTGTCCTGCCTAGAACTCCATGAATGGAAGACAATCCAAACAACTTGGATACAGCTGCCCAATCTTTGGAAAAAAAACATTTATTATGGAAACTATGAAATACTTGTTTTAAAATCCAACCCAAAAGAAGGGGAGAACCGTTCAAGATTGGGCAACACTGGTAAGAATAAACTCTTTCATAGCTTAAGCTAGCAAGTATAAAGCAATGGTAAGAACAAATGCTTGCAAAGGAGGAAAGGAGATTTGACCTATGAGAGAACACTATTAGTAGTCCAGGTATAAGGATGTCACCAAATCCTATGATGCTGTAACCACCCCAAGGATCAAACATGCGTGGGATTTTCAGTAGCATGGGGATACCATCCTCTCCACTTTTATCACCACGAGCTACCTGTTCAAAAGATAATTTGATGTTCTCTTCAGCATTTGAAGGACCTAGTGGTATAAACCATTCGTCACGATCCAGCAGAGTAAGCTTATATCCATTACTCACCACAATCATCACACTTTCATGGAACAATTTCTTAGAAACAAACACCCAAAAGATGTCGTACAAGAAGCCACAACTGAGAAGAACTGTACCCACCTGATTAAAAAGTTATTAAGAAGCATGTCAGAAGAATAGAGACTCAATTGCCTGGTGTATTGATGCTTTTCAAATCGCTTCCATCTAAACTTCGAGAAGAAATAGAACTTACCGATAAAAGAATATTCAATAATTGTAAAGGATTAACTGATACTCCTCCATCTCAAAATAGATTATGTGCTTTGTTTTTTAGTTTGGCCAAAAATGTTTTAAAACATTAAATCATTTGTCCATATAACTTTCCATATTACCCTGAAACTTGAACCTACAAAGAATGGTCTATGTAAGAACGTTTTAAGAAGAGCGTTTGTTTCATTACATAAATATCATTTCATTATCAATGTTACCTACCAATGTGCTGTGGTAACACTGGTAATGAAAGAAAAAATTGTAATACAAAAATGAATTCTCTACATCCTTTTCGCAACTCCAGCAACTTAAGTGATGGGTAGCACACCTCCCAAATTTAATAACCTAGCTTTTCTCATCATGCTGTGTCAAGCAAACTTCCAGTGTGTCATTCTATACAGCAGCTCAGAAGGTAACTGATCACATGCTTTTTAGGCATCACACACCCAATACAGCCAAGCCCATCTGATTTCTACATTATTAACAGCCTTAAAAAGGAAAGTTGCCTATCTATTCTTTTTTCTTTTTTCTTGGTAAGTAAAAGTTGCCTTATCCATTCAACATCTCAAAAATTCCTCACTGTATCAAACTATCTGATTACAACGATTTAACTTCTATGGTCTGATAGCTCTTTCCAATCACTGGTTATTTTAACTTCCTCAGTAAAATATTGGCATCACATTTACAATGTATAGCAACTATTAACTGGGAAATTTGCATATAACGCCATAGATTTAAGCCACAAGCTACTCTCTGTGTCAGAGCACTAAAAGAGTCAAACGCATTAAAAAATGTAAAGCTAATATGCTCCCCAATTTGCAAAACTTAAGCCTTTCCCTGCTTATATTTCTTTATTAGTTTCAAATTAATATATTTGGATTTGCATGGAGTCTCATGCTGTTTACTGTTAATGTTTCTTTACAGTCATGCTTTTCTTAATGTGATAGTGTTTTTACATACATACGTGCCCATCAGAATGCTTGATGATAGCTGACCTTTGCAATCTCATTGATTGTATCACAATCCAATTACCAGTGGATATTAAATAGAAATAAAATGCATATCATTGTTATATATGAACCTACTGATTTGTGTATTTTAGAAAAAGATAGCCCAATATAGATCATTCCCCACCAATCATATGTTGGGAGTTCGAATTATTACCTTCAGATTGGGTACACGGACAATTTGAAGAACAGTAATTATCAGCGCAATTCCCTGATTGACAAACAAAAAGGAAAAGCAAGTATTAGTTGAATTCTACACATATAAGCACGCACATCAGCACCTTATCCAAAAAGTCAATAAGATAAATTGAAGCAAGTCTCGAGACACAGGTTCAACATCTGTTGAGTTTGCATCCATTAGTGTGCTCTCCATGAATACATATGAAATAACAACAGCAGCAAGTAAAAAAGGTGCGATGGCAAGCAATAGTTTAAAAGCAACATCAATCCCTTCGATTGGGTGAACTCTTTTACATTTAATGGAAATAGCAAAATAATGCATACCATAGATAATGCATAAATAAATATATTTGTGGAAACCTACTTTGTACTGCCATTTGATCTCTTATGAAATACTTTTAATAGATGAAAAACATAAAAATTAAAGACAAGCACGGCAAAGTTTATCCTTACTAGTATATCTTGACCTATCCAGGCAAAGGAGACATTTCGATAAACTGCCCAAACAACAGCAAATGCTATGCATAATGGAGAAACAGCCAAAGTTAGATATGAGACAGCTCCAAAGAAAGGCAGTTTAATATATGATTCTCCAGGACTTTTGAACCACCTGCACAAGTATGTGTACATTTAGTACTAGATGTTGAAAGAAATTAAGAAACAAAACCTCACACCTAGCTTCACATTGAGTCCTTTTTATCAGTAACCTACCAAGGATATACAAACACATGAATGAAAAAAATGGCCAACCCAGTAATCTTTGTCAAATCTAAAACTTTTACAGCACTCACTCACTCACACACACACACACAAACACATATATAAAACAGATTGGTAAATGGACAAAGCATCCACATTCACAGTTACTTGTTGGACTAGTTTAGTATTTACCAATCATGTAATGCAATGGTATTCAGGTAAGGAAACATGAAATTGTAACCACAGCCAGTTTGGGGGAGTTTTCAATCATGGCAATCTAAAATGCATGATATGACATAATCTGAGTGATGCAGGACAAGCAGGATTGGGAAGAAATTAGGAAGAGAGAGAGGAAAGAAGCAGTTATGGAGAGAAGAAGAACCTTGGAGAAAGAAGAAAAAAAGGGAAGAAGAGAGAGAAGAGGAGGAAGAGAGGGAAGAGGGAGGAAAAATCACTTCCTCAAAAAATGGAGTGCAAAGGATCCTTAATCCTAATTGGACTGTATTTGAACCATACAAATTGTACTCCATCTATTGAAATAAAAAATAGCCACTTTTAAAGCATCACGTAAAATAGTAATAACAAAATATTCATCCTGCATCACTGAGCCTCCAACAGCCAGCAAGTGCCCATGTGGCTGGTTAGTTGCTCAAATATAGATCTGGGTAACTTGCTGAAAATCATTTGACTCATTTCTCAGTAAGAGATATGACTTGTACCTAGATAATAAGGCAACTGAGCAAATTTGCAAGCCCTGCATATACATGAAACTACAGAGTTAGGATTGACTCAAAATCAATTGAAAAAGAAGTAGGCTAAATAGAAGGCAATGCAACAAAGACGACTATGTCAAATATCTTCAGCCATATACTAGAACGCAATATAGGGAACATTTGACTCAAGGAGCACATTACATGTGTGTATGGGTGTTTGTGTAATGCTTTTGCCATTCCTATGCATATGAACAAGTATTTACACAAGCATGCAGTCAAATCTAATCACTTATTATGGGGGGTATACCTCTATACCACCTATGCAGAAAAGAACAACCAAAAGCTCAACGAACCAGAATGACATAAGTTTGTATAGTATAACCAAGAAGCATGAAGCGAGAACAACAAAGAGAACGGCCGATGTTATGTTGATGTCTACAACACCTGTAGTGCCTGTGGCTTTGGCACTCAGGATCTCATCTGGAGCATCCTGCAAGAACAAGATAAATTGCAATTCGGCCAGTGGTTCTAGCTGAAATAGAAGAATGCTAGTTAAGGGAAAGCTAAACATATTAGTTAGGAAGAGCAAAGGATGACCTGTAGTAGCTTGTCGTGTTCAATAGCTGATTCTCTAGCAATCTTTGCGGACCAATAAGATGCACATAAGATGGTACCAACTGCCATCAACCATAAAAATACTTCCGCTATGTCAACTACTGGTCTCCTTGGAGAGTATAGCTGCACAGACACTGCAGAAAGACGAAAGATTCAAGCTATATAAAAGCAACAGTGGGATGTGTTCCTGAGTGAGAGAACCAAATAGATAGTTATATGTTTGAAGCGACAAGAAAGTTGTGATCAACAATATATCACCTTTGGACAACAGATTTCTCAATGATTTGTGGCTTTGAAGAACCAGGAAATGCTTACCTGTTGAACTATTCATTAGCATTTTTTCCAAGCTTGTGCCAGCATCTTGCGGGAGCATGACAGCTGGAATGTGTATATCTAGGTCAGTTTCATCTGGCTCGCAAACCATCTTGTAAAGTTCTGCAGGAAAATGAACTAACTTCAATACAAAGTTGATAATGGTGGTAATCTTTTCTTCCTCTTTTTTATAATGGTGGGAATCTTGATCTTTAGCTTTCAGAAATTTTACTCTGGATTGACATCTAAATATTTTAACCTATCATGGATGATCAATAAAAACAACTTTATGCACGTTCAGAAAGAATAGTGAGGCTTATGATACAAAAGTAACTCTTCCTCAGTAGTATAGTGCATTTATATTTCTTTACCTTACATACTTCTACTGTCAACACATGCATCGAAAGAGAATAGCAGATACTCTGATTACCTTTCTGGTTGTTCACAATGAGTACAGCTGAAGCACCAGCAGCTTCTGCAAAATTTGCCTTGGTTGTGAATTTGCAGTTTCCTCGATCCACCATTACAACTTCTCCAGCAAGCTAACAACACCCAAATCAGAGTATCACACGAACATTGGCATCAATAAATACATTTTCCACCCTGCCATGATTGTGTATAATTATCAAGAGTGTATACGATATAGAAAAAGAAAAACCTTATTCTTTGTTGGACTACAACAATCACGAGGGTCTGAAAGAGTCAGACGGATTTGGTTTGCATGTTTCTCCTTTGACACAATGGTAGTGCCAAATCGAGCTCCCACGCCAACAAATTCAGCATTCTCTATGCCATCAACCCAAGTCTGAACTTTTACCTACCATAAGCAGTGTTCGATTTATGGACAAGAAAATGGGCAAAACTGAATCAAAGAATGTATAATACACCAAATCAGTTGTAAATACTCCATTATAGCTCATCAAAAGCATGTATAAATTACATTCCATGTGAATCTACAAAGCAAGGGAAGGCTTCGAGTTATGACTAAAGAAAGTACGCAAGTATTGTCACAAGGAAAATTCAAAACTTTAACACCCACTATAAAATAAATACAAACCGACAACCACAGGAGAGAGAGCTGACCATAAAATGTATGGGGAAAAATAACTAAAAAGAAAGAATCAAACCTGGCCCCAATCTCGAGGGAAACAGAAGTGAGAAAACAAAAATAAAGAGAAAAAACAAAAGGACGATAAGAATTAGGACAAACTCTGGAGGAAGCAAATATGTAGAAATCTATTTTTCCTCACTAAAATAAATTTAACTAGGTCCATATATACCAATTCGAGTATTGTACAAAGAATTAAATGGAAGAAAAAAAAAGGAAATTGAAAAAGCAAAAAGAAAACAACTATAAGCACAACATCTCCATTTGCATGCGGGTACATTAGCAACTCCAAACTAAAACAAAAAAGGAAATTGATATATTTTATAATTATCATTCTCTCGATACAACTAAGCCATCCAACAAAAAGCTCATGTTTAAATTAAGCAAGACCCAGATGATAAAGAACGGAAATAAGAAATGGGTATCAGATAAAAAGGTTTTACTAGAACGAAGTCGTTCTCACAGCCGGGCTTTTTAGGTGCTGAGTTGTCGTCGTGAACAATGTCCCCGGCTCTCACAGTCCAAGGATAACAGACCAATGAAATTACAGCTAAAACAAACACCAACCAGCAAGGCCTCCGCAAGTCCATGGATTCTCGAACTGTCTCCACGAGATTCACCAACCCTTTTAGATCCTCTTTCTCTGCATCACAGCTCAAGGCACAGAGAAAAAGGGAGGCAGAGGCTTTCGGTCCTTTCTTTGTGCCGACTGCCAACAGAAACAATGCTATATTTGTTCAAGGGGAAGGGGAAAAAACATCATATGAATACAAATAAATTGAATACTGCTGAAAAAAATAAATATTAAAAATTTTATTGAATCTACAGAGTTTACCAGTGACGAGGTTTTCTTAAAGCGTCATCATTTTAGTAGGTAAAAGGCGCTGTCGTTT
The DNA here is from genome assembly GCF_001411555.2 of Juglans regia. Classification (NCBI taxonomy): domain Eukaryota; kingdom Viridiplantae; phylum Streptophyta; class Magnoliopsida; order Fagales; family Juglandaceae; genus Juglans; species Juglans regia. Next base: position 19,951,067 of record NC_049909.1, read on the forward strand.
AATGAAGTTTTTCAGACTTCTGTTTTTGGCAAGACACACAGTATATTTGATTCTGCTCGCATTTTTGCCTCATTCTGGATAGCTTCCCGGAAGCATACTCCGAATTGAAGTTTGAAGGAAGCCTATAAATAATTTGTTTGTATTAAATGGTCCGTTCTGAATGGGGTTATCATCGGACCTTTGCTTCTCAAGCTTTTAGCTTGTTAAAAATCCGTGGATCTGGGTGTTTGGAATCTGTGGATTTTAGTGGTTTTGGCTTGAATAACCTGATTGAACTAGCCTAGCCTCGATAAAATTGGTTATAATTTCAGTTGGTTTTATTTGGTTTATGGGAGAACATATTGAGACGTATTAAGAACCTCGGGCGTTTGGGTTGTCGAACTGAGGGTCTCTGTCAATGATCGATCTCGGATTCAAACTACTGTTGGGTAAAACAAGCAGGGTGGAGTAACTGAGACCGGTTTATTGCAAGGAAGCATACGTAGAATGTTCAAGTTGGTGGGAGACATGGGGAGGGCGAAAATGGTAATTCTGTGGTGGGCGAAGACATTTTCATGCCACTGCCAAGAGGACGGGATTCGGGTCTTGGTAGGCCATCTCATCTGGTTTTGGCAAAGGAAAGGTCGTTGGGAGAGAGAAGACGGAGTTCTCGATCTCAAGAGTGAAGGAAGCAGACAGCAAATCACGTTGAGGACTAGAGTTCTGTCATCGAGTTAATGCTGTAGATTCCTTTGAGATCGTATTTAACACAGGCGACGTATTAAGGGTCCGTCCTTAAAGAAGGCGACGTATTAAGGGTCCATCTTTAAAAAGATAAGACGGGATGAATTGAATTTAAATTTAAATTATAAAATTAAATAAAAAATTATTAAAATATATTTTTTAATATTATTTTTATTTTAAAAAATTAAAATTTTTATTTTATTTTATATTAAAAATTAAAAAAATTATAATAATTAGATAAAATTAAATATTTTTTTAAAATAAACAAAAATTTTCTTTCAGACAGTGCTACGTCCAGAGCTACTAGCATAATTGATTTTTATTTTTATGTATTTTTAAATATTTAAAAAAAAAATAAAAAATATATCTTTAATCATTAAATAAAATTAAAATTAAAAAATAAAATAAAAAATTTCAACGGATGAGAGTATCATTTTTCTTCTCCTAATATTATTGCTCTGCAAACTTTTAAGATTTAAAAAATTAAAATAATATGGAATGGATGCATAAAATAAATAAATTATTTATTTAAATTTAAAAATTATATTAAATAATTTAAAAATAATATGTGATACACTATATTATACATATATTTTTTTAGGAAAATATTATATATACTTACAATTTTATTTATATAATCATATATGTGGATGTATTAACTATTAAAAATAGTATAAATTTTAAAATTCAAAATTTAAATTAGAAAAACTTCTGATAAAATGGGATTACCATTCAATAAAACAAGCGTAAATTAGACATTAGACGGGAACGTGGAAGCGAGGAAAATGAGAAGGTAGTCTTGACTCTCGAGGTTGACTCAATTGAGACATTAGGCATTTTCTTAAAACAAGAGTATATTAGAGACCGCGGGAAAATACGTATACTTATTACTCTATGCATGCATGCAAGCATAGTTAACGTCGCTGTTTGTAATATTTTTCTTAATTATTTATTCTTCTTTTTTTAATATGAAGGACCTTTGCTTTTTTGGCAATTTCAATCTCATCCTTGTGCCATTTGCGAATATGGAATTGCCCTCGATTTGTGCTACCTGCGAAATTACAAAAGTTTTTTGTCCTTGGAAGGGAAAAACTACGAAAGGCTTTGGCATTGGATAATGAGTAATTTGAAGGAATACAAAAATACAAGTTCTTGTTCTTGTTCTGATCCAGTAGTTCTTTCTTGCTAGCATGAACACTGTACTTAATTAGTGTATCATCAAATGAAATGGGCATCTTTCGCTGTGGAATCAAATGTGGCTAGAGGGAGCCATAAAAGAGACCAAATTAAATTACTATAAAAACTCTCTCAAGTACTGTAGGGGGCTCTGCTCGTCATGTGGTCAGTACCAAGAAAAGAAGGAAGGTGAGATTATATAGACACGTTTATGTATATTATTTTGATCTTCGGGCTGAACTTCTAAGACCAAGAAACAGGTTAATTTGACATCCCAAAAGTTTGTGATCAGAATATAATCATTCTACATGGCAATAAGCATACACCCAACTCACAAGAATTTACCTTCAATTCCTTCATAGGGCCGACTTTTTCGAGTTTCCGTGAGTTTAAGAATCATAATCCAGCAGCCTGCAGAGAAATAGAAGTTAACAAGATCTTCATCCAAGAATGATTTTTATTTTTGAAAAAGTATGTAAATAATCAGAATAGCCAATCAGGCATGAACCACCCCCGCTATTAAACAGTCGCTATTCATATATATCTAAACTAAGCAATCAACATTATATTGGGAAAGTTACAGAAATCAGTTTAAAAAATCCTTTATCATCACCACTTCCATCAATCAACCTCGAGTGCAAAGAAAACAGGTCAAATAAGGAAAAGGTTCTGGGTTTCTGTCCCCTAGCCTCAGAGACCCAAACGTAAACATGCCAACTCCTCCAGCTGATTTTGTCACTTTTATTAAATTTCTTGTTGCCATGTCCACTGGAGCTTTCATTATCTGGTGTTACAGATGTCAAAAGGGCAACATTAATTTAACTAAATGGTGCTACCTTAACCAAATAAATCTTCCATAAGCCACACGAGTTATCAAAAATCCATCCAACACCAAATAATTTGGATGATCATATTTGGTTCTTGTATAGAGGAGCACTTTTCACTCTGTTTTTCCTAGTTCTCAGTTTATTTTTTATAAATTTCCGTTGCAACCCTGTACTCTATATTCAACTATCCAAACTTATCTAGCTTACATACCCCAGATACCTAAACAATCAAATCATCAGGTTAAAGTCATATTCTGAAGATTCATTGAATAAAACTCACGAACTTCACATACCAAAGAAGTAATAATTTTTCTAAATATTCAACATCAATTCACAAAGTAAACCAAGATTGATGTATCATGCTGTAATCTTACCGTGCTCCTTTCAAGCAAGGGTACATAACTTGACCAAAACCAATACCCACATGGCCCCCATTGTCATGAATACTTTGAAGGAATTGAAGGGGGATCCAAGTGCAATCAGCTAAATCACCCTTCAAGTGCCTTCTTAGACTATTCTGAATGCTCTCTGTACTCCGTTTAGCTACATCAATGACTCTCTGGTAACCTGCAGCCGCATAGGCAAGAGAAAAACACAATTATGAATCATGAACATAAAATCTGTCTCTACTTCTTCAATACTACTTCAATCACTCCCAGTCACCTGCAGCATCTAATGGTAAAGGGAGACGAATATACTCGATTATTTATTATTTCTTTTGGCAAGTACAGATTTTTTATTTTTTTATGAGTACATGTACTCTATTATTTTATTTAAGGCTATTATTATTTTTATAGCTACTTTTTTTTTTTTGGTTGCCTAACCCACTGCATGAGAAATTTAAATGAACTGGTACCTGTGAGGCGGTTCGTCAGTTGTGCCAATTTTAGTTAATCAAATTTACCCCTTAAATTACCAAAGTGATTCTTGCCAAGATATTGATGCAGTAAGTTCAGAGTCTATATTCTATAAGTTATTATAAATGATAGCTAACTAAATTACCGCCATGGGAATTCACTAGTGTCTATTCCAGCTTGGTGGAGCTCATCGACATATTGTAATGCCTCACGGCACTCTTCCCGATCATCAAAAAATTCCTTCTTGTCACCTTCTATCTGATATGTTTCATGGCCTTTGCCGGCAACCACCTGCAGCAAAAATTCCTTCTTGTCAACCTTTTTCTTTGTTAAAAAAGAGCTTATCAGCAACTGCACATATAAATCAGTTTCCATTGCAATTAATTATAATTTTTTTGGGTTATTTCTTATTTTGTTTTATTACATGCCGACTTGTTTGCAGAATTAGCGTTAATATAGAAAGAAGCCAACTAAAATTTTTATGATATCTAAAAACGTGCCTTTAGATTGGAGTGACTTTTTTCCTTCCCATTTTGTGATGTTTGTGCATATATTATAAAAGAAATAAGATGGAGGTTCAAGAACTTACAACTATATCACCCTCCTCCCCCATGGCGACAGCACAACGTACAGCCACCCGTCTGATATCATGCAGGAAAACCCTATGACCATTTGGAAGAGGTGGGTAGTAATCATTCTCACCATATTTTAGGTAATCATGCATCGTCCATCCTACGCCAGCCAACATATCATCCAAAATGTCCACTGAAGAGGATGAAACATCCAGGGATTAGCATTATGCTTCCAGGAATTTGATAGAGAGAACAATCACAAGGAAGGATGACCACGCACTTACTCAGTGCTACAGGACAATCCTTACTCTCTTATATGTAACAATTTTCAATGGTAGTGTAGGAATTCGTTCCTTAGAGAGAATGGTCAAGTATACATACGTGGATCTTCATTCTTTGAATTGTCAGATGTCAGAATCGTCACATCACTTTTATCTGTGGCAATCTTTGTCATCATAGGTCTCTTCCCCCTGTCACCCTCGCCAACACAACCAAAAACTTCACAAAAAGCATGCATTTTAATCAGGAAAGGTATCCAATTTATAAACTGTTACTTGTGACAAAATTTTTAAAGAATCGGGAACCATGGATGCTCAACTAGAAACTTTTCTTTGATCGGTAATGCTCAACTAGAAACTTAAGATTCATCAAGCCATTTAAGTACCAAGAATCTTGCAAGGCAGTTTGTATAATTAACTGAACAAGAGTAAGAACCTTCATATGCTGTGAATTTTGGTGCTAAAACAACAGTGAACCTAGACATCACCACTTACCTTCAGCAACAGTCAAAGACTGAAAAACGGATACCTTTTGCCACGATACCGTTAATATATGAATCAGTTCTGGAGGGAGACTTTCTAAGTATGAGCATAGTCTCTATGTCTATATCTGTGTTCGAGCATCTGTCTTTCTACGAGTCCATAGAAATTAGAATAAGAATTAAAAGGAAACACGAGCATACCAGTGATAATCCTCCTAGGTCCAAGCTCTCTTACTGAATCAAGTAGTCTAGACAGGGCATCGGGAGTATGAGCATAGTCCACGATCACTCCAAAAGCCTGTTCCTCATCAATCAACTCACACCGTCCAGGAACTGCATCAACCTCTTCAATTCCTCTGACAATGTCTTCTAACGGTGCCCCAACAGAAATTCCAACCGCCACGGCTGCAAGAATATTATAAATATTATGCCTCCCAAGCAACCCCGATGAAATCTCCAGTATGCCGTGAGGCGTATTAACCAAAACCTGTGTCTCAAACAAAGAGAGCTCAAACTTGAGCGGATGGACATCCGCATTCTTATTCTCCATAGCAAAGGTAATAACTGGCACATCTGGGTTCCCTTGTGCTACAAAGAAAGGTGCATTTGGGTCGTCAATGTTGACAACTTTCCTGTTTCGCTCCGGGTCCACCATCCTTGAAAATAGTTTAGCCTTTGCATCCCTGTACTCCTCCTCAGTCCCATGAAAATCCAAATGGTCTCTCGTCAAATTTGTGAAAACAGCAATATCAAAATCAACTTCATCACACCTACCTAGTGCTAGTCCATGAGAAGAAGCCTCCATGACAACCGCTTCAGTCCCATTATGGAGCATCTTCGCCATCAAATTCTGTATCAAAACAGCATCCGGGGTCGTGTTAGAGGACTCCAATTTGTTATCCCCATGGACATAATAAGCAACCGTGCTCAACATCCCAGTTCTCAATCCCATCGCTTCATACATGCCCTTTATTAAATATGCCGTGGTCGTCTTTCCATTTGTCCCCGTTATCCCAATCACAGCCATATTCTTTGACGGATGCCTATAAAAAGATGCGGCCAATGCCGCAAGAACCGCATTGGTGTCTTCCACAATCACCAATGCCTTACAACCCAATGTCTCCTCTATATCTATCTCCTTACTCGCCACCACCGCCACTGCCCCCCTCTTATCAGCCTCGGTTAGATACAAATGCCCGTCAGTTTTCCTCCCGACACAACACACAAACAAGTCTCCGGGGCAAACCACCCTGGAATCATGTTGAATCCCGGTAATCTCGACCTCTAAATCACCATAAACCGACACGGGTACAACCTTACTCTCATCCAAAAGCTCAGCCAAACTCATCTTGAACTTGGGTTCCACAATCCTAGTCTTAGATTTACCATAACCATCAAAATCCAAATCAAACGATGAATCTAAAGAAGGCCCGCGTTTGTTATCACCGAATTTATTAACCTCTTCGTCGAATTTCTCCGAGCCGTCTTTGTCCGAGCCCTCCGAGACCACTCTGAGTCCTTGAAGCTCATCGATTTCCTCCAAATCCACGACTTCTTCGGGTTCCAACTCTTCGATCTTCTCAGCTTCCGCGTTCTCTTTCTTCTTCGGGTTCGGTTTCAGAAGCCCTTTCTTCACGAACTCCTTGCGCTGCAGGGCAATGGCTTTATCTATGTCGCCGAATAAATCATCCCCGGAGTCGTCCTCTGCGTTGGGATTCTCGGAAGGGTCTTCCACGTCAGCAATGGCGGAGAGGTATGTGGACTGGTGCTTCTGAAAGTCATCCTCCGCGAGCTTCCGGGAACGGTCGGCCTGGCGGTAAATTTGCTGGAACTTGGATACTCCATGGCCGGAATCTTCCGCAGCTTCGGGTGGGTCGTCGTCTGACGGTTCCGGGTAGAATATGCCGTCGGGTCCGATAGCGGTGGGGGGTCGGAGAGTGAGAATTGGAGAAGAAGTGAAAGAAAGACAGTTGGGTTTGGAGGGAAATAATTGGGGTTTTAAAGAGAAGAAGGGGAGTGGTGGTGCCGACAGCGAGCGTGGGATCGAGATGAAAGTGAAGGCCATGAGTGAGAGAGAGAGAGTTTTTAGAGGGAAGACGGGGGGGGGGGGGGGGATAGGGTTTTATGCTTTCGGAGGGATGGATTAATGGCGGCGGTATTACACCCGAGTTTTAGGAAAGAAAAATTCTAAAGGACCCATACCATTTTTATCTCGTAAAAATAAAAATGTGGTTGAATCATCTAATCAAAAATTATTTAATAAGAATAAATATGTCATATTTTATTTAATAATATATGATATTATTTATTTTATAATAAAAATATTTTTATAATCTAATTACTATATTAAACCATATTAATTTATAAATTTAATTTTATAAGAAATTTGACTAGAACATTTCAAAAAATTAGATCTCTTTTAATTATATGAATAAATATGAGCGTCATATATAGATTTAGAATTAAACTTTTATTTGGAATTTATACTCTCCCAAATTTTGAGCGCATAATTAAAAAATAAGTAATTATAGATATAATTTTAAGTGTATAAGTCTTATACAATAAGAATTATTTTATTATTTAAAAATTAACTTTTTATGTAATTTTTATATTTATTTATATTTTTCAAAAAAAAAAGGTGCGAAAATTACATAATACTAAGACCATACAAAATCATTTCACTTAAAAAATATCTCAAATTTTGGAAATGATTAAAGCATTTAAGCCTACTGTCTAATTTTTAGCTGTCAACCACTCATAAATACTTTCAAGTTTCAATGGAATATGTGTTTTTGATATAATAAACACAAGAATGCATAAAATATTAAATTTTTATTTAAAAAAATTATTTATGTAAAATTAATTAATATAAACAAAGATAATAAAATTAAGTGTAGAAGGTAGTGACGCTTATATTGGAATTTGTTGTGGGATAACTGATATATTAAGTTGGGCCCGTCTTGGACGTGCTTTTCTCATTGCGGGCCTGCCTTAGAAGCTAAGGATACGTTTGGATAGTGAGAAATATTGAGAAGTGTTGAGAATGTTTATAAATAGTAATGAAAAAAGAAAAAATCTACACAACCTCCCATCCTCCACACACCACACATTTTTTAAATTTTATTATTTTTTTCTTTTATCAAATTTTTAATATATGAATAATGAATAGAAAAATAAAATTATTTTAAAAAGAATAAACTCAAAAAAAAATTAAAAAAAAAATTAAAAAATATAAAGATTTAAAAAAAAAGTGGTGTGTGGAGGTTGGGGAGGTTGTGTAGCATTACTCGTGAAAAAGTAATGAAAAAGTAATAATAAAATATTGAATAGTAGTAAAAAATAAGTGAAAAGTAATGAATAGTAAAAAAATAGGTAAAAAGTAATAATAAAGTAAAGAATATATTCTTACTTGCCAAACAAATCCTAAAACTATGTGTCGTACGAATTGAACAAACCTAGCCCAAACGACAGAATGACGGTCTTTGTAAGATGATAAAATATTGTTAAAATATTATTTTTTAATATTATTATTATTTTAAGATTTGAAAATTTTGAATTGTTTATTATATTTTGTGTTGAAATTTGAAAAAATTATAATGATAAGTTGAGATGAGTTGAGATGGGTTGATGATCCAAATGAAACTTTAGAGTTACATATACACAGATATTACGTAAAAAGAAATTTACAAACTTATATAATTTTATGAGATCTATTTATATTTAATTTACAATAAAAATAATTTTATAATTTGACATACCACATCAAATCACATCAGTTTGTAGATTTATTTTTATATAATTATTTTGTAGTTAAAGTATTTCTCAAACTTTAACACTAAATAAAATGATTTGTACCGTATTCAAATATATAAGTTTGGTGCAATCACTTTGAAAAAAAGTAAAGCATACTTGATTCATATGAAAAATCTATTTTTTCATGGTAGATTTTTTTAAGGGATTAGGACTTTCAAATCTTATAATTATATATAACATTACTCATCATTAAACGGTAATGCATATGTATGCAAAGAAAGAAAGAACAAATCATATCAGCTTGACAAAAAAAAAAAAAAAGTGATAAAAATATAAATCAATTAATTCTTGCATACAAATAACTCCATATGTTAAGGTGATTATTCTCATCGAAAAATATCTCTTCAACTTCAAATAAAAATTTCATAAAATCTTGATCCACCGTTCTCAAATTAATTGTGGAGTTAATTTTCTTGTCCGACCCTCTTGCATGCATGTTCTTTTCTTTTGTAAGCCACCAATTTAGGTATAAAGTGATAGCTTAAGGTGCAATGTTCATATAATAGTAGGAAAATAAATGTTGATGCTGTTTAATTGGTGCAATGTTCACATTCTTTTGAGCATAATCATATTGTAAGTATTTACCTTAATTATAATTCCAATACTTTAAATTTGCCGTCGGGATTAACATAATAAAAAGTTGTTCGCGAAATTTTAAGATTTAAAATAGAAGAGAGATAGATACATAAAGTGAACTCTATAATATTTATATTAAAATAATAACGTCATCATATATATTATAATAAATAAATGAAATATATTAAAATATGAAGTTTGGAGATTTATTGTAGATTAAAAAAAATGACTACTAAATGATTTAAATTTTACATTTTCATGCAAATATAGGCTAACAGACAAAAAGCAGTGCAGCCAACTGAAGTAGCTGTTCTTGAGAAAGTATTTGCAGAATATGTCAATAGCACTGGAGGCAACCTATACCAACATGGTGAGCTTTTCCTATGTAGGAATCATTGCTTGAATTATAGACGTTGAGTCCTCCCTCTATGGTCTTAATTCTGAATCCGAGATTACAAAGTTGGAACTTCTTTTGCAGCTGAACTACTGTCTGTTCAAATACTATAAAAGTAGTTAATGTAATTACTACTTCCCGCCAAAAACACGACCACTTCAAACCTTAAAAACTCTACCTTTGCTTGCCATAGCCGCCGCCACCACCACCAGACCAGCACCCAAAAGAGCATACATGGCTATGGACTCCAAGGCTGTGAAACCGGACCTGGTCCTGATCCTGGACTTCAGGTCACAATACACCCACCTCATAGCTCGCCGAATCCGCTCCCTCTCCATTTTCTCCCTCTGCATCTCCGGGACCTCCCTGCTTTCCTCCATCACAGAACTCAACCCGCGGGTCGTTATACTCTCCGGTGGACCTGACTCCGTCCACACCCTTAATTCCCCTTCCTTCGCGCCTGGGTTCCCATAGTGGGCACAGTCCAACGGCGTTGTCGTTTTGGGTATCTGCTACGGCCTCCATCTGATCGTTCAGAGGCTTGGCGGGGAGGTCGTGGTCGGCGAGAAGCAGGAGTACGGGAGGATGGAGATCCATGTCGAGCAGGCTCCAGTCCAGGGGCTGTTTGGGTCGAAACGGATAGGGGATAAACAAGTTGTGTGGATGAGCCACGGCGATGAGGTGGTGGCCCTGCCCTGTGGCTTCGAGGTCGTGGCGCGTAGCCAGCAAGGTGTAATGGCTGCTATCAAAAACCGGGAAAAGAGGTTTTACGGTCTCCAGTATCACCCGGAGGTAACTGGGCTCTTCTTTTGATTGAACTTCACGGTATAAATAATAAAACATATCTATCTCTATTAATATAAATTTTTTCTTGAAATTTATGATTATAATAATAGAGTAAATCTACTGATTTCAAAATCGGAGTCTATGGTTCATATACTTCATCTATTTAATTAATTAAATATTGATGTCAGAGGTTCAGCTTCTTGAAAAACCGGTAGATTTCTGGAATTCGGTTTTCAGCATGAGTCCTTTTTGTACTTTGGCGTAAAAACGTGTTATTTGGAAATTGCTTTTGGTGTTTTTGTTTAATATGGACGGGATCCATAGGTTTCTTTGGTTTGCAAATGGTTTAAGGTGGAGCTGCTTGAATGTGAGCAATGAATTTTTTTTTTCCCTATTTTTTCCTTGTTATCAGTCGAGTAAACCTTGATGGAGAAAAAAGAAAGGAACGGGAGTATCAGAGTGCATGGGTGACACATTACTGGGTTGTTACTGATGAGCTGCATTCCTGGGTGAAATATTTCTCTGTGCAGGTGACACATTCGCCTGAAGGAATGGAAACACTGCGGCACTTTCTCTTTAATGTTTGTGGGGTCACTGCTGGATGGAATATGGAAAACATATTGGATGAGGAAATCAAAGTAATCCAAAGTACAGTGAGGAATGAAGATCATGTAATCTGTGCTCTATCAGGTGGTGTGGATTCTGCAGTTGCTGCTACTCTTGTGCATAAGGCAATAGGAGACAGGCTCCATTGTATTTTTGTTGACAGTGGCTTATTGAGGTGAGAGTGCGAACAACTTCTTCTGAGGACACAATTATCAGTTCCATACTTGTTTTGCAGAATGTTTTAAATAACAAAGAGCAAAATAATGCTCGGAGAAAATTTGTTTATGTGATGGACTTAACATTGCTCTTAGTGTCTTCCTCATGAGGATTTTTATCGATGGTTTCTGTCTCCTACAGGTATAAGGAGAGAGAACGTGTGATGGAAACCCTCGAAATGGATCTTCATTTACCTATTACTTGTGTTGATGCAACAGAACAATTTCTTAGCAAGTTAAAAGGTGTGGTAGATTCTGAAATGAAAAGGAAAATTATCGGGAAGGAATTCATTTCTGTAATATGTATGTCAATACATTGTATTTACTGCTTTCCTTTACTTTCTGATGTGTTCTATTTCGAGTGTCTTATTAATCTGATGTGCTGGCTTGATCTTTACCGTTGGAACTGTTAATCAGATTCACTTGATGCACGTGAGAGGAGCTCGTGACTTCTTCAGACGGTGCTAACCCTAGTCCTTTGGATCTTGACACGTGGCTGAATCTGTTGCAAGATATATATATATCTCTTTTGCCTTGTAACCCTAGGGGGAATTATTCTTGGTTGACGGCTGGTTTCGAGAGAGAGTGAGAGCAGAGAGAAGGGTGAGTTAGGGTTTGCTTCTGGGAAGAAATCTGTGCGATTTCTTGGGTTTCCAGTGAGGGCATTGTAACTCTAATGTACTGAGGCTTCTCTGTGAAGTACTGTTTATCAATAAAGATCTCTGTGGCTTTTCTGAGGCCATTCCTGCCGTGGACGTAGACCATTAGGGTCGAACCACGTATATCGGTGTGTTCTTTCCTTTATCTCTATATTTTCTTCATTCTTGCTCACTGATTATGATTCTTGATATGTTTATGTGCATATTGTGATATATTAGCAAACTGTACTGAAAGGTGGTGTTGATGTTTCTTCGGTTGTGATCATTATCAAACTGCGATCCTTGTGATTATTATTATCTTCTGTTTGGGTGAATAAAACTGATTGTTTTATCATAAAAGAAACAGAACCTTTTATCACAAAATATTGAGTTTATTCGTTGTAAATAAATTCTTTTATAACATTTTATAACAATTTCCATATTCGATGCCTTTGCCCAAGAGTTGAAAGAAAAACTGGGAAATAAACCAGCTTACTTGGTCCAGGGGACTCTATATCCATATGTGATTGAATCTTGCCCACCCCCTGGAACTGGAAGAACACACTCCCATACGATCAAGACCCACCATAACGTTGGAGGGCTTCCTAAGGACATGAAACTGAAACTGATTGAACCTCTTAAACTTCTCTTTAAGGATGAGGTGCCATTTCAACCTCCCTAGTGGCTTCTATTTACTTATCCGCATGATTAGTATCTTGCGGTGATGTTATTTTGGTTCCTACTTGATGATGTGTACAGGTCCATCAACTAGGAAGGATTTTGAATGTTCCGGAGACATTTTTAAAGCGCCATCCATTCTCCGGGTCTGGTCTTGCAGTACGAGTGTTAGGTGATGTAACTGAAGGCAATGCCTTAGACATCCTCCGCCAGGTGTGTCGCATTTTTCCCTGGATTCATTGGCTTTCTTGGTTACCTTTTAACGTTAATCCCTTGTGAATGTTTTTTCAGGTTGATGAGATATTCATTCAGTCAATCAAGGATGCAGGGCTATATGATTCAATATGGCAAGCTCTTGCCGTGTTTTTACCAGTAAGAACAGTTGGAGTTCAAGGTGATCATAGAACACATTTTCATGTCGTTGCTCTGAGAGCTATTACCAGTCAAGATGGAATGACGGCAGATTGGTGAGTTTCTCTTAAAATTTGTTTTTTTATATTTGCTACTGCTATGCAGTTTTAAAGTATTTCTCTTTTATAAAACCTTTTAGCAGCCTTTTCTCTATAATTTGGGCATGTAAGTTCTGGAACATATGGTCATGTCAATCATTTGTGAGATGAATACTTCAGGACTCAAACCTACTACCAGTTACTTGTGCCATGTGTGTGGAAGGTATGCTAGAGGTGTTTAAATTATGAATTAGCTTATAGCACACAAAAGTGTCCCCATTTATGTCCAGAACACGAGCTTTTGATCATTATTTGCCTGGATATTTGTTTTATACACTAGACTGGAAATGCTTATAAGTTTTATTATTATTATTAAATTGAGTTGGGGTTTGAGATAGGCAGGTTGTGATCGAGCAGCCTTGTCTATTTATGATAAGTTAGATATGTGTGTGTACTTCCACCATATATCCTAGACATATTGATAAAGTGTTAAAAATTACATAATTAAGTTGCTAAACGAATGATTTGTTTAACAAAAAAATGAAGTAAGCACTTAATTATATAGTAAATTTTAATACTTGACTCAATGTTAAATTCTGATTAATATCCCAAATTTTATTCTGATAATTTACTTATGTTGCAGGGCTGGAGAGAATTTGGTGCTGAGCAAAACGCACAGCTGCAGAAACGCATGCGCACTGCAGGCAGATCAAAACGCGAGAAATGCAGGGATGAAACGGCATGGTGCTGAGCTGATGAAACGCGCAGCAGCAAGGCCTGGTGGGCTGAGACGTGCGCATTGCGGAGAGATGAAATGCACGAACGTGGGCTGAAATGCGGGAGCTGAAACGCACGAGAGTCAAAACGCAAAACGGGCTGGGCGAAACGCAAGGCAACGGAACGCACAGTATAAAAAGAATTTATTTTTCGCACAGCGGGGTCTCATCTTTTTCTTTCGGACTTATTTTCGTTCGGCGGTTCAGTTCTTCCTCTTCATTTTTATTTTCAGTTCTTTTCATTACTTCATTTCTTTTTATTCCGTGGGTTTTTGTAATTCTTAGTTTCGGATTTCAGCATACTTGAAAGATATAGTTTATTTTTCATTCAGCCACTTTCTTTAGAAACAGTATATGATGATGTTAGATTTTAATTTTCTTGAGCATTTTGTTAATCTAGAGATGATAGGCTAGATTTTTAATTTGGGATTCAATGAGTAATCCATGACTATTTGGGATTGGATTTACTTCAATATTTAGTATTTTTGATGATTAACTTGATGGATTATATCTCAATGTGCATCTAGAAAATATTAGAGTTCTTTGTTCTTGGTTTAGATCAATTGTAGACGTAAAGGCACAATTGATACTTGAACAAGTAACATGACTTTAATGTTTTTCTTTCACTTTTCTATGATTGTTATATAATTTGTCAAGTAGTTTTATTAAAATAAAATTGTGGTTCATTGCTATATTATCCGACTATGATTTCTAGGAATGAGAGAATGGTTGAGAGAAAATGAAAAGAGAAGTAAATCCATCACCAAATTAGTGGGCGAAAATTGCATCCCAAGTGTTTGTCTAATTGTTTCTTACAAGTTTAAGTCAACTTCCACACGATTTCTTTAAATCTCTTTAATCTTAACAATTTTAAAAAAATAGATTCTCTTTTATTTTCAGCTTTACTTATGCTTGAACGTCCCGACAATTTCACTCATAATTCATTCTACACTCCCTTAGTAAATATCCACATTTATGTGTCAATATTGTTAGTGGTTAAGTTTAGAAATTTATTTCTCTTTGCTTATTATTTTAAATTTTCGTATCACTCCAAACGGTAATATGTGGTCTTGCGAAAATGAAATGTTTGCTAAATTCTCATTGTCCCTGTGAATTCGATCTTGGGATTTACTCTTGTATTACTTTGACAGCTTCTACGCTTGGAAGTCGAAATTAAAAGCTGATCACATATATGCTTGTCAAATGTGTTCATCTGCATATTTACTAAACTAAGGTCTGATATGAAGAAATTCATAGGCCTAACTCATCTCATAAAACCGATTTTACAAGAGATGATTGTTCTTTTTTTATAAACATGCACAAGACCTTGTCCACAAGCAATGTGGGATTAATCCTCAACACCCTCCCTCACGTACAGGCTAGTATTTTTTCTAGTCCTTGTGACGAGGTAAGTAGTGTGGACCCTCATTCATCCTGTGGCAGACTCTAATTCCATGAAGAAATTTATGGGTCTAACTCATTTCATAAAACCGATTCTACAAGGAATGATTGCTCTTTTGGCAGTCATATGTTTTTGCCTCGCCACAAGACTGATAAATGTAGGGGATGACATTTTCCTAGCTGAAGCTCACCTAGGATAAATGGAAGACCCAAAAAAGATGTGAAAACCTGCAAGCAAGGACCCAAACAATTTAAGCTTTAAGGAGTGAGAACAAGATAGAGTGAAATGTTTTTGAGTAATGAAGAGGATATTAGGTTTATCACCTCCTCATATTTTGCATATCCGTCTCTTTCTGCAAATATGCTAAACCTTCGGCTCTCCATCCTTGCAAAGATGTATACCATGAACCATGGCAGTGGTCAATTAGTGTCTCATGTTGCAGATATATTTTTGTTAGCTTGCATATGTCCTCGCTTTCTAACCGGAGCTTTTTGCTCTTGAATTGGTATCGACTATAATGGTGCACTCTTCCAAAAATTAATTTTAGTTTTACTTGTTCTTTTCATCAGTACAATTTTAAATGTGCTCACATTTGTCTACCTTTGTCTCCACTTTGAAATTGTGAGATTCCAGGTACTATTTTGAGCACAACTTCCTTGATGATGTGGCACGAAAGAATGAAATAATGGGAATGTATACACATATGAGAGTTTTCTACTGGTTGACATTGAGATTCTGATGCAAAAGCTTAGAGCTATGGCATCTGAGATTATTGGAGCACTTGGTTATTTTAAACACTTTGTAAGCCACCACTCTCCAGCTTACTTTGTGCTTTGTATTGAGAAGGTGATCATCTTGACACCAGAAGAAGTTTTGGGAGTAAGAAACTCAAGAACTTAAAATATGCATATTCGAAAAATGTGATTAAAAATAATTATATCTAAAATGAGAAAAGGCATAACAAAAGTCCAGCCCTCTATTCAAAAAGCCAGATTTTCCCAACATAGGAAAAGGAAATGTGAAATGATTCATGGCTACTCTCATCCTCTTTTCCCTTCTTTTTAAGGTCTTTGTTAGAGTGGGTGCCCTTTTGCCACAGGAATATTACCTTTTGCTTAACATAAACAATACTCTTTGCCACCGACAAATAATTTCACCTTTATGCCTCTGCCTGGATTTTTCAGCCCTATGATCAGTCCTTCTTTTGAGAATGTAAAGAGTGAACTAATAAAAATGCGCATGCATCAACATGTGGTAGGAAATAAGTAAGGTTACAGAAAACTGCAATCAATTACATCATTTTTATAATAATATATTTGTGAAGTGCTTTGGTCATAAAAATATTATATAAAAATAAAATAAAAATAAATTTATAAATTAACATAAAAAAATAAGAGTAATTATATGAAATCTTATTTTTTAAATGAATTTTTAAATTTTACCCCATAAGCATTTAGATCACTACAGAAAAATAAATTAATAGAATGTTTTGTTTTCACAATCTAATCTAATCTAATCATTATAATTTTTTTAAATTTTTATATAAAATAAAATAAATAATTTAATTTTTTTAATCATAAAATAAAAATAATATTAAAAAAATATATTTTTATAATATTATATTTAATTTTTAATTTTTATCTAAAATCATTTCTAAAAAAACAAACTAAGCTAATCAAGAGATTTGAAAAGGAAAACAGATCCTTATTAAAGTAGAAATATCTATCTGGCCATTCTGGATACATCACTGTATCACTCTGTGGACACCGTGTCAGCCTTCAAGCTTACTTTGAATATATATCAAGCTTACTTTGTTTAAAGTAAGTTCACTTTTACTTTCTAGCTGCAGAAAAAACAGTGTTATCCCTATGAGGCTATATCCCTAATCTTGACTTGTATATATATATATATATAAAATGATAGGGTTATTATTTTTTTATTAATTTTTTTATTTTACTTAATGATTAAAAAAATAATTATTAATAGAATTATATATTTTTTTAATTTTTTCTTAATGATTAAACATGTTAAAAAATATTTAAAATAAAATAAAAAAAAATAATAAATTTCAAATATAATATAAATAGTAAATGAGTATTAAACAGCTACAAGGGTATCATTATCCCATTATAATCGTTTGGGGATTAAAGCAACTTGTGTACTTGTATTATAAAATTATTTAATTCACTACTTGTAGTTATATATATTAAAGGGTATTGCTATATATCAATTATTATTTTTTCTGCTCTACATTTTATAACTTTTTATTTTTATTTTTATTTTTATAAAATATGAAATATGAGATAGTAAATAGTAATTGATGAGAAGAATTATTCATTTAATTATCCTGATTTTTGTTCTTAATTTTTTTTTATCCATAGTTAAATTTGTTGACGTGATGCATTTTAAATTATTTTCATTAAATAATTGACATATGAAGCGATTTAAAAGAATAACATCAACAAATATAACTAAAAAGTAACAAGATCCAATAGAAAAAGTAACCTAGTTAAAAAACTTAACCCTTTTATAGTAAGTTTATATTTTCTCTTCCTTTTCTCTTTCATTTTTCTCACCTCCTTTTGAGTTTTCAATGTCTTGCACAGTAGCCATGTGCACAACAGTCTGCCGAGCCATGCTGTCCATTAACTCTTTTGGTGGAGTGTTCCTCTGAGTCTGGACATATCTTAATCTTTTGTCTTAAACATTTGTACATAACTTATATGTCATGCCGCAGAGGTAATATATGCTTAAAAAAAAGTAAAGGTGGGTAGCGGGCCCTGCCACCTCCCCATCCCACGTAGAGAGGGCCTAGCGGGGGCAGGGGCGAGATGACCCCAACAGCCCCGTCCCATCCCCCGACCTCGCTCTACATATAAAATTGTTTTTATTTATATATATAAATAAATATATTGTATATAGATATATATAATTTATTAAAGATTTAAAATTATATTCAAGTCATTGAATTATCTTAACCTCTTAGACCAACCTTTATATAAGAGGCAAAAACAATACAATAGTCATCCTTAAGCAATGTGAGACTTAGTGAGAACAAATCAATCCAAAATCTAACTCTAATGAGTTTAAATTTTTTTTATAGTTATAAATTTTAATTTATTATTTAAATCATATTATAATTTAGGTTTAAAAAAATATTTTTAGACAAATTTTTTTTTTTTTAAAGACAATGTGGTGGCCTAGGCGGGAGGCCGGGCAGGTGGGATTTTTTCCCCCTCCCCCCGCCCCACACCATGCGGGTATCATCCCTAAAAAAAAAGCTAGGCATTTCTTGCTTCTAAGGAGATTTTGAAGAGACATTTTATAAATGGTAGAGAGAGAGAGAGAGAGAGAGGGAGGGAGAACTTTGTCTGGTTAAAGAGTATGAGCATAATATTAGAGTTACATGTGCAAGCACTATATATGATCAAAATGGTGTGATTAGGAATATAATCCCTTGGCAGTTTGCATCTTTGCTTGACTTCGTGGGTAAATGGCCCTTGCTTCCCTTCAGCTTTTATTTCAGTTTCTGGCTCTCACTTCACAGAGAAACATGCATCTTTGGGAATATATTACTCTGTCACACATAGGAGATCTGGGTCAATCTTTCTCGAGTAATTCTAAGTGTATAATTGTGAAGTGCGTAAATGTCGCGTAATTGTTTTGAAAAAAAATGGAGTTTACGATATTCACTGTTTTTAAAGTGATTACGCGGCGATTGCAGAATTCACAATTACAAATATATTTTCTCATCTTTCTCAGGTATAGAAGTACACCACTAACGGGAAAAAAAAAAAAACAATATCAGAATAAGTTACCTTTCTGGCTTTCCACAATGCACACCATACAGCAATTGAAGCAGGGATTCTAAAACAGCCTCAAGTTTCTAGGAAGAAAAACAAGCTTCAACACTTCCTAGTTGATCTCTGGAGTGCTTGTTTGATGATCCCAGCTGATACAACAACTGAGCCCTTGAACTGCAGTAAACAGTGATTTAGTTGGTTAAAAGAATCGATTGCTGATTGTACTAACATAGTAGGAAATATAAGTTGAACGTTTCTTTTCGAGAAAAAAACAAAGAGATAAACCACGTTCTTTATGTGATTCTGAGTTTTACCTTCGATTTGATTGTCAATAAAAGAATCCCTTCACTGGTAGATGATTGAACCGAGTGACAATCTAATTGGAGATTGCTTACTGCATCCATGATCTCTAGCAGCACTCCCTCCTTCCAAGGACATCTCATCTCAATAAGAACCTCTTTATTGGTCATGCTGACGGTCACTGTATCTGTTGAGCTTTCTTTTGGTACATTATAATTTATCACTGGCTCCGTTTCATCAATATCACTGGCCTTCCTCTTGTTTATCAGTGGCTTTTTGCTGTTACTAATGTTGTTGTCGTCATAGTTTTCAGATATTCTCTCTATAGTATCTTGGGATTTCCTTTTTGTTCTTACTTCTACCTCTGCCAACTCCCTGCAAGATCCTAACTCTTCAACCCTTCTCTCAAGCTCTTTCACATATTCTATCGCATCATCAAGTATAGATACCTTGTCCTCCTGCATAAACAAGATGAAACAACATTTCAATTAGAAATTGTAGCCAGTTGTCCAGTACCAGGGCATGGAGTTTTAACTACCTTGCTAATTGAAGGAACCAACGATCTAAGAATCAAAAATCTTTCATTTAGTTTTTCCCTTCGCCGCCTCTCAGCTAATGCAGAGTTCGCACCAATTTCATCAGCCTCTGGTCTCCAAACTTCATCCCTCTTGCAGATGTCTTCTAGTTCTGGGGACTCGGGCAAACCAACAGCGTGCATCTGAGGGACTGCAATCAAAACCTTCTTCAGTAGCATTTGTGGGGTTCCACCTCTCTGAAAATTTTCTAAATCTCCTTTATTCCAAAGGGCAAAACTGGATTCATGATGATAGTTTTTAAAACACGGTCCCAAGATCGACTGGTGTGAACTCTTTAAAAGAGATGAAAGAACACCCTGATAGTGCAGATCATCACTTCGAAAACCCAGCGAGTTCATTTTGGTGTGATTGCACTCTTGAAGGTCTTGCAAACAAGGTTGTTTCGCCAGCTCACCCTTAGGAGTGGAGATAGCCTTTTCAGGTTCCACAAAAGTTTGTGATATACAATCACTAGAATTCATGGAATGAAGGACACAATTACTGAACTCATCATCCATGAACTGCCAGCTTTGTACCTGAGAGGCTCCCCCATTGATCCCTTCCACCATAAATGAACCCTCTGCTGGTTGACTGAGCTCAAAGCCATTTGAACTGTTATTGGGAGAAACATTGATACCTAATTCTTCCGATCCTACATACGAAATTAGTTTGTTTTGCAGAATATCCTGATCAAGCACAGTACAAGCAGGATTGTTGTCAATCATTGTGCTTCCTGCACCCATCATGGAATTCCTGGAAATAATTGTGGAATATGGAATCTCCAAGAAAGAAGTTTTAACGTGCTGAATGAGACTAGGGTCTTCTAGTACCTTCAGAAAACAAACCAGGAAGAGCAAAAGGCACTTAACTCAATATATATTATAGCAGAAACAGATTTCTAGATAATTTTTCGATAAAAATCAGAATCTGAGACAAGAAGTTACCGGCTCGGTCACACCTAGCTCGACGACACCTCCCAAAAACGGAAAGCATATCACAGTCTGAAAGTTGAATGGGAAGATATTATGGTTAATATTGCCCTTCAGTGAGAATCTTTATACAACTAGTTTTAGTATATTAGTTTACCAAGGTCTTCATGCCCATCACGAGCATTGGTGAAAATTTCATTTTGAATTACAAGAGAAGTTCTAATGCTTTTCCTTCTTAATACGTATTTTTTTAAGAACAGATAGTTTAGGAACAGATAATTCAGGGCAAAGAAAAATCACGTTAGTACCTGAATAGATGCACTCTGAGGGAGACGGTTGTTACAAGTCCATCATGAAATTAAAACCAAAACAGAAAAAAAAAAATATACATGTATTTTCAGTTTCCTTGGAGATTTTGGAGCATGAAATTTTACTTTGAAATAAATGAGTCACAACAAGGCAGCAGCAACCTACCTTCGCCAGCAGAGAGCGACTGAAAACCTTGCTATCTGCAAAGTGGGCATTGCAAAGCCAGGTTGGCTGACCATTTGCTAACGTTCTTCCA
This sequence comes from Juglans regia, assembly GCF_001411555.2. Classification (NCBI taxonomy): domain Eukaryota; kingdom Viridiplantae; phylum Streptophyta; class Magnoliopsida; order Fagales; family Juglandaceae; genus Juglans; species Juglans regia. Next base: position 19,972,487 of record NC_049909.1, read on the forward strand.
GGTAATCTGAGAACAGTTTTGAAGCAAGATGCGTACTTTAGATGATTGATAGATAGAAAAAAAACAACAATGTTATTGACTTGAGCAAGAATCCAAGGGGAAAGTGATTACCCTTGTCCAATGTTGAACACGAACGACATGCAAACCAAGTAATACCACTCCGGATCACTGAGATCTTCAGGTGATAATGCTACGGAAGACCTTCTGGATTGAGGGTTGGCTTCACCGATTGAGAGGGATTCGTATAGTTCTCTCAATTGCTCACTCCTCTGCAAGCCCAGTTGGTCTGCATTAAGTTCCATAGCTTGAGTTGTTTTCCTTGTCTTAATATCTCCATTGTAGTATCCATCGCCCCACTCCAAGACCCTACGATATTAAGAACAGGAAGAGTATGTTAGAATCATAAGAATGAGGGGCTGCATTTCGTGGCTTTGGTCAAGAAATTCCCTTTCATATAAGGCAAAATGACCAGGAGTGAATATGCGATAACAGAATAACCAAGAAATTTGGGAAGAGATCACAGTCTGATGTAGTCAAAAGTGAAGCACAAGGGATGAACCTCGATTACAACCCTTAAGATAAATAAGCAGATTACGAGTTTATTAAGTTTCAGCAAGCACGATATCCGTATTATGTGAACTTACACAAATTTTAGAAAAAATATTTAACTCCGAAACTACGGGAAGGAAAAAAAAAATGAAGTAGGACAGAATTCTCTGGAAAGATTAGTCTAGTCAGTTTCCCTTCCATGTCCAAATTCCATCTGACCCAATGGCAGAAATTCAGGAAGATTGCATACAAAAGAAGGGTGATCTTTACAATATATTTCCCACAAAAGAAAGCACAGAAAATTTGAAAAGAAAAAACAAAAGAAGAAAAGAGATGCATAGTACCCTGGTTGTCTGGCAGAAATGGACCAAAAGATTCCGTAGCTCCACTGGATGTTTCTCACAGCTAGAGCAAGTTGTTTCTTCAAGTTTTCTAGCATTCTCCCCTCCATTTGGAGCGCAGTAGCAATGTTCCAACATATAATTGTGAAGCTCACAGTTAGAGTACCCCTCTGCTAATCTGATCAGATGCAAATGGTTTCCAGATTCTTCATTTCCACACACCAGAACCGAGTCGAGTTCCCTTTTGCTTCTGGGATATTCTCTTGGGTGCCAACAAAAGCACGTGTTCAGCTCAAATTATTGATTCTCGATATCACAAAAAACAAAAACACAAAAAACAAAAAATCACACCACAGATAGGTTTCTTCACCAACAGACCAGGAAACTCGAGATTGGAGTTTGTTGGACAGTCTGGAGCTAGAAAATGGTGGAAGAAAGCAAAGGGGGTGTTAAGCAGCTGAAACGATAATTAGAAGGCAAAAACTGGTTTAGAGAAACTAAAGGTCATCAATGGTCCAGTATGTAAGTAATTTCCTCTTTGGTACAGAATCTGAACAGTCACTTTCATATATAAAGAGCCAAAGAGAAAACAATACCTTAGTAGAGGGTTCTTGAAATTGCTCTAAAAAAGCTCTACAAGCGTTGTCAGACAACCCAAACCAAGAACGTGCCTCTAATGGCCGCAAAGGGTGGGGAACACCAGCTCAGCTAACTCTCTTGCTTTAGCACTCTTTAAAGAAAGCACACACAAAACATGGTTAAGAATCAACTAAAGATCTACCGTTCTCTGACCCAATAAAACAAATTAAGAAGACAAACACTTGAGGGGCCTACACCCAGTCCTCTCAACTCCACGGCTACTTGCTGTGAAGTATGAACTTTGGATATGCCTGGTTCACCATAGGAAACACAGACCAAGCTCAGAAACCCAATCTTTAATCCGAAACAGGCAGAGACAGTTAAGGTGGCTTTAAGAGAAGAGAGCTAAATAATATGGTAAAAGAAAATTACTAGACGTTGCAGACATACTTAACTGGAAGTCTCTCTCTCAACTCTTTCTCTCACATTTTCTTTCATGGGTTCTCAAGCTACACATTGAAGAAAAACATTCATGAAGAAACAGCATCAGAAAGATCTTATCTAGATTTGTTTCTATTGAGCTTCCATGGGAGAGAAAAGGAGAAGAGAGAGGAGGAGGTGGTAACCAAACAGGAGAGGGGGATGCATGAATTATTTAAGCTCGTCGTATATGCTTTAATGGTGGGATTTGGTAAGAAATAATAAAGAAAAAACCAAGAATATTTATTATTATTATTTTTGTAAAAAAGAATAATATTTATTTATTATGTTTGAAGAAACTTTATCTCAATATTTATACAGAGTTTTGTAATTCATTATTTACAGATTATACATTATTTTTTATTTTTTTTATTTTTTAAATTAATTAAATTCTTTTACTCATCATTTATTTATAATAAAATTTTTATTTATACTATTTCTTCATTCCACTCTGTTTTTTTCTTCTTCAACTCTTCCAAGTTGTTAATTTCCTGGCGTGGTACAAGGACATATTGCAGTGCCTTACAAAAGAACAGAGGCTAAAGTGACGGGAGGACTAGAAGAAGGCCTAGAATTTTGTTTTCCGATTATGACCTTTTTTAACGCACGTGGCGATATTAGCATCGTTCTAATATAGTAAGCAACCGACCGAAAATAAGGACGGTTCGAGTCCACGTCACTGTTGTTAGATTGGAAGCTGTGATTCTTCGGCTCGGCTAAGCTCGCTCACCCAAATTAAAAGGGATATCGACTTTGAAAAATTTAATTTTTTTTTAGTGTATTTCATGATAACGTTTTCTACATTTTTTACGTGTTTGTTTTGGCTCTTGATCATGATGATGTATCACAACTGATACACTTTTCAAATCCCAAGAGCTAACTTAATTGTTTAGTGTATAAAATATGAAGGGATGAAAAGTGAGTTAATTAAAATAAATTGTAAATAAAAGAAAAATATTGAAAATAATAGTAAAATAATTTGAATTACTATGTTTTATTAGATTTTAAAAAATGAGAGTGTAAAAATTGAATAAAAATATTATAAAGTTAAAAAATTATTTGAATATAATTTTTATTTTAAAATTTTAAAAAATTAGTTTTTTTTTTTGTTTGAAAATTTATGAAAGTTGTAATGATTAAGTTTTGATTAGATATGAAACTTAAAAACTTGCAATTAAAAAGTATTGTGTTTGAGTGATATTTAGGAATAAAATATGAGTACTGTTACGGTTACAAAGAGATTATACAAAAATAATCTCATAAATTGATATGGTTTTATGTAGTTCTTTAGATCTATTTTACAATCTGACGAACCACATCAATTTATAAAAATATTTTTGTTATAATCTATTTATAATTAGAATATTTCTCATGAAATATATGAGATTCTATGAAAATACTTTATTAGAATTGCCGACCCTAAATCTAAGACAAATACGAACACAAAAAAGCGAGAATGTTCCTAAAATGAAGCATTGGTCAATATGCTACGTACGTACGAAGACACATTATCCTGAGAGGAAAAAAAAAAAAAAAAAGACAGAATATCCTAGTCTCCTTGGTATAGATCATATACACTCTTTGTGTAATACTCCACTAATATGATTGGTTGTCTCATATTTTTTTAATATAAAATAATTACTTTGATCAATCACATCTATAGAGTATGTAAGGAGTACATAAAAATGACTGCATGTAACAAAATTCTTATACATCTATAGATGCATTTCTAATTATTATTATTATTTTTTTAAAACAACATAAATGTACCCATTGGTGCATGCTTCGGTCCCCTTAGGATTTTCTGTTAGCTTAACAACATGAGTTCCTCTCCCGGCCTTGGTCTTCTTCTAACATTTGGGATGATATTATTCAGTTTAAACTTATTTTTCCTTTTGGAATATATATCATGTCTACAAATAAGATATATAATGTCTTGACCAATAGCGTGGCTTCTTTTGGCTCCATGGATAATACGGCCAGTTTTCTTCTCTCCACCATTGACTTTTAGTAAACCAAATTCTAGTTAGAATGTATTTAGTTTGAATTGGCCGGATTTTATTAAATTTGAGTAGCTTTCTGGATTTCCTTCTGTAATCCCTTATATAAGGTATTATTTCGCATCAAATAAAGATTTATCAATAAAATTAAGCTACCTTCATCTTATATATAAATATATATATATATATATATATATATATATATAAAATTACTCAAAAGTTTGTTCGAGAAAAGGCTAGCCCCACTTGTTTGGGCAAATGCCCAAATCGCCCACTCGAGAGTTGGTGTCCACGTGATTCCCCCTCTCGTAAAAATAATGCCGTAAACCTTGCGGATCTAGATCAGTACTATATATGAAATTAATTAAGGTAATTTGTATCGAATGCCTCCAAAAGAAAAAAGAGAAATTTTATTTACAGTCTCCACTTGGAGACTGTATATGCAGACTTTTAATTAAATGAAAAAAATCATCATTTTAAAAGTGATATTTTTATAATTTTAAAAAATTTTAAAGATAAAATTACCTAAACTTACATCACAGTCCTTAAATAGGGACTGTATTTAGCTTGCTCAAGAAAAAAAACTCTAAAACCCTCTCTTTCTTCTTTGATCTCCTCCAAAACATTTACCAAAATCTTTTTTCTCTTATCTCTTTAAAATTTTGAAAAAAATTAAAAAAATTTATAGTATCAAATTTTTTATTTTTTTAATAATCTAACTAATAATATAATATGCCCTGAAATTGTGATTTTTTTATTTTATTTTGTTTTTTGTTTGCCCATGAGACGTGGAGATCAAGGGGTGTTAGCATTGGATATATGCAGTCGATCTCCTCTTCTTCTCTCTCACCTTTGACATGCATGTTTATGGAGTGGAATGGATGGAAATTAAAGGTATGTTTAGATATTAAATTGAGTTGAATTGAATTGAGATGATAAAATATTGTTAAAATATTATTATTTATTATTATTATTTAAAAATTTAAAAAAATTAAATTTTTTATTATATTTTATATTAAAATTTAAAAAAATTATAATAATTAAATAAGATGAATTGAGATGATTTTAATTTTTAAACTAAGCTTAAGCCTGATGATACCGGCCTTCCTACGGGTTAACAACCCGTTTACAATGAATTGATGACATGGCATATTATTTATTAAAAAAATTAAAAATTTTGAATCTTAAGCCAGTACCCACTGTATATCATCTTGTCCAAAATTTTGCCATAAGAGTATGCCAAAGCTCTACAACTTCATATCCCTACAGTATGAAGTCCAGCCTCCAGAGCAGCGCCCACGTACGTGAGGCGAGCCTCTCTCTGACTCTCACTCTCTACTTGAAAATATTTTACCTGAAAATGGATGCTACTCAAAGACTTGACATTGGAGGCGCATTGGCCATGCATGGCGGCAACGATTGTGAGAATGAGGGCATTTAATTGGTGAGATGCACGATGTCGAGGGAGAGAGAGAGATGTGGCCCCGTGGAGGATGCGATCTTAAGAGAAGTGAGCACGAAGGTTTTTGAAATGTGAAACTAGTTGAGGGAGCGAGAGCCACTCAATTCTTGAACAAAACAAAAAAACTGAAAACATTAATGGATTTTAGGCGCTCTTGTTTTTGTTTCGCTTTCATATGCTGGTGTGCTGAAATAATGCGGTTCCGGACAAATCCCGAAATAATTTTCCGACGAAAAGACATCTGAGAAAAGGATGAAGAGAGATAGAGAGACTTTTGTGTGGAAGAAACTCAAAAATTAGAGAGGGAGGGAGGGAGAAGCTCGCCTAAGATCAATGGTGTACAATGGGCACTGGGTTTCAGATGAATCTGATCTTGCATTTTCAATTTTTGTTTTGTTTATATATGATGTGTCTGATTCACAAACTGTCACGTAATTCCGTTATAAACCGGAGGTAAAGCCGTAGCAAGGCTATCATTTTCCTACTAATATTACCCGTCGGCAAGATTCTTTTTGTTTTCAGAATAAAATTTCAAACATCTCAATAATGTTCTAGATTCCCTAGAGCTACGTCACCGTTTTTGTTACGATCCATGATCGGCTCTCAAGTATCCTACTGTTGTTTCATGATCATGCCTGTCAGAACTTGTACAAGTCAATAAATAATTATCATCTCCTTCATCATGTGACTTCAAATCTAGATGACAAAGCGATCAACCCAACATCTCTTTCATGTACAGGAGGAAAAAAATTTTATTAAAAACCCTACAATATCTTATGCTATTTAACTAATAATTTGTAACATCATAATAATATTAAAATTATATTATTATTTTTTATACACATATTATATAAAAATTTAAAAAAATTATAATAATAAATTGAGAAGAATTTCTAATCCAAGCGAGAGACTCTCAAATATTCTCATTACTATTTTTTATTTTATTATTATTTTATACTTATTTTTTATTATTATTTATTTTTTATATACTTTTTTATTATTTTTTATTTTTTATTTATATATATTCTCAAATATTTTTACTATTTAAACGTAGCCTAATGTGCAAAAACATCTTAAAATCAAATTAAAAGGTGAAGTCCTTTGCAGGGTAATTTGTTTCCACTGCCTACCTAAAAAGAAGTAACATGCAACAATGAAACCCGTGAATGATGAATCATTCACGTCCAACACGAATGTACGGAGTTGCCTTCCGACTCATATGCAGCTGCCTTTATTCATGTTCTTTTTTAATAACTTACATATCCAGCGAATATATATGTGGTGAAATGTCAAAAATTCTCAAGTTTTATCGTTTTGTAAAATTAGGACTGCTTATAATTTCATTACGTGTGTGTATATATATATATATATATATATTAGAATAGAGTAATATTATATACAGTTATGGAATATACAAGCACCGTACAATTTTTATAAAAATAATGAGATTTATTATTAATTTTTCATATAAATATCGTATTTACTCATTTTTTTTAAAGAGGTTGCGCTATTACAAATATAATTTCTTATTAAAAGTTTACCATATTTAATATTTATGACTTGTTTTTTACCATATTTAGTTTATTGTATAGATTAATTAAAATAAATCAGTATAGTTAGATTTATTGTATTTCCATTCTTTTCTATTATATTTTATTTTCTAACAACAAATATATATATATATATTTATTTGATTTATACAGAATGACATGAGTTAAAGGGGGTAACATGGTCGTAGTTGGTGGCCAAAATGTTCCTTTTACCTTGGAAGTTTGGAACTAAATTGTCCCTTTTTAGCCTTTTTTTTCATCTCGCTAGTAAAAACGCTTGAAACTACCACAAAATAATTAATAAACGACTTCTGAGAAAAGTGCTTTGCCAACAAAGGAAAAAACAAGAATAAAATAATAATAATATCCACAAGCTAGCACATATATATATAGGTTTTTTTCTTTTTTCCTTTTCTTTTTTCTTTTTTGGTAAACATTAAATTTTTAAGCCAAAGAGACAAAAGTTACCTCTAGGCTACATCTTGTTATAAATATAAGAATTATTTTATTTTAAAGTCGATGCGTAGAGCATGTACGTTATCCATATTATTTAAATTGTAAAATTTAATAACTCTATTAGTTGTATTATGATCTACACGGGCACAAAATTTAATAATTATAAATTTAAATTATATCATATAAATATTTTATTAAGTGTTATGATCTACACGGGCTTATAAATATAATAAACCTAAAACTGCCGAATATTTCACGGAACTTTCAAATTGAGAAATAATATTGGGAACGAGACATTTCAATGTGGTCTTTGGGTCGATAACATTAATTTGTGAGCAAAAGAGATAGAATATCTTGAATTTGAGATTCAAAAAATGTTTCGAATAGTATAATTTTTTTTATATTTTTTTTAATCATCATAAATATTTTTTAAAAAAATAAAAAATTCACAACATCATTAAAAAATATTTTTTTAATCATTTGATAAAAAAAAAAATCTAGTTCGAAAAATTTTTTGGATTCCAAATTCGGGATCCAAAGTATTTCTCATAGAATATTGTTGTGGCCGTTTGATGTACCTCAAAGAGAATGTTCCCTATAACCCAAGACTTGTTTTTTAAGTTTTGATTTTAAAATACTCATTATATTTACAAAAAATCTACTCAACCTCTTACTATTCATACAACCTCCACACTCCACATTATTTTTAATTTTTATTATTTTTTTCTTTTATTAAATATTTATTATATAAATAATGAATAAAAAATTTAAAAAAATTTTTAAAAAATAAACTCAAAAAAAATTTTAAAAAAATATTAAAAATTTAAAAAAATTTAAAAGAGTGTGGAGTGTGGAGTGTGGTAGAGGTTGTGTAGCAAAGCTTAATCGTTTTAAAACGAGATATTAGATTTAGAGATACCCTCTAAGGAAAAATGTGTGCGTGAGAGAGTTGGGAAGTGGAACTTGGAAGATTACCTTGGAACAGTGACTACCTTATCAATTTTTTCGTTATATATATATGATTTCATGTACTTATTTCTTTGTTGAAAAAAGAGCACCAGTCTTTTCAAAAATAAGGTTTTAAAAAATAATGTTAGATATATATACAGTCATAGAATGTGTAAATCTAGCATATTCCATTTGAAAAAAATGAGATCCAATATAAAAATATAATTTTTTTTATGTGAGAATCTCATATTTATCTATTTTTGTTTAAAGAGAGTGTGCATGACTTGCATACTCCAATATCGTAAATATTATTTTTCTTAAAATATTGTATTAAAATTTATAAAAAGACAAAGTTAAAAAATCATGTGGATATACTTTTTAATATTATTTTTATTTTAAAATTTATAATAATCGTATTGACTTTTATATTTGACTAATTTTTAAGTAAAGATCATATCAAAAAATTTAAAATTTAAAAATATTTTATATTTGAATTATATTTATAAATAAAGTTATGAAAATTTTAAAAATTTTGAGATAGTTCCATATTTGCCAAACACTTCTAGAAGTCAAGAAGCAAAAAGAATGAAACAGATCTATCAGCTCAAGCCATAGAAGCCGTTCTAAAATGTAGCCGCCTCTAACGCTTTTTTCTCTTTTACCTCAACGAAAAAAAAAGAGGGGGGTGGGGGTGGGGCCAATGAAATTATCGTAGTTTGGTTACCAACCAGTCAAGCCGAGTACTGATCCACGGCGGCTGCAGTACTGTTCATATAATCATTTAAATCATAGTGTTCCTCCCACGTGTCACAATCTTATCCGTTAGATACATTGACTTTTCTACAAGTTAGTCCATATGATTTTAGGAGTAGCCTTGTTAGATTTTTTTTTTTTTTTTTTATAAGCAAGCTCGTTAGATACAAGCAGTTTAGTGTATATAACTATCTGACATGATTTTGTTTATTAAAAAAATATAAAAGAAGAAAAATTTTGAAAGAATCATCTACCTTCAATTCATTTTCGTCTTTAATTCATATCATTTAATTAAATAAATATTTTATATATCGATATTGATACACAATTCAATACACGAACTCGCTTATAAGAGACTTTTACATTTAGAGTACCCCTTTATGTACAGATTGTTTTTTGGTTGGATATGAAGTGGGTGTGAGAGGATTTGTTGGAGAGATATAGCTTTCGATACAGCACATTTTGGACTTATATCCATCATTGTCTATTGTCTAATTTCATACAAAACTATGCTAAAAAACAACATTGGACCATACTCTTGATTTGGCACATGATCATCACAATTCCAAGCTAAAAATATTTCACACAAATAGATGTTATGATTTCAAATTAAATTGCCCAATTTTTGTACAAATTTCTGAAAAGTTAACCATTTTAACGAATTGGACCCATCTCTTATTCTCTTACCACCTTCCATATGTATAGTCAATGGATGCCTTTTCTTTTTATGAGCAAACAAAATTGTGGAAGGTGGGTTTAGGAGGGCTTGTACCTATAGTCCGGTTGGAAGATGATCATCACCGAGAGGTTCATCTTGATGTGAATGCATCCAATATAGTTGGTGGAAACAATTTCTCAAATAAAATTTTGTGCAGTATAATTGATATTTAGAGTAATGTTGGATACAGTTTTAGGATGTTCAAACCAAAGTTTTAAATACTGTGTCATACCAGCCAATATGATCGGTATTTACCGTGCCGAACTAGTAACCGGTATGAGGTAGATAGGTGTTTCGTACCGGGTTAAATACTGGCCATTTCGGTACGTTTTGGTCAATACAGGCCGATTTTTGGTGTACCGACCGAAATTTTGTATTTTTATATTTTTAGTATATTTTCATAATTTTCACTTCAATTATCACATCTGAATACTATTTTCTTAACTTTTTTTAATCTCATTTTATCGAGAACTGAAAATCAAATCTCTACTTCTCTTTTGGTGATGTAGAGGGTTGATTTTTTTTTAAATAGTTAGATTGAGAAATTAGAAATATTATTGAGTTTTATAAATATATATTTTAATTTTTTAAGACTTGCATTGATATTATTTTGAAATATAATTTATACATATATAATTTATTTATTTATATAAAAACTATCTCAAAATGGTATCGATATCAAAATATTTCGTTCCAGTACCTTAATCAAAACGGTCATTGAAACTATATTTAAATCTTTGGTACAAATCCTGCACTCTTTTTAAAAAAAATATATGATTCATTATTAAAAAATTAATTTTTTTTATTTGAGTTTCATACTAGTACTCCACTTTTTTTAAAAAGACGTGTACAAAATTTACATACTCTTAAAACTCTAAATATCATTTCTCAATTTGAGGTATACGCCAAATCTACGTATAGTAAAAAAAAAAATCTTTACGATCAAACCATTATTTGTGAAGTTTGTTTTTGTGACATCCTTTGTATATGAAATATTTCTGAAATAGATACCATGTGTACATAGCATGGGATGCCGTCTAATCAATGCCAAGCCTTCAAACAATACGGCTCTTTTGGATAATTCCAATGGGGGTTTGCTATGCATCTGCCTACATCCGGCACACACTTCACATATATTTTTTTTTTTTTACACTCAATGGCACACACTTCACATATATATATATATATATTTTTTACACTCAATGTATTGAGTGTGTGCCGGTGTAGACAGATGTAAAAATTTTTCCATTCCAAAGTGCATATAATTAATAATGTTGTCCATCGATGTTGTTCTCATAGTGCATCCTGTCTGGTCCCATCAAAACCACTCTATATTATACGTTAGCATGGCTCTGAATATGGTACAGACCATCTCAGAAAAAGATAAATAAAATAAAATAAAAAATCAAAAAAAAGGAAGATTATAATTACATAAAAAATATTCTAACCACAAAATTATTATATAAAAATAATTTTATAAATTGACGTAATTTAATATATTTTATTATAAAATAGATCTAACAGATTAGATAAAATTACTTTTATTATAAAATAAATATAACAGATTAGATAAAATTATATCAATAAATTTTTTTTATATAATTTTTTTTTTATAAATGTAATAGTCCTCTAATTACATAGTCTATGAAGATGAATCGTCGGATCTGAATATTCGGTCTCAATGTCACATGCAATGGACAAAGGTGGTCAAAAGCTCGGGAAAACAGCAGCAGTGATGGGGTGAGATCGTATGCATCGAAAACAGCGGCAGACATTAAGGGCACAAAATTACAGGTAATTAAATATATTTGATTTCTGAAAAGGTACATACAATTTAAAAAAAACGATATATACAAATTTTTTATAAAAAAGTAAATTCTATTATGAAAAAATGTAAAAAACTTAATTTTTTTTATGGGATCTACATTTTTATAAAAGACTTGTATAAGACTGTTACATTTAAAACTTGTATCTAGCATTACTCTATAATTTAATTATGTATTCAATTGGAGAAAAATATCGATTATTCGATAGTTTATATTTGATTTAAGGAATTGCATGGGACAATGATTTTTATAAGTTGGATTACAAATTTATAGGCAATACCAGAAATAAATCAAATAAATGCATGAAATGGGTCTCATGAAATTTATTGTTAATGTTCGTATAAAATTTTCGAGCGATATTAAATACTACAATACTCATTTAATATGTCTATTTTTTTATTATTATTTGAGATTGATTCATTATTATGTAATATTATAAAATTCTAAAGCATCTAATTTATTTCCAGCTTGTACATGGGAATCAATAATTAATCTCTAGCATTTACAAACAAAAGACAAGATTATTATGTACAGTTTCATATCATAATTATAATTTTTTTAAATTTTTTTATAAATATAATAAATAATTTAATTTTTCAAAATTTTAAAATAATAATAATATTAAAAAATAATATTTTATTTAATTTTTAACTTTTATTTTACTTCATTTCATCACAATTCATTATCTAAATCAATCAAGTGCATGATCCTGTCAAAGTATGTACGTTGGCCGATGAATTTGTTTTTCCTCTGAAGAGTTTTGAGTCTTCAAAGCTACAAATAGAGCTCGATGTACACATGCATGCATGCATGCATGGGACCCGCTTCTTTGATGGAAGTATCATGGATGAAATATGATTTATACACAATATTTTTTATAATACTTTACATAATTATATTTTCAATAAAAAATATTTTTATAAAATATATTATAAAAATATTATTATTTTATAATATTATTATATAATATAGTGTGTATATCATTAATCTTGATATATTGGTGATTGAGAAGTAGTTTTCTCATTTATATTACGTTTGGATGTTGAAATGAGTTGAGTTGAGTTAAGATAATAAAATATTATTAGAATATTATTTATTATTATTATTATTATTTTAAGATTTAAAAAAGTTAAATTATTTATTATATTTTGTATTAAAATTTGAAAAAATTGTAATGATGAATTGAGATGAGTTGAGAGGAGTTTTAATTCCAAACGTACAGTGTTGACACTAGAGATGCCAGCATGCATGCATGCAGTACTTCCTTGACTAGCTCTGTCATTTTTTCATCTAAATGCAGTGCAACGGCCACCCAGGCGAGAACATCATGACGAGTTCAACGTGTCATAATCATGGCCCACTGTTGCTTATGGCCCACCTGGTTCAGAAAGTGGTTAAACTCCATGAGTCTCTTCTTCATTTTTAGTTCTTCCTGATCTTCAATTTGACATGCAGATCACGTACGTACCACACAGAACAAACCTAAATTATATATATATGCATTACATGAATTTTTGCAACATATGTTTTCTGTTAATAACTTTTTATTTGTAGGTCGGTAGTGTAATTAATGATAGTGTTCTATATTATTAATATGACATGATTTGATTTGTAAAAAAATTAAAAATTTCCACATCAATGGTGATCAAGAAAGTGTGTTCTTTTTACACCGACTTTCAAATAGAATGATTGAAATAAATTACCAATTGATTATGAGGGAAGTTGTAAAATTGGAGATCATCCAAATTGTGGTGGTCCACCAAAAGCGATCGTGCATGGTCGCCTATACTATATAGAGTTACCACATTTTGGCCAGATAAACTGAGTTTTGCAGTTTGCATTCATTGTACGTGTTCCATCTTAATGACCTCGTTGTCATGTTTACCTTGAAAGTTATCGCTTATTGCATTTGAGTTATGGCTTGAATCCGTTGAAAACATTATTTCAGAAACTTGGCTTAGCTGTGGCTCAATCATAGCTTGAGTGAACTTTGGCTCGACATTTTGTTCGATAGTCTGCTCGATCGAGTGAATTCTAGACAGATTGTTCGTTCAACATCCACTCGAGTGAACTCCAGATAAATTGTTCGCTCGACAGTCAGCTCAAACGAATACTAAACATATTGTTCTCTCTACACACCGTTTCAACGAATGTTTGTAATTAAGATTTTCCACACTTTATAATATAAATACATGTTTTTTTTCATTGTATTGTGACTTTGAGCAACCAAAATACAGAGAGAGAAAGAGATATCATTTTGTGAGATTCCTAAGAGTTCATTAGGTATATTGAGGCTTTGGGATTGAAGACTTTATAATTGATCTCTTGTACTCCATCTTTGTTAATAATAAATTTATTCAGACCGACTCTGCCAATGGATGTAAGCTCACATTGAGTCAAACCACTTAAATCTTGATATTGTGTGTGTGATTGTTGTTATTTCTTTTATTTTGCTTATGCTATTTCACTTTAATTTAGCTGCTGTTAATCCCAACAGTCCACCCATTAGTACTGCATGGACACTACAAAAACTAAGCAATTGTGGCAGGCAGGCAGGCATGCATGCATGCACACTCAGCACCAAGGATGCATTAATTGTTTTCTAAGACCAATCTTCTTATAGCAATAGATCTTCAAAGTTAATAAAAAGTTCAATCAATTTGAGCAAAAAGAAAAGATCTTCCTAACACTGGACAAGTAAAAGAAACAAGCAGGACCAAACACTGACACGGAATGTGAGATAGGAGCAAGCACATTTAGTGGTCTGAGAACCACAAATCTGAAACAGCTGTCCCCTTTTCTCTCCTTTTATTTTTCCCTACCATTAAATATCAAGCCCTTTTTGCTGCAGAATAAGTCAGCATTCTCCAATCAGGTTCTGGATATCCCACTAGAATAATAATGCGAAGTGTAGTGTAGTGTTTGTGGGCTGTATATATATCATGACAGCATACATACATACACACACACATATATATATATATATATATATATATATATATCATGTATGTATGTATGCATGCGTGTGTGGAAAATGAATGAATAGACATCAAGGGGGTCCTCCTCGCTTGCAGTCTATCCACTCAATGAATCTGATTATGTAAAAATGCCAAACATATTTTGACAAGCATAAAAGCTATACAGTAAGGACACTGATGGACTCCTTGTGTCCCTTTGACAATATCTATTATCTATCCTTTCATGAACTGTAGGCTGAATGATATCTGCGACGACGACGACGACGACGACGACGACGACGACGACGACGACGACGACGACGACGACGACGACGACGAATGAGTTTAAAGAAAAATGTGAACGACTCTTATCAGATCGTACGGATCTCCAAGTCTTTATTCAAAGGTTACGCTATTATGCCCGATGCATATGATCGAAAAATATGGTTGTTAGTGCATTCAAAGAGGCAAATACACTTAGTTCAAAAAAAAAAAAAAAAGAGGCAAACACACTATTGATCACGTGCATCAGGCATATTAGCATTTTCTTTATTCAAATTTATGGTCAATCAATAGAAAAGTGATAGCCATATTATTATAAAGTACTAGCCTACTAGGACATGTAATATTTTTAAAGAAGTACACAAATTAAAATAACTCTACATATATATAATTTTTTATTTATTTTTCTTTCGTTTAAAATATTTAAGTTTAGAAAAGAAATTAAAAAAGATATTAAATCTGTAGTGGCACGTTCTTCCTAGACCAAAAAAAAAAAACTTAGTGGAAAACTCAAACTGCATTTTTCTACGCAACAACAGATCGTACAGTAATATATATATATATATATATATATATTATTTGTGTAGAGAGTCTAAAGTCGAGGCTCTAGAGTCTCAAACCTAGATTAAGATTAAAGTGTGGATGATTTTGTTATTGGCCGAGTAGGTACGCACTTATTAGAGTCCTGCCAACGCAATTAAGTAGTCATTAGGCACATGAAAATCTTCGCCAGTAGTAGCTCAAATTGGTGTTAAAATACATTATCTAACAACCTTTTTCTTTGTTTATTCATATGACCAATCAATTATTCATGTTGACGAACTGAATGCTTTATGCATGCAGGTAGTGAAAAATACAGTTAAAAAATAAGCGTTGGTTCCAACAAAAGATACTTGTTCAATAATCTTCTTTCTTTCTTTTTTTGAAGTTTTTTGGGTTTATGCTAATTAATGTACCAAGTTGACAAAAACAATTGTCGACTTAACATTCAACGGAAGCCACCCGAATTGAAAATAACATTGGCACGACTACATGAAAAGGAGGACCAGGGAAAACGATCGAAATCAACAATCTACCACTAATTTTCTCGATTAAACTGAATTATTCAAAGATGAAAACAAAAAGATGAGGAATTTAGTGGCAATTTTGCTCATTATTCAACCTTACTCTCAATCAACTTGCCTGGATTGCTTTGAAAATCTCTCATCTCATTATTACAATTTTCTTAAATTTCCACACAAAATAAAATAAACAATTCAATCTTTTCAAATCTCAAAATAAAAATAATATTAAAAAATATATTCTAATAATATTTTATTCAATTTTTTAATTTTAATTTCAATTCATCGCATCTCATCTCTAAAAATAAACGAGGCTAGATCTTTCTGTGATCTTTCTCTCTCCCCCTAGACCAAGTCTCTTTGGCTTTGTTAATACAGAAGTGGTCTACAGCAAAGAGTTAGCCCAATTTGAATTGAGAGATGAGATGAATTAAAATAATTTATGAATAGTAATGATATTTGTAAGTTAAAATTTATGAATAATAATAAGATCATCTCTTAATTCAAACCGGCTATTAATAGATAATCTTTGTGCACTCAAAAGGGGCTTCATCGTTAAGAAAAGATAAAGCCCATTCAAAGATTGACCCGAAAATACAGCAGTCCACAAACGCTAACGAAATCCCATGCGGCTCAGTCGAAATGTAAAACATCTCCTGGTTTTTCTGCACAGACTGGGACAGCTTATTCAGCCTAGAACTCAAAACATGTTGAGCAATGAGGGAGAACTTTCATACTCACTGCAGTATCACAAATGAAGTCTGTAATAGTCTCAATTCCCAAGTTAATACAGGTCGCATATAATTTACAAAGTAAAGGAAAAGATTAAGCACTTGATGCAACCACTGAGCGGAGCAGCTCAAACTTCATGGCAGTCGGAGGAGCTTGTTCACAGCTGTGTCTAAAGCATCTACGTTTCTCCTCAGGAATTTTCTTCGCGAGAATTAATTAAGGCCGTATCAATAAGAGAATTAATTGGTTATTTATATAGCAGGGGAAAAGGGTCCTAAATGTGGTTAATTCATAACATTTGGTGTTTAACTAAAGGGGCTGCAACCACCATTTGATTCCTCTACTTTTCGAAGAAGGTAAAAATGAGGTGCGTTGTTGGGTCCTTCAATAAGCAACTTCAAAGAGAATATGATAGATGCATGAGCTATGTATGCAACACATATATAAACTAAGGTAACAAATGGAAAGGATACAGCTGTATAGCTAGACTGTCCATGCCCTTCATCTCCTCATTTAATCTGTGAAAATATCCACATAAGGTTAGAAAGGGAAATACATTAGCCACAAAAAGATTATACAAAAGTAAACCACAAACTAATGTGACTTGATGTAATACATCAGATTGTAAAGTTACTTTTATTGTGAAGTAAATCTAACAGATTCCATGAACTCACATCAGTTTGTGGATTTACTTTTTATATAATCTCTTTGTGTCTGTAGCAATTCTCGGTTGGAAATCCCATCTTTATACGCTTGTTGCAACATTAACCAAGACATTTTTTTTAGTAGTTTTAGACTTTTAGTTCCATTCCTAACTTTCTTGTGTCATTGCAACATGAGTGATGTTAGCTACAAGTCTTAGGTGAGCAAGCCTCACGCAAGCCTTTTGTAAAAAAATAGACCCCACCAGAAAAAAGTGACTTTTTTTTTGCATTTTGTCATGGTAGGATTCACATTTTACAAAGGGCCTTCGTGACAGTATACTTGAGACTTATAAAAATCATTACTCTTGTAACATTAACCAATACACCATTTTATCACAAGAAGAAATAACTCAAGAGACACTTTCACATCAGATTCAAGGATGGGCATGCATGATTTTCTTCACACGTAAAAATGGGCACAAACCTCAAGAGAGAACCTAATTTCATATGCAGTGACCCTTGTCAAATGGTTTTATTTAAGCTGTAATATTTTTTAAATCAAAGTATGGAGAAGGTGGCATTTAAAAAAAATACCTGAGACATGAATTTATGTACCGATTCCCCTTTGTTGCTGCATCAAGAACTGCATAGCAGAAGGCGTTGTTGAGTGTATATGTTTCCTTTATTTGTTTCATATTTACCCATCAAAAAGAAAAAAAGAACTGCATAGCAAAAGAATAGAAAGATCCAGCATTCGAACAAAGTAGTCACCACAACCGGCAATTATGATTTTTAACATCCCAACATTGATAATTACAGTCTTAGGCTCTCTAGCTAACCTAGATAGCAGCATTATATAAAATATCTATACGTTACATAATCTTTTACCAGATTCTTGAAGGCAGCCCGCAGCATCAGTGAAGCAATGCATGTGATTGACCGAACTACCAGTAACCTACAATATTCGCATTGTTCCATCAGATAAATTGTTCTCTGAAATACGACAATTTTGAACAGCCAATAAGCATGAACTAAGAAAGATTGGAAATAAATTAGGCTCTATTTGGTTGGTGAGAAACCTCAATTAAAGAAAGATGCCTTCATATATGAAATATTTTCTCAAATTTTCGTCAGCGGCAGTGGTGAGTCGGCACTACCATTGGTCAAGTTTTTGTCAGATAGGAGGAGCTCTCTAGCATTACTCTTATTCTTTCGTTTTCCTTGATTTTATCGGAAGCAAAATAGAAATTGTGATAAGAGGACTTTTAAACGAAAGCTAATCTAGAATTTAGTAGCCAAAACACTGAAACAGAAAATATAAATTTCCCATATTTTCTAGCCAGCCAAACAGAAAATAAAAGACAAAAAACATAAATAATAAAATCAATCAATCAAAATAAAACAGCCAAGTTTTACCTCGGAGATGGCTAAACGAAGTGAAGAGAAGAGAGAAGTAAAGCTCTCGGCGATGGCCACAGAGTCTCTCTCCACGACCTCGAGGGCTCTGAGGATATCGGTCTGACCAAGAGCGGTATTTGATTCCTCGGAAGGTTCGGGCGGGGTTTGAGGACGCGTGGAGGGAGGATCGATTGTCGGTTCCGAGATTAGGATTTCTGGATTGGCCTCGTAACCCTCTCCCTGAGCTTCTCGCTCTTCATTTTCTTCCATTTCCGGCGGTTATGATCGGGTGCGCGACTTCGCTGCAACTGGTTCAAGAACCAGAAGATCTCGCCTCTCTCTTTCTCTCTCTCTCTCTCTTTGGGCTTTGAGAAAGAATTCGACCCACTTCCATTTTGGGCCTAAGTCAATCACATTCTGGGCTAATGTTTTATTTTTATTTTTTTTACAACGGTAACGAATTCCCTAAAAAGTGAAGTATTTACACACGTGTAAACAAAAAATGGGGCTGCTAGAGCTGCCGAGCGCGAGCAATTTCATAAGAGTAATGTTATCATCAATCACTATTTATTCTCACACCTTAATATTTATTCTCACCCTTCATACTTATAATTTTTTTTTTCATAAGATGTGAAATAGTAAATAGTAACTTATAAAAAGAATTTTCATTCCAAAATGAATTCCACCGACTGTAGATTTTTTTTTTCTTTTTTTTTTTTTAGTATTTTTAATGTATCATGCTATGAAGAGGACCAGCTTCGATAAGGACATGCATGTTAGAAGCAACATGCATGCCACGCCTGCACATTTACAAGGAACATGGTCTCTGGCATTGTTGAACGGCTGAGGAAGTGTAATTTATGCCCACTATCAATATGCCGCTACGCAAAGCCTGGAGAAATTTGATTGATATTTTTGGGTAAACATACTCATTTCTACTTCTAATTTGAATGAATGTCCTACTTGCATGCAGCTTCAACATTCATAATCGAAATATCTCTATTTTAGCAGATTTATTGGCGGAATAATGCATGTGAGGAACCTTCCAAAATTGGGAATATCAATATATGTTGAAAATGCATTTATTTGATAGTTGCATATAAAAAGCAAACCTATAATCTCTAGGTTTTGCCTTGCTCTTAGTCATCTGGAACATAATTAAGTAACAAATATCTGAACAATGAACATACGATCGTTTCTTTCTAAAAGAATACAAGTGGCCTAGAACGGCAGTACTATAACGTGATAAATGTTTCAAATGAGTACAATGGCAGCAAGCCGATTGCCACATATCAGACCTTACATCCACCAATTGACAAGAACAGGAGTTGAAGGCTCTATTCCGCATTACCTTGTAATTCTATAAGCCTACAAAAAAACAGACACCGTTGCTTGAGTTTCCCAGCAGAAATAAAACGAGGACAAATTAATTGATGACAATGAAATGTAATAAACCAAAATATTTTGTGATTTAAAGCCAAATGTTATGAGAAAATGATAATCACAATCAAAATAAAAACAGCAAATAAAATTTTAAAAAATTTTAGTTAAATGAGCATATACCTTAACCCTTTTCAATAGATCCTTGGCATGATTGTCTTTCTTAAAGTGTTCTCTTACGGGCTGCAAATGGACAGAACAAAGCAGTTAGAGACAGCTGACATAACAAAGATGATGAGTTATGACTCTCCGGAGCATACTTTACATAAGCAACCAGCTGCATCAGTTCCTCATCCCCTCAACAAAACTGAGGCAAGTCAACTAATGGATGTACAGTTTTTTTTTTTTTTTTAATGACTGGGAACCACCCCACGGCAGAGCCCTTAAGACTGACCCATGGAACCTAAACCACCAGGGAGACCAGCACAACAATCCACCGCCATGGCCTCCCACTTAAATCGCAGTTTGATGCCAGAGTAATCGAACCTGTGACATGGGGCACATGCACACAAGTTCGCCCTAACCATTTGGGCTACACATGGGTGGGTGACTCTTCACTTCTTTAAATACATAGAAGGTACTCAATGAACAGAGCTCATCCAATCAAAGGTTCCCCGCAAATTAAGCATAATACAAGATAGTAATGGCTTGCAGGAGTCCGATAATATTTATCTCACATCAGTCAAACAGTTGCATTAATTAGCTAACCTAAAGAGCATTAAGAAAATATAAATGAGAACATACCTCAAGTATCTTATTCAATGCCTTTGACAGAGCCGGTTTAAGGTCACCTGGGTGTAACTCTCCACTTTCATAGTCAGCAATCAATTCCTCAAAGTTTTTGTAGGTCCTGGATAAGAACAAGGCAGCGTAAGAGAACAATTGGAATCAATGTTTCAGATAGAAATTGGCTTGGCAAAACAGCTCAGGACAACTGCACTCTTTTAAGGAACAAGCATTTTTGTGGGAGTTAATTTTGGTTCAAATGCACGGTCCTAGCCTTAATTAAATGAAATAAATACTGCCATCCTGAAACCATAAAACTTACTTACAACCACCATCATCTGCATTGCGCTGTACAACAAACTCCTTAAACCAAGGTAAAACCAGATACTTAACATACTCCAAGCAAGGATTGCCTCCCACAATCTTTGGAGGACAGTAAGCTTTCTTTATCTTCAAATTCACTTCAGCCTACGACAGTCATGAAATTAAGTTTCAGGTTAAAACCTACTTTCATATCTCAAAATGTGCATGTTCTACATGCAACCAATCGAGGCAATGCAACCCTTCCCCAAACTAAATGACAATTTAATACCCCCTTTGCCAGCACCCTACCTCATCATCTTCCATATAAATGGAGGATGATGGATCACTTTTTGACATCTTGTCCTGCCCTTGCTGTAAACCAGGTAACATGTCTGTAAATCACCATTAAGCAAAAGTAATAAACACCTCACAAGGATTCACGTAGAACATTATAGGATACAAAAACATAGAAATCATCAGTATAGGGATTAGAAGGATACGGTGTGACAAAATAATAGGCTTGTTCTTCCTCTTGATGTCATCACAATACTCTCTTGCAAGTACGTTCACTTTCCGCTGATCCATTCCCAGTTGGCAAATGTCGGCCTATTTTGGGGAAAAAGCACTTTATATAGTTAACAATAATGCGTTTTAACAGAGATACAGCAATTGCTTCCTCCATAGTCCATAAACATATTTGATATTAGTGAAAATAAAGTTAAATTGGTAGCCAGAACAGCACTTTCATCCTTATCCTCATCATTTTCACTGCATAACCATTGGCATCAACAAACTTATAAATATATCTCAGCATGCTAGAAGTGAATCTGCTGGATATTGCCTCCACTTAGCAGCAACAAACATTTGCAAAATCTCATGCAATTTTCAAGCAAACAACGAAGTGCAAGACACAGTCTCCACACGCACTGACCAGGGCAACAAAAGGGAATATTTTAATACTAAAGGAAAAAGGCAAGCACCTTCAAGAAAAATATATCAGCACACTGCATGCATGGGTAGAGAATTTGGGCTGCAGTCAACTCATCTTGCTCACTTCGACCCATAATTTGACTGCACCTGTAATGACAAACAGCAAACTATAAGTAAAAAAGGACCATATAACCAGCTTATTGAAAAATTCATACAATTATTTACCTGATTATCCTCGGGAGCTTATTCCTTCGAGCTATATCCATAACAAGAGGCCAGTACTCATGTGCCCTTGAATTAATTTCCTTTGATGACCACAAAAATTCAACTTTTCCTCCTTCCAAATCCATTCCAACAGCTTTCCAAATCTCAATCAAGTAGAGCCCAACAGTCTCGATTTTCTTCAAATCACCCCCCATCTTATTGTTTAGCTGGGCAAACCAATCTGCAATCCATATTTTCACTCTGCACCCTGCAGATGTCAGCTTGTTCACGTTTATAGCCTTCATAACTCCCTGTGGACCAAGTTAGCAAATATACCCATTTTCAGATCTCAGAGCATAAGTCATAGAGAAACCAAAACCTGCCCCCCACACACGAGATTCCAACAGCTCTTTCCAAAACAGGGAAATTCAATATTTACGAATAGTCAAACAATAATTTCAGAATTACGTAAAAAGGAATAAAAATAAATCGGGTTTGTGTACAAGAGACGCCCTGTCCCGTCTAGGTTTCGTTCTTTTAATGAAAGAGTCAAAAAAATTCAAAGCTATGGCTATGCCCTGCCCTTCATGCTCTTTCAATGGTATAATCTTTCTGCGAGAACAATATACATCCAACAGTACACAATTCATGCTTCTTCATACGTAATTAGGTATACCACAAACTTTAGTAGAAATGCATCTACTTACGAAAAAAACGACAAATTGATTAGAAGTCTTCGAAAGGATAGTATGATAATTCGAAAGATTTTTACATACGATAAGCAGTACTACCTGAGCGATGTGCATTCGGCCGGAGGGCTCGAACCCGTCGTAACAGATCGGTTCGGGCTTCTTATCCAGTAGATTTCGCAGCTCATCTTCGAGAATACACTCCTCTCCAACACTCCTCACGATCTGGTACTTCTCCTCCAAACTCATCCTACATCAGATCCATTATAAAAAAAATGAAAAATGAAAGAAATAAGACAAAACTAGATGCTCTTGCGTATCTGTACAAATAGAGAATCTCAATTAAGCAAATATGAGTGAATTTCGCGGAGAGATTAGTACTCGTTGGTTGGGTTCAAGGAGCTCGAGGATGGCACCTCGGCTTGGAAGTCAGAAATCGTGATGGATTGAATGGCGGCCTCCGGTGGGGTCTGATTTTGATCTGGTGCTTCGGTCGCCATTGGAGCTGCACAAGCAAGCGAGGCTTCGGGGGGGTGGTTTTGGCCCTTTGGGACCCTGTTGTCAGATTTTAGGGTTTTCGTTTCTTTTCGGCGTGTATAGGGGATGCGTAAAAGGCGCGCCGAGTGTCACGTGAGCCCTAGTCGCCGCGTGGTTTGAAGATTAACGTTGTGTACAATGTTGCTAGTCAAGATCCGATGAAAATTGTTGGTCCAAAACTTTCAGTGCGCTCCAAGCTACCTCGTATACTTGAGCAGCACTTTGAACAGTTTGTCATTACCTAATCTATGTTAAACGGTAGATGCTTAAAATTATTTTAAATGATAATTCTTTTAAGTGTTACGGATAATTCTTTTAAGTGTACAAATCAGGAGCTCGTTTGGATTTAATAAGAAATTCATCTCATCTCATTATTATAATTTTTTTAAGTTTCCACACAAAATATAATAAACAATTCAATTTTTTCAAATCTCAATATAATAATAATATTAAAAAATAATATTATAACAATATTTTATTTAAATTAAAAGATTTAGGACCTTTAAAGTATTTTTTAGGTTTAGAGATTGTCAAATCTTCTAAAATAATTCATCTTTGTCAAATAAAATATTATTTAGAAATTATAGAAGATTGTGGCTTAAGTAGTTGCAAACTAGCAACTTATCCAATGGAGCATAATCTGATTCTGAGTGTAGGCAGTGCTGATGAGTCGGCAGATCCCTCCCAATACAAAAGATTAATTAGTAGATTGATATACTTAACCATTACAAGGTCATATATTGCTTTTTCTATTTAAAAATTGAGTCAATTTATGCACAAGTCAGGACAGCCACACATGGCAGTAGTTCACAGAGTGGTTCAGTATATCAAAACCACAATTGGCTTAGGCTTGTATTTCTCCTCTTCCTCAACTAATTTTCAGCTAAAGATTTTATACAAATTCTGATTGGGTAGCATGCCCTAATACCAAACAATCTATCATTGGGTATATTGTCTTCTTGAGTGACAATCTAGTTAGCTGGAAATCGAAAAAACAACATATCATCTCTAGATCTTATGCTGAGTTAGAATATAGAACAATGACAGCAGTTGTTTGTGAGTTAACTTGGTTGAAAATTTTGTTACCAGACTTTGGTATTGTTCATTATCAAGTTGTTCTAATATACTGTGATAATCAAACTACAATCCACATTTCCTCAAATCCAGTATATCATGAGAGAACAATACATATTGAATTAGATTGTCACATTGCGAAGAAGAAGTTTCAACCTAGAGATATTAAACTGTATTATGTGAAGTCCAGCCACCAGATAACAAATGTCCTTACCAAGTCACTTGGGTTACATCAGTTCAATCATCTTACTGGCAAGATGGCACTAGTAACCATATATAGTCCATCTTGAGAGGAGTATTACTCAGAATATATAGACTTTCTGTCTTTATTTTATTTCCCACGTGTACACATAGAAAGTTAGTTACCTTTCTATTTAAGTATTAGTCAATATAGTTGCTTATTAGAGTTACTTTCAGCTTTGTATATAAAGTAGTTCCGTCACTTTCTGTAATTACACAATTAAGTAATACAAGTGAATTACTTTTCTTTAATTAGAATAGTTTAAAAAAAAATTTATAAGTTGACGTAATTTAACATAATACGTTAGATTATAAAATTATTTTTATTTTAAAATAGATATAATATATTATATAAAATCAATTTATTTTTTATGAAATTTGTACCACTTTTTAAAAATATTAAGATGAAGATGCAAACTGAGACAATAGAAACAACATTATACAGTTACCCATTTTGACTATAGTCTCGGTTTGCATGTCAACGGATTGTCACACACGACAGAGATGACGGCATTGCTTGTTCCATTAACTCGGGAGAATCAAGCAGAAACAACGTTAATCATTGTTCGAGAATCTACTCAACACTGGCTTAAAAAAAAAAAAAAAAAAACCAAAGATACCGTCTATCACCGGTTAGATTCTATTTTATCCATTCATGCATAATTGCAATTTGCATTGCATGGTGCAGCATTCTTCCCCCATGCATGCTTGATCGTTTGGTTTATTTTGTACCAGTTATGTTGTTTTCTCACGTTAATTAATATAAAAAATTTGATATTTTAATTTTAAAAATCAAATGCCGATATTTAGAATTTATAAAAAAATTGAAAATTAAATATTTTATAAATTAATTTTTATAATATTATTTAAATATGAAATATGTGTTATTCACGCGCTTTGTAAGTAGAAATACCTTTTAGATTGTTATAGTTGTAATAAATAATGTATTTATACCAAATTATAAATAAAAATAATGTTAGAATCTATAACTCAAAACATATTTTTTTTTATATAATTCGGTTGCATTCAATACTCACATCAACTCATATCATCTCATTATTATATTTTTTTTAAATTTTAATACAAAATATAATAAACAATTTAACTTTTTCAAATTTCAAAATAATTTTATCAAATTTGTACACAAAATATAATAAATAATTTAACTTATATTATACTATTCACAAACTATTTCAACTTATCTATGAATCCAAATCACTACTAAATCTTAAATTTATTTAATTTTTCCAGAAAACAATGACTTAAAACTTATCAATTCTAAAAATAATTTATCGACCAAAACAGAAAAGTGGTAAGGCGGGAAGGGAACTCCAAAATTATTTGGGGGGAAACGCAATTAAACTAAAATCGCAGCCCCTCATTATTTTTTAAAAAAGATTCAGGATAAAACGAAAAATAGAAAAAGGACCTCTCCCTCTCTCTCACACAGACTGTCATCGCTCCGGTCTCTGAAATCTCGGGCGGCCTGAATTTCTCCCCCAACGAACAGAATTACGCTTTCAGTTCTCCACCGGATCGGCCCCGAACGCCCGCGCCCTTTCGCTGTTGTATGTATTGTACACTGGTACGTTTCCAATCTCAGAGCCAGTCCATTGGCCTGTTTTCCGAAGATCTCTACCCCATATCGGCATCCTACATGAATCCTCAGGTTCGTTTTCTTAGCCACATTCTCTCCATGAGCCTCCATTCCTGAAAAAAGTTGGGTTTCGTTCAGATCTGATCTGGAAGGAAAGACAATGCAACAGAAAGAAAGCGCTTCCTTTGTTTTTCTTTTATTCTGTATTAAATTATGCTCATCGAAGTAGCTTTACTTCGCGCATTTATTTATTTATTCTGTTTGTTTTGTTTAGCATACGCATGAGAAATTTAACTCAACTAAGCAAAAGAATTGTAGGATTAAAAGTGGATGGAGCTTTTTATGGTCGAAAGTGTTGAAGAAGAAAAGAATTTTGGTTCCCCATGAGCTCCAGCTCCTTTCCTTTTTTCTTTTTGTGTTGATAATTGTAATAAGATAAAATTTATAGGATAAAAATCACCCATTTAATTTAGTATCACAGTACTGTTAGAATCAAACTGCTACTGTCTATAGTATGAAACTTGGTTGTGAAGTTTTTACATCAGCTGAGGTGAAATACTCGCTATGAAGGCTCGGAAAACTAATTGCTTGTTTGGGAAGATTTTCCTTTTTTCTCTTTTTCAGTTGAGACTCGTACTGTGGTTTTCTACATGCTGTCTTTGTGATGTCTGGGGGCTCATGTATGTATGTATGCATGATACAAATAAATGGAATAATCTGCGGATCCAATCATTTGCTAATTTGTAGTCTTTAAAAACGTATTGTATGCTATGCTTCCTCCAGTGAGGCATATACGCCTGCATTCTTGGTTTGGTGTTTCCACTGAGTAGATTCCATATTCTTATCGTAGACCTATTGCTCTAATTTGCGTGCGGAAAACTGTTTAATTGTAGCATTGTGTCCAGGGTTGATCTTAGAAACAAGGCATTTGGGAAGGTCTCGTCATGAGCACCTGGTTAGAGCCACTCAAAGGTGAAAATAGCGGATTATGTTCAAATGGGACTCGTGGTGAAGATGTTGAACAGCTCAGGAGCGAGAGTTTTGGGGGTATGGCTGAAGGTTACCCGAGTTATTCTCTCTCTCCCCATATTCATTTCCACATAACTTGTTCACACTTGATATTCCCGTTTCCTTTTGTTTTACATTTTGACTTGTATTTTTCAGGTGACCAGCAAACTTCTCTGGTGGAGTGGTTAAATGGTGTGCTTCCTCATTTAAATTTGCCTTTGGAGGCTTCGGAGGAGGAATTGAGAGCACACTTGATTGATGGCACTGTTTTATGCAGCATCTTGAACAAGCTCAGGCCTGGTTTGATAGAAATGGTAGGATTACCTTTTGTCTTATCCATCTATAACCTTTTTGGATATTTTCTTTTTTTGTTACGAGTTTTAATTGTTTTGTCTCCTCTCTCTTTTTTTCCCAAATTTTATTGCTCAATTGAACAGTTTTTTGTCTACTTTAGGGAGGCAGTTCTGAGACCGTCCCAAATGTCAGAAAGTTTTTGGCAGCTATCAATGAAATAGGATTTCCTGGCTTTGAACTAGCAGATCTAGATCAGGTACCTTCTTTTAATATTGCAAACATGGTAGCCTGATTTCTTTGCACCTGTCAATCATATAACTTGGTCTTGGGCATGTTACATTGAGCCCGGACCTTAGGTCGCCTCATACCTATTTCAATGCTTGTGAATTGACCCAACCTTGAGAGAAGTAATTGGGAATATTCTAGGTCAGTATCCATCAACCTCAAAGAAAAATGAACGTGCCCTGCTCTGTGAAAGCAAGGCTCAGTTCAGTTCCGGGTTTTGCTGAATTGTCCCAACTCAAACAAACTTGCACCTGCAGTAGGTTTGCAGAAATTCAAATCATGGATGCTTCCCGATCTCTTATAATTTCTGAACTTTCTTTTGTTTGTTTTAGTTAATTGTCTGAGATTATTTTGCAGGGATCTATGGTGCCAGTTTTGCAGTGCCTTAATACTCTTAGAGTGCATTTGAACTCTAATGTTGGCACAGAAAACTTCCAAAATCAATTAAGAAAAAGATGGGATCTGTTAGAGGTAGGCTTTTCAAAGGAAATTGATCACTCTGAAGGGCCCGTTTCGTCATCTGTACAACATCCAGCTGAAAATGGGGGAGAGTGGCATAGAGGTTCAGTTGATGCCGAATTTCAATGTGCTTTGCATGATCCTTCAGGTATGCTCATCAATATCTCAATTGAAAGGGAACAAAATATTTATGTGCGCATGACACCCTGCTCATGGCATATTTGTGTGTAAATTCAAACAAAAGATGCATTTAGATCATGCATGCAATATGTGATGCATCACCAGCGGCTGTTTGGAGGAAATATGTTTGGCATGGTGGCCTGCATTACTTAATGAGTGACTTTATGTCTGAGATTCAGTCACTGAGCTTTACAAAACTATGGATTGACAGGCATAGGGAGAGAGGGGTGGGGGTGGGGACTAAGGTTGGTTCACTTGGTCTCATTCTGTGTGTGGTGCCATTGACCCTACAGTTCATTATCTTGGGCATCTTAGGTAACCACTGAAGAGAGACAGAGGTGTGGCCGGGGGCCTCAATGTGAAACATCTTGTTCTGATTGCCAAATTTATCTTGCTTTTCTTTGATTTTTTAATTTTTAATTTTGCTCATTTTGTCTTGCATTTATATTATTTGTTTTCTCGTGTAGAGCCATCAGATGCTTTAATACATCACCTTGGATATAAGTTTAATGAGATGTTGCAATCAAACCAAGGATGTTTTCCTGATTCTTCTGATGCCAAAATTGTAGATTTAATCAAGTCAAACAATTTGGATGTAAGCTCATTTTTTTAAACCTATATGGTCTGTTGTGGTTTTCTATTAAGTTTGATGATGTTCTCATGTTTTACTGCAATTCTTTTCACAGAAGGCTTCTACTCGATTACTTTTCAACACTGTGAATAAGATTTTGGATGATAGCTTGCTAAGAAAGAATGGGGACGTACCTAATGTATGACAGTAAGAGGATGCACGGTTACCATACAACTATAGCATGCCTTGAACTAATATATTCTCTCTCTTTATTTTTCCATTGGGATCACTCACTGGTTCCCCCCAAAATTTCCAGCCTGTGGCATGGTTGTTGAGAAAAGTCATGCAAGTGATAGAAGAGCGAAGTTCAACCGTAGCAGGAAACTTAAAAACTGTAAACTGCTTTAGATTTTTTCCCCAAAAATCAGAGTATATTTTATACTGCTCATGAGTAATAATTTTATGCATTGTTCCATGCTTGCAGCAAAATAAGCTTTTTAAGGTTCGTGAGGAGAAGTATCAATCAAGAATAAGAGTGCTCGAAACGCTTGCAACAGGGACTAGTGAAGAAATTGAGGTACACTTGGTTTCATATGCATGCATTTTGTTTTTGTTTCACCCAATTGATTTTAACCCTTCTTGTTCCTCTAGGTTGTTGTGAAACAACTTCAAGAGCTAAAGGTGCACTACTGTTCTTAGCCCTCTCCTTGTATTCAACTCTATGGAAACCTGTTTCTTTTGTTGAGCTTTGATTATAATAATCCTAACGAATAAATGCTAGATATTATATCCATTTTAAGTACTCCTTAAGTTCTTTCCCCTAATGAACGTTATTTAGAACCACCATCACTTATCATGGTTGACTCTACAAATTGATGTCACATATCCAATGTTGTACTGTTACAAATGAAAAATCCCTATCTATTAATTTCACTTTTCTTAATTTGTTATTATACAAAATCTCAATCTATTATATTCTATAATTTGTAAAAATGTGCAACGTCAATTCTCTTATTTACACAGCTGTATCCCATATGTTTATTCATGATGCATGTGTAAATTGATTATTTGATGAATTCTTGGTACCTTATTTTTGAAAATGAAGAATGATTTTCAGTTATGTAAAAAAGTTATCACATTGTAAAGCTGATAAAAACAAAAAACTGGAAAATGGGGATAACGATAACTATTATTTTCCCCATTTGCAAAAGAACAACCATTGCTGCAACAGGGTTATTAGTTATTTTGCTAGTGAGTTATTATTACTTCTAACGTATTCTCATGTGGATCTTGCAGATTGAGAAGACCAAAATAGAAGATAAAAAGAAACTTGAAGAGCAAGACATGCTAAAATTACAGGAAGAGAAGGGTCGTAGTGATATGGAAATTTTGACACTAAAACAAGAACTAGAAATGACCAAAAGGACACATGAGGATCATTGCTTGCTATTAGAATCAAACTCTAAGGAAGCTAAAGTTGAGTTGGAGAAAAAGTTGGAGGAACTTGAGTGCCTTTTAACAAGTTCAAGAAAGAAGGTAGAAAAACTTGAGGCATTTTCTGAATCTAAATCACTGAGATGGAAGAAGAAAGAGCGAATCTACGTGAGCTTTATAGATTATCAATTTGGAGCCTTGCAGGTTTGTCTTAATTTTCATTTTTCCTATTCTTATATCTTGTGAAAATTGATCTATAACATGGTTTTATCCATAGGAATTGAAGGGAGCTTTAGAGTCCATAAAATATGAAGTCTTGAAGACAAAAATAAGTTATCCAGAGGAATTCTATTACCTGGGTAGGTTTGATCATTCATAGTTTATGTTGTACTAAATATTGTGGCATTTATCTTTGTTAGGGAATTTTCTCACAAGTATTTTTTCTTGAACAGGATTGAAGATTAAAGGACTAACAGAAGCTGCCGAAAATTACCATGTAGTTCTAGCTGAAAATCG
The DNA here is from genome assembly GCF_001411555.2 of Juglans regia. NCBI lineage: Eukaryota > Viridiplantae > Streptophyta > Magnoliopsida > Fagales > Juglandaceae > Juglans > Juglans regia. Next base: position 20,003,710 of record NC_049909.1, read on the forward strand.
TAGGTTGTATAACGAAGTTCAGGACTTGAAAGGTGCAGCATTTGGTCTTCTTGGTTGTTGCTGGAGTTTATTGGTTCTTAGATAGTGTGTTTTTTTCTTATTTATTTTTCCGAGCTCATAGCTAATGCCTTTCATTTTACTTTTTCACTCTTTTGTAGGAAATATTAGAGTGTATTGTCGCATAAGACCATTTCTTCCAGGACAAAGTAAGAAGCAGACCATTATGGAATATATTGGTGAAAATGGTGAATTAGTTATTGTGAATTCCTTTAAACAAGGGAAAGATAGCCGTAGGCTGTTCAGGTTTAACAAGGTTTTTGGTCCAACATCTACTCAAGGTATTAATGTGTAAATGAATGATGTTTACTTTTTTGGTCACACCTTTTCTTCTAACTGATGTATTTCATTATTAGTGAAAACATTCTGGCATTTTGATTTTTATTCATTTTAAATCATGTGCTGACAGAGGAGGTATTTATGGACACTCAACCATTAATCCGGTCTGTCCTTGATGGATACAATGTATGCATATTTGCTTATGGTCAAACTGGCTCAGGAAAGACCTATACGATGGTATGAAAATATTTCACATTGTATCAGTTTTACATGTCTAAAGTTTTGCCTTACGCCTTTTATTGTATTTCATCCAGAGTGGGCCTAATATAATGTCAGAAGAGGACTGGGGAGTTAACTATAGAGCTTTAAATGATCTTTTTCAAATTTCTCAAAGCCGGAAAAGCTCCATTGCATATGAAGTTGCTGTTCAAATGGTTGAGATATATAACGAACAAGTCCGTGATCTACTCTCAATCAATGGCCCTCAAAGAAGATATCCTTTATTATTTTTTTGTTGGCTTTAATTCAATTGCACTGTTGATTGTAGGATGCACTCCATCTGATCATTTAATTCTGAGTAGCATTCTTGGCTGCTCCTCTCACCTTATTATGTTATGTAAAAGCCTGTTGTTTTCTTTGACTTGCACACACTAGGGATTTGGAACACCACACAACCAAATGGGTTGGCTGTCCCTGAGGCAAGCATACACCCTGTTCAATCAACTGCTGATGTCCTGGAGTTAATGAATATTGGTTTAATGAATCGGGCAGTTGGTGCCACGGCCCTGAATGAAAGAAGTAGCAGATCCCATAGGTATTATTCTCAGTCCTCAGTTCATTTGCCAACCACTTTTCAGTTTAGTTATTTTCATTTGGCATGGATTTATTCAATCATATGGTGCAGCATTCTCACTGTTCATGTTCGAGGCACGGACTTGGAGACTGATGTTGTTTTGCGTGGCAATCTACATTTGGTAGATCTTGCTGGTAGTGAAAGAGTGGGTCGGTCTGAAGCAACTGGGGATAGGCTTAGGGAGGCACAACATATAAACAAATCACTATCAGCTCTTGGAGATGTAATTTTTGCTTTAGCACAGAAGAGTCCACATGTACCATACAGAAATAGCAAACTAACTCAAGTACTTCAGACTTCTTTAGGTACTTTTTTTTTTTTTTGGTCTTCAACTATGGTCATAAGTTATGAATGTGACATGTTTTATCTTTTAGCTCATTTGTCTTCTCCAAATTGTAGGCGGTCAAGCAAAAACCCTTATGTTCGTACAGCTTAATCCGGATATAGATTCCTACTCCGAGACTATAAGTACCTTGAAGTTTGCGGAGAGAGTTTCTGGTGTAGAGTTAGGTGCTGCTCAGAGCAACAAAGAGGGAAGAGATGTTAGAGAACTTACTGAACAGGTCCAATATTTTATTCTTCTTAACATGCTTACTCATTTATCCTGCTCTCAACAATACCGAGCAGATGTTTCAGAGTGCTGTATCTTTTTCCTCTTAAATGCTTTCTTTTGGCGAGGTCCTGTAAGCTTCTCACTCTAAACTAGCTAGGTCTTTCCCAAGATTATTGACAATGTTGGTGTATCACAAAAACAGAAAGATTAAATCCTACAATAATCAATGACCCTTTGAAAGCAATGAGCTGTCAACTAGGAATGATTGAGGATGAATTTGCAATAGCTTGTGGGTTGTAACTGCTCGTGATTTTATTAAGTTGTCAATGTTAGGCACGATAGTGGTCATATTTGCGCCACTCTTTCCTGAATCTGAATTTCATCCACAAAACCGTCTGCATCAAAAAACCCTTTACAGATTTTTGCATGTGAGCTTGATAGGATCTGATTCGGGATTTCTTGACTTATTAAGCTCTAAATACGGCTATATTGGTTTAAGGTGGAAGATCCTTGCTCCTTGGAGCCTATCCATAAAGCCCACTTTACTCAACAGCAATTGAGTTTATTTGGAAGGCCATTAAGACCATTTCCGGCCTACCATGTTTTCAGCTCTGGGGAGTAAAAGCATGAGAAATTGTTGGAGGGCACAAGTTGGGCCTTAATTGATTACCTTTCTTTAAAGTTTTACAAACATCTTTGATTCCCTTTTCTTTTGATTTTTCTTTTCCATCTGATTCCTTTTTCACCTTGAAGGTCGCATCCCTCAAGGACATGGTTGCAAAGAAAGATGAAGAGATTGAGCACCTGCAGCTTCTCAAGGCTAATGCCAATGGTACAAAGCATGGTATGACCTCATTTAGGTATAGGTCTTCCTCTCCAAGGAGACCTTCCATTGGGACTTCTCGACAAAGCCAACGACTGACAGGAGCAAAAGACTCAGGGATTTTGGAGAGAGCAGCTTCAGATATGGACAACTGTTCAGAGAGCAGCGATAAGCACTCTGAAGCTGGTTCTCAGCCGTCAATGGATGAATTTCGTAGATGCCAGAAGGAATTGTCTCCTCAATCGAAGCTATCTGGAGGGGATGTAGGTCAGGATTTTAACGAAGACATTGATCTCCTGGGCTTTGGGGTTGCAGATTCTGAGGAAAGATTAAGTGATATATCTGATGGTGGGCTTTCAATGGGAACAGAAACTGAAGGCTCAATATGCAGTGTTGTGGAGTACACCCTATTCCCTGAAGTAGCAAAACCACCCAAAAACACAGCTTCCGAGTGCACACCAGCTCGGAACAAAGTGAAGTAAGTCTTTCTTATTTCCATGTGCTTCTTCTAATATGTCACTTCTACATATAATATTCATCTCTTGAATATTACCGATGCTCATTCTGTGATGTCAACAAGGCAGCAAATGCTTTTTAAATCTTATTGCCCCACAACTTCGGTTGTGCAATCTGGGTTATGGAAGCTTCCATGACCCTTGCAATATTGCACGTTTTCTATAGTTGAGTGACCTACTGCCAATTATATCATATCTCTAGTTCCAATGATAAAACTTCCTAGCTTTCTTTTTTGTTCCAGCAGCATCTCTGCTGCATTCGGTATTTTGATAAAAGCTCACAGTTGTAAACGCAGTGACATTTTCTTTGAGGCCTAAAAAGGGGGGTTGGGGGTTTTATGCCTGTGAGCTCTTTCACTCAACATTGCTAGTTATCAAATCACATTTACATAAGTTAGGGTCCGTTTGTTTTCAGAGATGAGATGAGATGAGTTGAGATTAAAGTTAAAAAGTTGAATAAAATATTGTTAAAATATATTTTTTAATATTATTGTTGTTTTGGGATTTGAAAAAGTTGAATTGTTTATTTTATTTTGTGTGGGGATTTGGGAAAATTGTAATGATGAGATGAGATGTTTTTGGAAAACAAACAAGGCCTAATGTGATGCCTAATTTCTGTATATCTGCTTGAGCACAGGCCACCTCTGCTTGAACGCAGGCCGAGTTTACCATCTAAACTTCCAAAGCCTCCCCAAAAGCTGGTGCAGACCAACTCGTCCCGGCTTTCGCTGACCAGAAAGTCCTCAAAGATCTCATCACCAAGTAAGTAAATTTACATATTTCTTTCATATGACTAGATCAATAGTCATTTAGGTGGTTTATTGCGTTCACTAGTCAGTTCTTAGCACCTCACCTATCTTTCCTTCTCTCCCTAATCTTTGTCTACCAAAATTTCCAATGTCCTTGTTATGCTTGTCAGGTGCTAGGAAAACTTCTGCTAGCAGCTCCTCTGCACTCAAGCCCCGCAAAGGGAGGCAATGAATTTGAAGGCAAATTGGTTGGCAGGAGGAGAATTCCTATGCCCTGACTAGCTTGTATCTATGGTAGGAACCCACTGTAGTTTGTACTCTTTAACTGAATTGTTTTACATAGTGATAGTGCATTGTAAGAGATAACTGCAAAACTTCACTTTGTAATATGGGTAGTTTAGGATCATAGTGTAACTTCCATTTATTGTTTTTCTCCATTTTGGTCCTTGTTAGTCATATTTTTATTTTCAGTCTACCTCGATGCTCCATTTTTAAGATTATCCATGTCCAGTTGACAGGAAATAAGGACTTAAATGACTTTTAACACCGTTCGTTAAAAGAAGATTTTTTATTTTTTATTTTTAAACCCAACACCTTGCTACTGGCCGTTACTAGAAGTAGTGCCGGTCGACTTAGGTCTCGTTTGGATTCAGAAAGTGTTTTATCTTATCTTATCATTATAATTTTTTTAAATTATTGTACAAAATATAATAAATAATTTAATTTTTTTAAATCTCAATTTAACTTTTTCAAATCTCAAAACATTCTAACAATATTTTTTTTTTAACTTTCATCTAAAATAATCTTATATTATCTCTAAATTTAAACTAGCCCTTAAAAATATTTAACATCTGAAAAAGAGTTGAATTGCCCTTTTTTGTAAGAGAAAGTAAATTTGACTTATTATATCAAGTTATATCAGTTTGTAATTTATTTTTGTGTAATTTTTGTCATTAAATATTTCTTATAAATAAATAAATAAGAGGCAAAGAGTTTGGGCATCTTTTTCCCCAATTTTGTAGTACTAAATTATACCTCCGTATAACTTTCGAAGTGGGATTGTTGGTCATTCCCAAATGGGTGCAGAATTGGAATTAAAACCCTTCTTTTAACTCAAATTTTTTCAAAGAAAAAATATAAATGATTTTAATGCTAATTATTTTTTAAGACAAACTCCATGCACCGTTCCAACTGCTACCTTAAAATAATCACAAAAGCAATTAATTCAACTATTGCTTTGGGTGGCAAAATTTAGATTACGTATGAAAAAACTTATAGTAATCCGTTTAAAGGTCAAATCACATGGACTATTTTAATATTTAATTTTAAACATAAAAACAAAAAATTCCAAATTTACCTGAAAAATACAAAAACGAAGAAGCTAGCGTGCATCCTTACAAAGAAGATTTTTTGATCGATGGAACACTAGTTACAGGCACTTGGGATCATGTATTTGTAATTTTTTTTTTTTTTTTTTTTTGCATCTTTTTTTATGAATCGACAAGCAAACCAAACAAAGGAAGCAATGGCCATCAAACCAGAAATAGCAAAAATTAAAACAATTTCATTCTCATAACAAATACAACCTCAAGAAAGAAAGAGATTAGAGTAGCAACTATGACTATAGAACTCTGAGAGTATTATTTGCTTTTCAACTAGGTTTTGGAGGCTTTGTTTTTTAAAAAAGAGGGCGTGATTCCAATTTTCATCTTTCTATTCATCAATCTATACAACATAATGTTTTTTTTTTTTTTTTTTTTTATAAGTTATACAAAATAATGTTAAGAAAAAAAATATTTACAACCATGAATTGTGTAATCGTTTTAAAAAAAATGAATAAAATATGAGATTCACACAAAAAAAAAAAAAAATTTTAATAGTGAACCTCACTCTTTTTCAAAATAATTACACGGCGTTTACGTACTTCACGATTATACGTAGAATTACTCGTTAAAAATCGAGTACAAGTTTGAATATGACTACAAGTTCGCAATTGAAACCCCGTCTCGTTTGATGAGATTAGAAAAGCCTACGGCAAGTCGTTGTCATACTTTATGAAAGAATATCATTTCTCTACTTCATATCATAGTGTGTGTGTATATATATATATATATATATATATATCGTTTTAAGAAGAAGATGGAAGAGTTGTGCAAGTATTCATTATTGTTCTGGAGATAGAGATACAAGCTTCTTGTGAACAAAGTTCTGATCTACTTTCCTTGACACCATATATCATTAATTCGTGTTACAAAGAAGGAAAAAGATAAAGGATTACACAACCTAATGATCACTGCTATTCCCTCTCTATCAAGTTACAATATAGACAATGTTGTGGTCTGCTCTAGCTATAGAAGTTGAAGAATGAATTGAATACTATATTTTAAAAAACAGAAAACAAAAGAAAGCATTTTGGCACCTATGTGAAAATTACCCCCAGGCTCAGGCAATGCCTAGCCTAAATCTCCAAACAGTCCAGTAAACTCCAAGACACCTGTTGCAGTTTACTGAGCATACAGCTGACTGCTGAGTCCATTCCAGTAAATGAATGAGGCACCCCTGAAGCTTGGTGTTCGGGAAGCGGCACCTCTTGTTGTCACCTTAGAGTATTGCCGTCCTTCATATATCCTTTCAAGTTGGGGTAATCTCTGTTGGAGTAGCCAGAGAAGCCATTGCAGCTGTACCAAGGAAGCTGATCGAGTCTATATTTTATACTCGAGATATTGGAGAAAACGGGGGATTGGAAAAGTACGATGGTGGGATTTCTTTTACAATCTTAGTGACGTTCTTCTTCTTCTCTGTTGTGTCTGTTTCAATTAAAAACTTCACTCCATCATCAATAAGCACTTTCAGAGAATTGTTTTGCGATAATTGTATGTTTCTGTCTCTCCTGGCATTAGTGGTAGCTTCTGTGCTATGCAAAATGGAAACACAAATGGAGAATGCTTGTAACGTGGATAACTGTGCATGAAAATCAACCGAATATTCTCCCTCTTCGATAAGTGTCATGGTCAGTGCCGGTGTATTCTCTTTCGCTCCCTAGGTACAAATCAAAATCAAGTAAAAAGTCGTGAAAATCATATCTATACACACAGTGTGACCTCAGTGTATTAGGAATGAATAATGAAGAAGGAATTCTAGTGATAATGCTTTTAGTTTTTGAATTTGTTTTCTCAAGAAGCCAATGATAGACACATTGAAATGTCTTATAATTAATTAACCAACCATGTTAAATTGTCAAGACTAAGAGCAACTATAACAAATAGTGTATCCCATGACAGCACACCTATAAAAAAAATCTGTGTCAAGATGCATACCTGAGCAAAAAGCTCTAAAGGCCGATTCTTCAGAACTGCTTGATCTTCAGCACATTGAATACAGGGATTACCTAAAACAGTGAGAGGGCAGGCCATGTCCCAGCCACCACAGTCACAGCCTCCACCTATTCTCCATCGATCTACTAATGATGAAGGGCCTCCACTTTCAGAACTTGGCAAACCATGGCTTCCAGTTGGAATTAATACCTTCACTTTTTCTGAACTTCTATCATCACGGAGGTCCTCTTTTTTCTGCTCAATCATAGAATGATTAAGTAGGTTTGGAATCAGTTTGTCACTAACCTTATCCCCTCTCTTGTATGTCGATTTTTCTGTCATCTCAAATGGTACTTGTATAACAATGGCTGCAATCTCAAGGTTTGGATGCAATTCTGCAGATGTCCAAGGGTAAGAATTTGAAGAATCAAAATCACCTTTCTCAGTGGCTTGTCTTTGTTGTAGTTTGAGCTTCATTGGATGAGACCTATCATCATCCACAAAAGTTTCCTTAACCAAGCCTGGATCATAACCTTTGAGACCATTTTCTTGAGCTGCAATACTTTGTCTTGCACGTGCAATATCATACAATACAAACTCTGTCGCCACAGAATTGTCAAAAAAGACGCCATCTTTTAGTTCTGAACGTAAGTAGCAGGAAACTTGCATCTGTCCCACCATAGAGGAATCTTTGTTGCTACTATTCCATCCCCACATACTGGCATTGCTCATCTTTCTACCATCGATGGAATGAAAAGTATAAACCCACTTAAAAGCATTATCTGTCTTCCATGCTTTGGCAACAACTACATCTTCGGGGCACTTCAGTGACAACTCGAAAAATGGCACCCCATGTTTGTATTTCAACTTGAGACAGCCATGTAGGTGAACTGGTGAAATGACTGAACAGCGGTTCTCTCTCTCGACAAACTGAGGATCTGGTTGTGATACCTTTGCTGTATTTGAGAAATCACGCAGCAAAGATTTTCTGGATGTTCCGTTCCTCCTCGTGTTTGTCGTCCTAGATGTTTTGAGCCCACCACTTTCTACAATGTAACCTAGAGGACTTCGCAAAGATATGGACTTCTTGAACGGATCAAACATATTTCTGATAGGGCCAAATCTGGGCTTTGAGCTGGCCCTGGAGGAGCAATCACTTTCTGATGGTGAAGGAAAATGGGGCATTTCCACCTTCACAGACATTGACTTGTGCAATGAGCGAACTGTGTCTCTCTCAAGGTCATTACCATCATTTAGAGTACCAACAGCTTCATCACTTCTAAAATTTACATCCACTGAATCTTTCTCTACAGTATCAGCAGGTTCATCCCCGTCATTTGAATTGAGACAAATTTTATTGAAGCCATCTGATGAACATGGTTCTATATAAGGCTTGCCAACGGATGTTGGACTAAAGTTTGAATCCAAAGACATCACTGGAGATCTCTTCCCCAGGGCTTCCTCATCTAAACCATTTAAAGCTATCATTGGAGATCTCTTCTTCAGTTCCGCCTCATCTAAACCACATAATGAGTCAAACATTCCATAAGAGAAAGAAGTGTCTCTACTACAACAAATTTCAAATTTTCTCCCTCCCTCAGCAGGGCCCATTTTCTTCATTGTCCTTACCTCTTCAGAACTTTGATACATGGACCCTCGTTTGAGCTCAATTTTAGCTTCCAGTCCAACAGGTCTACTAGCAATGCTTTTGCAAGAAGATCTGCGATAGTGACCAAAGTTAATCTCTATGAAGTCCTCCTTTAGGCTCAATAATTCATCTCTATGTGCAGGTTTCCCTTTCTTATTTCTCTTTTCAACATTTGAGCAATCTCGATGAGTCGAAAGAACAGTCTTCGGACTCAGACCAACTGTGCAGCTTTTATCCAAGTTCAATTCCATCTCTAGTCACATTTTTAGATCCCCAGTTCTGCAATAAATTTTGAAAAAACAAAACAAACAAACAAAAACAAAGATCACATCTTACCTAAGCAAGAGACTAGGGCTCAACCAATCAGATCATAAAATATGAACCAAATAGATATTTTCATCAATAACGTAATAAATTATGTTGGTAGGTTGGTAACAAGGAACCATAAAAGCTTTCCATTGCAAATTTTTTGTGAGATATGCAAATTGTTGGCATTACATATCTAGACACAAAGCATAAAAAGCCCAAAGACCTCCATGAGAATGTTAATGCCATCATGACGTGATGCATAATTTATCCTGTTATGAGGAAGTCAGCTATAGAATATACACAAGGATCTACGTCTGCCATTGATTTTTCCGATATGAAAATCACTGATGAAGCATAAAACGGTCTTAAAGACCAATTGCGTACGAAAAAATTTACTAAATGCCCAATGCATTTCAATTTGCAGAATTAAATCTGCAGTCATAATTCATGAAAGCTATGAATAGAAATAATCACATTGGGTAAGAGAATTCAAAATCAAACAATGCAGAATTTCCAAGCTAGAAGTAATGGAACATGTTAAACTCAGAAATTACCATTTTTTGGGAAGGCAAACAACCCATCATGGATCTGAACTTCACAATCACAAAAACCTCAAAAAACCAATCGGGATCCCCAAGAAACAATGTGAGACCCCCTATAACCCCGAGGAATCTAATGGTCTCTTCAGACTCCCAAAAAACAAGTAAAGTAGCATACGAAAGGGCAACATTATAATTATTAAAAACAACAGCTTTACTCTTCTCTTGCCTTCGAAGCCAGAATTAAAAGAAATGATCGAAAAACGAAAATGGCCATACCCCACTAGATCTCAGCTCAGAGAAGTGAACTCCAAGAAAAACCCAACAGACGGGAAGGCTCTGCAATCATGTCCTCCAATCTCTTCAGCTGAAAGACAGCACTAATATACAAGACCAAAACTCAACAGCTCAATTTAATAAACACTAAGGTATGTTCCATAGAGATTAGAGGACTGCAAAGACTTCCCCAATAATCAATAAAACTGCAGGGAAAAATAAAAGACGGACAGAACAATGCCAAGACCAGTTAAGCATAGCCGTGGAATAACACCAAAAGGGAGTCTAGAGAAAGAGTGTCTGTGTGTGAGTTAAGACTCAAGAGTGAGACAGTGTTAGAGAGAGAGCATGCCCGATATCAATAGGAGTGAATGTTAGGAGTGAAAGACACTCCCTCTCACTCTCACTCTCACTCTCTCTCTCTCACACACACACGACGAAAGGTTGCAATGAGCCAATGACACGACGAAAGCTTACAGTTACTGTTCATGTCTAGAAAAAGCCATGTCCTTCAAAGTCATCGAATGCAGCTACATCAGTGTTTCTCTTTTTTAGTTTTGTTTTTTTTTCTTCATTTGTTTTTTTCTATTTTTTTAGCTTTTTGAGGGCAGCCATATGTCCTTCAAAGCCATATGAAAAGACGTTAATGGCCTCGACATACAATTGATCCGGCTGTTGTTGAGGTGACAATGTTGGGATTAAATGGTCATTAAGCAAGAGGTGAAGTGCACTAACCGTTAAAAGGGTTGGAGTTCGGAATCCAAAATCAAATCACTGCAAATAGATAATTATCTTAAGGTTTTGGGAATTGCATATATGACGTGATATTAAGGCCCGGAATCCTATAATTAACTTCAACTCTTTTCCAATAAATAATTACTTCGAGACACAAGTTTTATATTAATTTCATATCATCTGTAAAAATAAAAAATTAATAATAAAAATATTAAATAATAATTAATTATTTATAAATAATAGTAAAATAATCTAACTAAATACAGTCTTAATCACAAATTAATTTGATTTGATATACTATGTTACGTTGTAAAATTAATTTTATAATACATTAGATTTTACATACCATATAAAATTAAATTTATTTATAAATTTATTTTTATGAAATATTTTTATAGCATACTTCGCATATGCCAAAGCAGCTTCATCCTCAAGTTCCCAAATTCTCAACCCATCTAAAGTATCAAATAATTAAGAATTTAATGCTGAAATTTGAACTCCACGTTGAATTATAATATCCTTTTCTGAAATTTCCGTACAATAAAAAAATAAAAATAATGTACAAATGAATTCATTAAATTTTTTGGTGGTCCAAAAGATCCTTTTGGTTGAATCTAATTACAAGATTAAAATTCAAGAAATTTCTTCAAAGTTCTCTAATTAGAGGCATTAGAGTGTAACATGTTTGCTTCCATTTGTTTACTTTTTTTGTTTTTATTTATGGAATTTTTTTGTTTTAAACTCTAAGTCTTTGTTTGGATCATAAACATATCTCAACTCATTTTAATTTATTGTTATAATTTTTTTTAATTTTAATATAAAATATAATAAATAATTTAATTTTTTTAATTTTAAATTAATATTAATATTAAAAAATAATATGCCGAAAATAATATTCTTTTCGGGTTTCGGACAAAAAGTAAAGTTATGTTGAGAACCACTTTTGACTTCTCGGCTTGTACTGCGGTTCTTCAATCCCACAAAAACAAAAAAAAAAGGAGTAGAAACATATTTTATTTTTATTTTTATTTTAAAGGCCTCCAAATATGTGCAAAGGATAACTGATAACATTGTAAACAAGTCATCCGAGTCACATCAAAGCCACGGAATCTTGTGCCATCTGATCTCACTTTTTTAAACCCTGATCGTTCGATCTTTCTCTTAAAAAATAATACAAGTATTTCACTTAACGTAATCCGAAGGATCCAATCTCAACCGATAAGTGATAACATGATACAAATTCAGGGGCGGAATTAATATTTGGTGTGGGGGCGATTAACAAAATGTATCGTGTATGTAGGGTCAACGATAATCAACATTTAACGTAATAAAATATGTCACTAATATTTAATATTAATCATATAAGGTAGTTATCTAGGTACAACTAAATTATTCAAGCCGTCAATCTCAACCTTTCACTTGAGCTCCATCGGACTAAAATGAACGATAAAAATTAAAATAGAAATAATTATGTGAGACTTGTTGAAACAAATTATAAAAATTAGTTATGTAGTTTTATCTCTGTCATCACTCTTAATTATTAATTCGATAGTAATACATATATACTTACTAATAAAACTAATCAAATTAATAAATTAGCTAGTGTAAGATTTGAAAATAAAAGTGTAAATAAATAGAAAAAATGAGGTTCTAGATTTTCCAAATAGCTTATAAAAAGATATCAAGATATTTTCTTGCCTCTTATTAGATGTGAAAAAAAATGAGAATGTAAAATTTTATTCATGACAAAAAATAGGTGTGAGTAAGAAAAATTATTAAAAAACTAAAAGAAACTTAGACAACTAAGTACTAAATAAGATTTATGAAAATGTTTTGGAGAGATAAATTATCTTTATATTAGGACTAAAACCAGTTTTTAAAAAATTTTGGAGGGCCAAGCATCAATGTAGGTCCACCCCTGCATAAATTCATAATATATATTAATATGAATGTATGTATATGTCAGAAATTCACAGTCGTTTTGGTAACAATCGCGAAGGCGTCCTTCATAAGTTTGTTTTCTTTTTTTTTTTTTGAAATTATTATTTTGATGGATTGGAAAATACAAAATATTTATCCTAAAATAAATCTGATAATTAAATGGTAATTACCCTAAACCCAAAGTATTTTGAAGAATCTATTACTTCCTTTTATCATTTATCCAAAAATGGGAAATGAGGATTGATGTTTGCGCTCTATTAACAAACTAAGCAAAACCAAGACTGTCTTGTGCTTGGCAAGGTTCACAGAAACAAACAAATCACCCAAAGCTTCTCTTTGTATAGACTATACTCCATCTAAACAGTGTTGTCTTCAACTGGCATAATTCTTTCATGCAACCACTTGAAACAGAAAACTGTGAACAAAAGTGAAGATAGAAGAGGTCTCAATAAAGAGTACCGGATTCTGATCTTAACATGCATGGTGACACTATCCTATCTATACACATTAGGAGAAGGAGGACATGTATGAGATTACTCAATCTGCTTGAGGCTATAGACAAAGAAACGCAGATTATCCCACCTACACTAAAACTATACAAAACGGCAATTCCTCAAATGACTACAACACTAAGTCAGTAACCGGAAACTGCAAGAGCCTGCAGATTCTACTCAACATTTCTAGCAGATTCAAGTTTTTCTTCCTTTTTGGACCTGCCAAATGATTTCTGGGAATCTAAGACGGGCATGTACGCTTCACTTGTTTTTTTGAAGGCATCATTGCCAGGCTTGTCAGATTCACGGGGGCTCACCAGCTGCTTCTCTACATCTTCAAATTTGGCAGTGGCCCATGGTGCCGTGCCAACACTTCTAGTTGTGCTTGCCGCATCTATTGTCAGTTTGGATGCCTCATCCCTAGAGGCATACCAAGAATGACCACAGGCAATACACTCCAACTGAATCCACAAAACCAGGGGAAAGAAGTCAGTGGCAATTGGAAGAAGCAATAACCAGATAACCCATACAAATGTTTATCAACTACCAGAAACACAGCGTTTAAATCTAAGCCTTCTTAATTAACTGCATCAACAGTTTTCATAGGTCAAAACAACCTTTAATTACCAAATAGTTAATTTAAATTCAGCCAGTGGAGAGATTCCTAATAGGATTATCAGAAAATATATTATTGTTTATGTTACTTCGCTTGATAGGCTTTGGTCATGCTTCAAAATCAACTTTAACTCTGTTATTTGGTCCAGATGAGAGCATGGGATATTAAAAAGCCTTCATGTATGTTTTGCATGTCATGCTGCAGATGCATAATCATAAGTTTATGCACGCACACGTGTGCGCTCACACACACAAGCAATCTGAACAGCAATTAAATATAAACATACAATGAAGTACATGTATGCATGCCCATCCATCCACACATTATTATCAGATACATATTTCTAATACTATATACATGAGTGATACAAGTTTTTCAATCGAACATACTCAGTCATGCTGTTGCCATTGAAATGATTTTGCCTTTTTTTCATTGGGCTTTTTTTGGGTGCATATTTGTTTTGTTAAGAGGGGAGGGGAGGGAGGGGGGATGTTCAGGCCATCATTGTGCATCTAGAAGAACATTCATTATATAAATTCAACAGGAAGAAAAAACAATTTTGGAACCTGATATCGTTCTCCATGTCCTGCTTGGATAATGTCTCTTACACCAACTTTATTCTCATTACATATTGAACAACGAGCATCTGTCATCTGTTTCACAAGCAACAATTGAAACAGTGAGCACATTGCACCAAAATAATAATAATAACCAATAGTTCATACCAAATTGAGGCAACAAAGAAGTGACCTGCATGCGCTCTGACTCATCAGGTTCCTTTCTTGCTATTTCCTCTGCCATTAAACCCTCCTGAAATTCAAATGTTTGGTGAAGATATTTTCCAAATTTTCCTAAATAAAAAATGCAAAGGCACGTATCATTGATCTTCAACAAAATTCTTTGTTTCTTTGTTGATCAGTAGGTCATACAAGCTCTCAATAGGACTTGAACCATGGCTTCACCCTCCACTCTATTCATTAATGAGGATGTGGCGATATATATTGAAAACCTCAAGTGGGAGATGATATGTCGTCCTATCTCCAATGGTGGTTTGGGTGTCAGAAATTTGCGGTTGTTTAATCGGGCTTTACTTGGCAAATGGTTGTAGCGATATACCAAGAAACCAGAGGCCTTATGGAAGATTGTGATCGAGAGCAAATATAGTGATTTAGGGGAGGGGTGGTGTACTAGAGAAGTTAGAGGAACATCTGGAAAAGGGCTATGGAAACATATTAGAAGAGGATGAGAGGTCTTCCATCGTTAAACTAGATTACAATTGGGGACAGGTTCCAATATTAGATTTTGGAAGGATACTTGGTGTAGTAATAGTGTTTTACAAGATCTGTTTCCGTCTCTTTTCTTGATTGCAAGCACCAAAGATGCCACAGTGGCGGAGGTTATGGAAGTTTCAGGTAGGAACATTCATTGGAACATCAATTTCAACCGAGCAGCACAGGACTGGGAAATGGAGAGTTTTGTAGATTTTTATAGTCTCTTATATTCTGTTCGTCCAAATATCCAGCAGGAAGATGAGTTGTGGTGGCGTCCAGCAGGGAAATGGGTGTTCTCTGTTCGCTCTTTCTATAAGGTTCTCACACAAGTTTCAGAGATACAGTTTCCCTGGAGAAGGCTTTGGCATCATAAGGCTCCTCCCAAAACCTCTTTCTTTGTGTGGGCAGCGTCTTTGGATAAGATTCTCACTACGGATAATCTAAGAAAGAGGAGGGTAATTATTGCAGATTGGTGTTGTATGTGTAAAAGCGAGGGTGAGTCGGTGAATCATTTACTTTTACACTATGAGATAGCCAGGACTCTTTGGGACGAGATGTTTAAAAGAATGGATTTAGCGTGGGGTGAGACAGATCAAAGCAGTTTGGAAGATGATCTCTATCTGTATTATGTGGTGTTTATGGCAGGAAATCAATGAGAGGACTTTTGAAGACAAAGAGAGATCTTTGGAGGAGCTAAAACTGTTATTCTTTAGGACTCTTTGTACTTGGGCCATTGCCGTAGACTTAGGAGACGTTTGGATTCGAAGATGATTTGAGATGAGCTGAGATGGATTGTGAATAGTAATGAGATGAGTTGTGAATAGTAGTGAGATTTATGAGTTAAAGTTGCTGAATAGTAGTGAGATGAGTTGAGATGAGCTGAGATCACTTACGAATCCAAACGAGTCCTTAAATGGCATGGACCTTCATGACTTCCTAGTTTCTAATATGCCTTCATAATTAGGACATTTTTCTTTGTATTTTGACACTTGGTGATTTAATAAATTCTGGTTTTACTTATAAAAAAAAAAAGAAACCACGTTGGCAGATCCAACAAGTGACAATGCCAACTTTAGGCCAATTGAGGTGCCAGAAGATGAAATTTATTTTCATGTGAACCAGCAATCATTTATAATGGAATGAGTTTTCAGCATCAACAGACCTGTCCTGTACAACCAAACCTGGCCAAAGTCGTTATGGAATTAGCCTTCCTTCGAGAAATTCATGTATGAAACACATAAAAGATGAAATCACAAACAGAAACCCTTGAAAATAACATACCTTTAACTCATTTGGCGACATGTTCAGTATTTTTGCTGGTTCCAGCTCTCCATTCAGAAGACGCCGGGCCAACAGTGCATTGTTCTACGAAAAACAAGAAAGCCATTTAAAAAGACTCATCAAAGTTTTGGGAAAAAATGCTACAGCTTTTGTAACAAATTAAAGGCCTATCTAAAGCTACATTCTGTTCCTGCCAAACTAATTTAACTTGCTTTTCTGGACCTTGAGACTAATAACAAATCAACCTCTAGACCATGAGAAGAATATGAATGCAAACCATATCCACAATAATTAACTTCATCCAATCGAGTGAAAGCAGAAATTTCTTCAAATCTCACAATCATAACTTTCTACATTATTAGCCTCACCTTTATTTTTTTACTTTCCCATTTTTCCCAAATTAAATAACCATAATGCAGTATGTTTCTATATGAATATATAATATTGCTTAAACCAAGACTCCTTTGGTAAAGCTTTGTCTTCCTAATAGTTCTAACCAATAATATTTGCCTTAGTGTCTAATGGTTCCATCAGTGGTTTCCAGATTGGATCACCGAGTAGGGGTATTACAACTGTTTCTCACCTGTTGTTTGCAGATGACACGCTTATCATGTGTGAGGCTGATCACGCTCAGTTGAGGGCGGTGAAGGCATTGCTGCTTGCTGCTGTGTTTTGAAGCAGTATCTGGCTTGAAAGTGAATTATGATAAATCTGAGTTGGTACCGATTGGAGAAGTTCAAGACATAAGGGATTTGACGGGCATTCTGGGGTGTAAAATTGCGTCTTTACCTATGATTTACTTGGGATTGCCGTTGGGTATAGCACCGAAGTCTCGTATGATATGGGATACAGTAATTGAAAAAGTAGAGAGGAGATTAGCAGGGTGGAAGAGAATGTATTTGTCGAAAGGGGGTCAGACTACTTTAATCAAAAGTACACTTTCCAACCTTCCCACCTACTTTTTATCTTTATTCCCTATACCGGCAAGTGTGGCAGGTAGACTTGAGAAGTTACAGAGAGACTTTCTGTGGGGGGGCTTGGGAGAGGAGTTTAAATTCCACTTAGTTAAGTGGGAGATGATATGTCGGCCTATCTCCAATAGCGGTTTGGGTGTCAGAAATTTGAGAGTTTTTAATCGGGCTTTACTAGGCAAATGGTTGTGGAGATATACCAAGGAACCAGAGGCCTTATGGAAGACGGTGATTGAAAGCAAATATGGTGATCTAGGGGAGGGGTGGTGTAACAGAGAAGTTAGAGGAACAGCGGGTAAGGGGTTATGGAAATACATTAGAAGAGGATGGGAGGTTTTCCAGCGATACACTAGATTGCACTTGGGGACAGGTGTCAAGATCAGATTTTGGAAGGATGCATGGTGTACTACCAGTGTTCTTTTAGATTTGTTTCCGTCTCTTTTCTTGATTGCAAGTAACAAAGATGCCACAATGGCGAAGGTTATGGAAGTCTCAGTCTCAGGTAGAAACATTCATTGGAACATCAATTTCAACCGGGCGGCACAGGATTGGGAGATGGGAAGTTTTGTAGAATTTTATAGCCTCTTATATTCTGTTCGACCGAACATTCAGCAGGAAGATGAGATGTGGTGGCATCCTGCAGAGAAAGGGGTATTCTCAGCTCGCTCTTTCTATAAGGTTCTCACACAAGAGCCAGAGATACAATTTCCTTGGAGAAAGCTTTGGCGCCATAAGGCTCCTCCCAAAGCCTCTTTCTTTGTGTGGACAGCGTCTTTGGGTAAGATCCTCACTACGGATAACCTAAGAAAGAGAAGGATAATTATTGCAGATTGGTGCTGTATGTGTAAAAGAGGGGGTGAGACGGTAAATCATTTACTTTTACACTGTGAGATAGCTAAGGCTATTTGGGACGAGGTGTTTAAAAGGATGGATATGGCGTGGGTGATGCCGGAAACAGTTTTGGATGTATTGGCTTGCTGGAATTCTATCCGTGGGATGAGACAGATTAAAGCAGTGTGGAAGATGATCCCTATCTGTATTATGTGGTGTCTATGGCAGGAACGAAATGAAAGGACTTTTGAAGACAAAGAGAGATCTGTGGAGGAGCTAAAATTGTTATTTTTTAGAACTCTTTGTACTTGGGCCATTGCTATAGACTTAAATGGCATGGACCTTCATGAATTCCTAGTTTCCAACATGCCTTCATAAATAGGGCATTTTCTTTGTATCGTGTTACTTTGGTAATTCAATAAAGTCTTATTTTACTTATCAAAAAAAAATATTTGTCTTCTTGACCAAACCATTTTGCGCCCTTTTTTTGTGATATAATCAGTTGTGTAGGAAAAAAAGATTGGGGGGCCCGGGCAAAGGTCCCCTCTTACAGGCATGTATAAGTGGGTGCTGATAAGAGTCACGAAAGGATTACAATCTCCTTATCCACTTTGAAGCCAACGGAGCCCATAACTAGCAATGGTAGTTTTTTGGGTCATGAAGCTTATTTTCCATTCATTAAGTGAAGGGTCAAGGTTTTAATCTGTAAACCTACAAGTGATGTCCAGTAAAGGTAAGACCCATCTTGTTTTGAAGTTTTTTTCATAGTTTAAACTATTTAATATTGTGGGAAAATACTAAGGCATTAGGCTCTACTATAAAATAAGCAGAAATGTTTGCATAACACGTGCGTGTGCAAAGTAGTTCTTGTGAATATAGGTAAGTAGGCATCATGTTAACAAACTGACAACCAACAAACCTTAAGATTAAACACCAGCTGCCGCATCTTTTGGTTATACTTCTGAAAATCTGAGGAAAGCGTATCATGTGCAGCCATCTCAAGAGCAGTTACAGCTGGAACAGCAGCACCTGGCCAGAGAAAAGCCTTGCCACTCTGTGGAGGAAAAAAATACTTCATTTGTAAATCATTGTGTTACTTTTTCCCTCTGCTCCCATGAACAAGGATGTTTGCATACCTTTAGACTCTTTTCATGAGAATCATTTGCAGCATCTTGATGCCCAATCCCACTTTCATGGCTAATGTCATTACAGCCACCTTTTTCTTTGTCATCTCCATGCATGTTGTTGACAGCATTGCACATGTATTGAATACCTTGAAGAAGCTTCTCCAGACATTTATCACGATGGTTATCTCCAGTCAACGCCTCAAAATCGACCAAAATACTGCGGTATTCTGAGGCATTAATTGTACAGCTTCCAGGTGTTTCAGCTTTTAGATTTTGATCAGGCCTTGCTTCTTCCTCCCTTGAAACATCAAGAGGTGAAATGTTCTTTCTCCTTAAAGATCGTTTACTCTTAAGCAGTTCTTCCTGATCAGCAGCAGTATCTTCAGTTTCAAGGTCAGGAAGATCCCCCAAACGTAATAGAGTTTTCTGAACAAGAAGATCAATTTCATGTTGCTTGTTATCTTCATAGTCTTTATCAGTTAGTCTCCACAATTTCCGTTCAACAGTGTCATAAACTTTTTGAACAATAAAACCGGGATGCTCTTTACGGCTAGGAAGTTGCTTGTGTATAGGAACAAAATGCACCACACATTTGTGCATCACAGATTCTGCTGGGACCTCATCACGATGGAAACTGTAAAACAGCTCTCTTGTATCACGTGATTGCCAGCTTCCACCACCTTTTCTCCCAGCCTCTTCAGGGCGATAAAACCACTGCCCAGTTACCATCATGCTCCCATCTTTGGCCTGAGTGATATCCTACCAGTGGAAAAACAAGATTAAATTGGATAGATATAGACTATAAAGAATAACTCCCTAGCAACCTCACATCATGAGAAATTCTATTTGCAGTCCCCACATGTGCAAACCCTTTTGGAAAAAAAATAAAATTTTGAGAAGGATATTATTATAATTTTAAAAAATTTTAAACTCAAAATTGATTAGGCTTGCACATGCAGTTCCCATTTGGGGACTGTACGTAGCATTCCTCCTGTTTGCATATCCTCCAATAATCATGTTAAACATACCAAATAACAGGACATACGAGAATGCAACTCCCAGTTGACTTGAGATACAAATCAGCTAGAAAATATTCAAAAGTCGTAGACAAGAATAAACGTAAAACTGTAATAAATACCGTAAGTACTCAGAGAAGACTGGGTAATTTCGTGCGGAAGTACCTTAATAATTGCCACGTAAGGCTTTTGTTTCTTATCCTCGGGAACTAGAAGTACAGGATCCTCCTGAAGGACGACCAATGTAGAAATAATTAATAATATAAGAAAGAAAATAAGTCAACAGTAAAAAGAGCGGAAAGGGCGGGCATAAAAGATATTTTATGAACCCTTAAAAACTACCAAGAAACCAAGATTTCTGAAATCACGTGGATGCATATCTTCAATCTAAGACATTAACTAATTACATGACACAAATGTCTAAATCAAAGCATGAAAACATAAATGAGAAGATAAAAATATATGGACTAGAATACCGAACAGGGGGGTATTGATGCTTTCACGGTGTGAGCCACTTCTTTCGACCATGTCAACTACATGGTCATTTTACTTGCTACTAGCTACGTTAATGAAAAATTAATGTGTACCAGGATAAGTAAAAGCCACTTTTCTCAAAAAGTTCCTCGGACAATAAAGAAAATTAAGCCAGCTTTCGGAATACCACTACTAATAGTAAGAAATTATCAAGTAGAAAATCCGTGCAAACTTATAATTGTGTTACATAAGAAATTATCATGGTTCTTTCTCCTTCTCTCCCGCCCCAACACTATATTTTCAATGAAACCACAAACCGATCAAATGAAAGCAACGGTCATGATCAAAATTCAGAATCAAAGCCCTCTAAAAAGCTCACCCAAACGCTCTTTCCCTTCCTCCAATTTCCATTACTCCCCAGAATTACAATTCCCCAACCAACCAAATAAACCCTAAATTCCAGAAAAACCATTCTCCACCCAACGCCCAACAAAACCCGCCACATTTCAATAGAAAAATCACCCAAAAGACAAACTCACCAGGTCGTATCGATTGCCATCAAACTCGAACGCCTCGTAATGGCTCCTCCTATTTTTCCCTTTTCCCGAAAACCTGACCGGCTCACCGATCGGCTTGGAGTCGTCCTGACGCAGCTCTTCCTCTTCCTCTTCGCTCTTTGTAACTTCCCTCTCCTTCTTCTCCGACTTCTTCTTCTTCTCCTTCTTCTGCTGCTGCTCCCCTTCCTCCTCCGCAAGCCTAATCCGCTTCAACCTCCTCCGCCTCGGCTGGACCTCCTCCGAGTTCGGGAACTGTTGCCTCGGCAGCGCCTCCCCCTCTTCCTCGTCGCTCGTCGAAATCAACGCGAACCTCCGGTTCCCCATTCTCTGAACACAACAAACAGTGAAGCTCTGGGTGCAAATGGGTTAGCCCGCGAAGAGGTGCGGTTGGGTCAATTTATATGAAAAGCTGCCTGTTCAGAAACGGGCCTTGGGTTTGTCAGATACACGAGTTTGCCACTGTAGGGCATTTGGATAATTAACCGTGGCGTTTGTAACGTCTGAAGTTGAGTAAACCATGAAAAGTGGCCTTTTTAACCAAATAGGAATGTACATTTAAGTCCAAAATACCCTTCGCTAGTAGTTTGGCGTAGAGCGATTCGAAAAGGTACAAAGCTTCAAGAAGAGGAAACTTGTGAATTGTCGTGGACTTGACTACTTAGGAAATGAGCCGTGCGAGTACAATGACGATTCAGCCACTGGTCGTCGTAGAAGCTCACACTTGTGAAGGGGCCCCCCCACGCATAATACCGTTTTCCGTTAAATAATTTAGCTGCGAATTCCATTATGGGCAATATTATCTGATCGTGTGATAAGAGTGGGATGAACATTCCCGTAATTTTAGGAATAACGTGCATTAAACGTAATTAACATTCCCGTAATTTTAGGCGGTAATTCTCTTACTATCATAACGGGACACTTTTTATTCAAAATTTAAAAGTAATATTGTTTCTAACTGACAAAATTATATATCTGAGCAATTCAAAAAAATAATCAACACGAATTTTTTTTATAATCTTTTGTACATCATGTTTTAAAATAAAAATTATTTTAATAAACTGATGTTACAAAATGTTGCTGACCGATCCTAGAAGCCCAGACTCCAATTCTACCGTTTTATTTTGCTTTGGGTGCAAGCATCAACTTTTTTTCTAAAGAATAAAAATATGGTATATTATTAAATAAATATTTTTTCTATTTAAATCTTATATTTAATCACTTTTTTTAAAATAAAATACACAAAATTTTCATATTTTAAAATTATAAATATCATTTCTCTTTCGAATTTCCTTTCATCATAAAGACGGCATTATTTGCATCTCATACATGCCCATATAAAGTGCCAGACCCAAAAATCCATCAGTATTGAGATGGTTAAACTCTAAACTCAAGTCTCAGCCATTCGGGTGTTGCAGAAGAATCAGAAGATGGGTCAAGGGCCTAAGACAGCCAGTCACAGGGCCGGCTCAATGGTAAAGCCATTGCCTAAGCTTCACCTTATGTAAGACTCTAAAAATAAAAATGATATTTTTTTAAAAAAATAAAAAATAAAAATAATTTCATTAAATAAAATAAAATTTTAAATGATTTTTATAGTTTTTAATGTGTGCAAGGTCCAATAATACTAAATTTAATATTTAATACGATTAATTTTATTTTTTTATAAGTAATACAATGAATTATTTATATTTTAAATAATTTTTTTAAGAT
The DNA here is from genome assembly GCF_001411555.2 of Juglans regia. Lineage (NCBI taxonomy): Eukaryota > Viridiplantae > Streptophyta > Magnoliopsida > Fagales > Juglandaceae > Juglans > Juglans regia. The sequence continues at coordinate 20,026,649 of NC_049909.1, forward strand.
CTTATTAAATTGAGGTACAAAATCTGCATTGAGATCTTATTTTAAGTTGTTGTCATAAATATAAATTAACAAAAACTGTATTTAAAGATTTGAAATAAATTTTCATTTTATTGTAAAGTTTGAAAATATTTCATATAATAATTTATATTTTATTGTACTATAATTACGAATGACTCACTTAAATCTCGTCTTAGGCTTTAATTTATATTGAGCTGCCCCTACAACCAGAAAGGAGTTTAAGAGGATAAAAAAGTTTGGATTGTAGTTGGAAGTGCCGAATCATAATAGATTGCTCGATACTTTGAGCATGTTAGGACATGTTAAAAAAACACGATAGTTGTTTGATAAAATGAATGAGAGTTCATGCGGTCATGATATTAAGTCAAGAAAAACACTAAACTCACTGATAATTATGAAGAAAATATTTTTTAATGATATTATGATTTTTTTTAATATTTAAGAGCATAAAAAATGTATAAAAAAATAAATAAATAAATGTCATTTGGCCTTCTCCGAAGATTTTGTCGGGTTACACCCTCGATAGATGTAGCACAAACCCGATCTTTTTTTGAGGGATGAAGCCTACCTTACCAAGTGAAGAGCATCTAATCGTTGGATTTGAACCATAGAAGTGTAGTTTTGATAGATTTGTGGCAGGGATTGGATGTGGAATGCAAAGACGACAATGGAACTTTAGGGTAAAAATGGGGGATTCTTCGTGGGTTTGGATCTTTCATGATTTTAAAAAATAAAACCTAATAGGAATTCTCAAGCTAAATTTTAACTTTATATTGCCTTCATTAGGTATATGAAACCTTGAACATAAAGAGTATCGTGAGTATGTGTTTTTATTTTGTAATATCATTCTTATTGAAACTTGAAAACATGACGTTTCATGTATCACAACTTCTGTAGACTAAATCGATCTATCTAATAAGGGTTAAGTAGATTTATAGCCACAACTATCACATGTTTTACACTTTATTACTCAAATTAACGAAGTGCACTCTTCAACTATCACTAATTGTTAAATAGCATTAGCTATTAGGATTCGACCATCAAATAATGATTTTAAGGTCTTGTTTATTTTCGCATACGAGATAAAACGAGTTGAAATTAAAATTAAAAAGTTGAATAAAATATTATTATAATATTATTTTTAATATTATTTTTATTTTGAGATTTGAAAAAGTTGAATTGTTTATTTTATTTTATATACAAATTTAAAAAATTTATAATAATTAGATAAAATAAATTAAAACGAGATAAATTATAAAAACAAACAAGATCTTAAAATTTATTTTATTTTTATTGCTCAATGCTCATACTGTCAATCAATTATGGGTTTTCAGTTGCCGCGGGCCTTTGGGCTTTTACCACTCAATGTTGGGGGATGATAGGGTTCTTGTCCGTGGTCCATCTTGCAAAATACTGACCCAAATAAAAAACAAAACAAAATGTACAATCTGACAAACTTGAAAGAGATAAGTAAAAAATAAAATGATTTACACAAAATATTTTTTATAATTATATTTTAAATGAATAGTATTTTTATAAAATATCTTATAAAAATAATATAATTTTATAAAAAAATATTCTTATTTTATAACATTATTATGTAATGTGTTTTGTGTATATTATTATTAAAAAAAAAAAAAATAGGACAAATTTTTGCTGCAAGACCTCGTCGGTGTCGCCCACCGAGTTTGAGGCCTAATGCTTACCAAACCTCAAGCGTAATTTGGGTGTTGGAATAAGGATCTTTTCAGAATTTCTCTCTTTTTTTTTTTTTGGAGGTTTAGCATTAGAAAATAATTAAATAATAAATAAATAATAAATATTCTTATCGGTCACTATTTATTGTATACATTTTACATCTTATAAAAAATATAAAAAAAATTATGAGATATAAAAATAAATAGTAATTGATGCATAATAAAACTCATAAATGAATAATGCAAGATTATTTTTTATGAGTGATGATTATTTTCATTTCGACTGAAATGAATGATATTTATTTAGTTTTAAATATAAGATATTTGGTCATTTTATGTTAAATATTAAAAATCTAATATTTTACATTATATTAAATAGATATTATCTACTTTATTTGAAATGAAGAGACTCTTTATGTATTTTAGATTTTTTTTTTTCGCTCTAAATCATTGAGTTTAGACCAACAACTCTTAAAACCATTCAAATCAGGTGGGCACTTTGACTTTCCAGAAGCTTCATCAAAAGTTTATATTTTTGTATTTTTGTGAATACAAGGACGGTGAAACAATGTGGATGGAATTTGTACACAGGTGGAATTAGTGACGTGGCTAAAACTGGATCTTACTGAATTTAGTTAGGTTGGGGCTTGAATCTCATTGGAGACTGGTACGAGTGGACACTAGAAGGGTCTCCACGATTCTGTGTGGGCGGGTCCACTTTAGGTTGTAATCATATCTTCCAGCTTCTTTGGTGCCACTTATTCCTGGGCCGGTTGGCCCGGTTCATCCCTCTTTTGGACCACATATTTGTTTCAGAGCTTTGTTATTCATAAATCATACGCCATATAATATAAAATTATTTTTATAATAATGTAGATATGATATATTATATAAAGACATGTCAATTATTAAATTTATTTTTATGAAATCTCTTTATAATTAAATTATTTTTGAATCAATAATAATGTCGATTATGCTGTTTGGAGAAAACCTATTTAATTATAACAAAATAATGAAAAAAATGCATAGATTTCGTAGCTTATTAAGGCCATGTTAGATCATCTCGTCTAAAAACATTTCATAAATTCATTTTCAAATATCATTTAAATCTAGAATATTTTTTAATTTTCAATTTTCAATTTTGAACATATAATCATTACTAAATTATTATAATTTTTTAAAATTTTTAATTAAAACACAAAAAAATACAATTTTTTCAAATCTTAAAATAAAAATAATATTAAAAAAATACTGTAACTTTATAATATTCTATTCAATTTTTTCTCTCTTATTTTTTAAATTAAAAAAAAGTCTTAACTCAAATAATTTTACTATTATTTACAAAATTCTCGTATTATTTCATTATCTTGTCCAAACATGTCCTTAGGTTGTGTTTGGATGTTGAAGTGAGTTGAATTGAGTTGAGTTGAGATGATAAAATATTGTTAGAATATTATTTTTTAATATTATTATTATTTTAGGATTTGAAAAAGTTGAATTGTTTATTATATTTTGTATTGAAATTTGAAAAAGTTGTAATGATGAGTTGAGATGAATTGAGATGAGTTTGATATCCAAACTCACCCTTAAGTCTTTTGAATCTTTGATAAAACAATAAAAAGAAGAAAAAAATGGTGAAAAAGTAGCTTACTTAACAGTCAAGGAGAGGACCACGTTTAAAATTGCTATTTTTGTTTTTTGTCTCTAAATTCGACTCACACGTCTACCATGTTAAACAAGACACGCCTCTTTTAGCAATTGCGTATTAAGGTATTATCGAGTCAGAGTGTAAAATTACCAACTTTAATTTTATTTCAATATATTGAATTTAGGTACGTTTTATTTATTTTTTATGACATCCAACAACTGTTCCGTGTACAAACAATTATTATCGATTCATGCCTTATCACAGAGGTGACTATAATGAAATTATTGGTTAATTGAACTGTTTCTAATATCTTTTTTCAATTTATTAAACAAAATTAATATTTTATCCAACAACTATTATTATTTATTAGTAATACCGAAGGTCCAAAGGGGATATAAAAAAATCATAATAAAAATAAAAATGATAAGTGCTATAAACATAAAAAAAAAAATCATAAATTAATATGACTTCATGTAATCAATTAAATATATTTTATAATAAAAATAACTTTAAAATTCAACGTATCGTATTTATTAATTTATAAATTTATTTTTATATAAACTATTTATAATTAAGGTATTTCTCATAGGGTCTAATGGGAGATGTGACGTGGGTTGTTTGTCAAGTAGATGTATTTTAGAGAATCACACGCTTTTGCTACACATATTGGGTTCAATTTCAATTTCAATTAGAATTAAATTATATATATATAGATTTTTTTGTTTTACATACAAAATTGAGAATATAATAACTCGGCACTTGATAAAATATTTATATAATATAATTTAATTTGAAAGATAAATTTTAAATTTAATAAATCAATTATTATTATTATTATTATTTAAATATTATAGATGATATACTCTACATACTGATTTGAAAATATAATAATTTGGTAAGTAAGCTCAGTTTGGATATCAAAACCATATCAATTCATGTCATCTCATCTTATTATTATAATTTTTATAAATTCTTACATAAAATACAATAAACAATTCAAATTTTTTAAATTTTTAAATAATAATAATATCAAAAAATATTTGATTTAATTTTTAACTTTAATCTAAAACCATCATCTCACCATCCAAATTCAACCTAAAACAACACTTACCCTGCCCTCATTATATTGATGAAACAAATTAATGGCACGCCCCACCCTTCATTACAGAATAATTATTATAATATACACGTTTTAAGTCATATTATTAAAAATTAACATTTAGATAAAATATTTGAATACCAATAAATATTCAGATTAAAAAAAAGAAGAATCGCAAAAGTCATCCACGTTACATACATAAATGCTCAATAATTTTCTCTCGCAACGAGACATCATTTTGGTCAATCACAATAAATCCGAATCTAGGAATAATTTTTCCAAGCCAGAGGGCTTTTCCTCGGTACAGAATAATGGCCGCACCGTGAATAATCAACTAAATCCTGGGCAAACCACTATAACCCCGAAAAGATACTAACATTACTTGCTAGTCACCCAAAAGGGTAGACACAATGGCACGTGTCCATCTGACCGGTTGCCTTCACCGACAGGACCGGTCTATCCCTCTCCAAAGCCTCCTCTGCAGAAATTATAAACCACAGAAAAAAAAAAAAGAGAACTTTCTTCGTTGAGAGAGATACGGATTGTCAGATTCATCCAATTCTTCTCAATCAGTCCATCTCTCTCTGAGTTTCCGTCTCTGACATCTTTGCCTTCAAAGTTCAAACTCTTTATCAGCGGTCAGTTATTTTCAGGTTTTTCTAGACTGTTTTCTTTTTTATTCGTTGTATATGCAGAATGATATATAATCATAACTTTATCGTTGCGTATATTTAGAGGAAATAAGGATTATTGTCTGAAAATTGGATTTAATAACTATTTTGGTGTTAATTGAGGGTTTTGGATTGATGGCTTTGGTCTTTTATGCTTAGTTTTACTTGAAGGGAATGTTTGTGGTGGTTTTGTTACCATAAAGTTGGGATTTTTGTTTGGGGTAGTCTGATTTGTGCTTCATCCTTTTTTTTCCCCACAAAGATGGGGTATCTTCAACTGATTAGGAGGTTGTCGCATCTTCACGTGTGAATTGGTCGTCTGTTGGAGAAGGTCGGGCTTTATTGTTGAATCCCAGTTGGGTATATAGGTTCTAAAGGTGTATAGTTGGTCAAGCTTGATTCCTATTCCGTTCAATCCACAAAGAGCTTAGAAGTGTGTGATACGGAGATTTTTCTTAAATTCTGAGTGGATTGAGTAATTTGAGCTGTTGTTCCTTTATTAAAATGGTCGATTCAATTGCCACTACATCTTTTCTTGGGTATCGGCCGTTCTGTCGAGGTACTTTTGCCAAGGATGTATCGTGCAAACGGAGATCTGCGGATAACTGTCGGCTTCGGGTTGTTGAATTTCATGGTAGAAGGATTGTTGCTTCACCTACTTTGCTGAGATTGAAAGCTGATCCGTTGGCAATTTCGTCAATTAAGGCCCTAGCAATGGAGCTGACAAAAGAGGCGTCTTCATATCAAGAAGAAAGAATTCCTAAGGATTGGAATTATGAGATTGATACTGCCTTCGATAGGAAACCTGGTTTGTGGCCACCCGAGAATAAAGCAGACAACCGTTCACTACAGAATCCCTTGCTTAGACAAGAAAGGATGGGTTGTGGTTGGTTAGGTGCCATATTTGAATGGGAAGGAGTTCTAATTGAAGATAATCCTGATCTTGAGAAGCAAGCCTGGCTTGCTCTTTCTCAAGAAGAAGGAAAATCTCCTCCCCCAGCCTTCATTCTTAGAAGAATGGAAGGGATGAAGAATGAGCAGGCAATATCTGAAGTTCTGTGCTGGTCAAGAGACCCAGCACAGTTGAGAAGAATGGCTGCTAGGAAAGAAGAAATTTACCAAGCTTTACAAGGAGGAATTTATAGACTAAGAGCTGGGTCAAGAGAGTTTGTGAATATCTTGATGCATTACAAGATACCTATGGCATTGGTTTCTACTCGCCCAAGAAAAACTCTTGAGACTGCAATAGGAACAATTGGTATAGAAGGTTACTTTAATGTGATTGTAGCGGCAGAGGATGTTCACAGGGGGAAGCCTGATCCAGAGATGTATATGTATGCAGCACAGCTTCTTCAATTTATTCCTGAGCGATGCATTGTGTTTGGCAACTCAAATCAGACAGTAGAGGCTGCCCATGATGCGAAGATGAAGTGTATTGCTGTTGCTAGCAAGCATCCGGTCTACGAGCTTGGGGCTGCTGACTTGGTGGTGAGGCACTTAGATGAGCTTTCAGTGGTTGATTTGAAGAATCTAGCAGATATTGAATCTGCTGAATTTGGGTCTGGAGAGCCGGAGCTTGAGCTGGAGGAAGAAGATGATGACACCCGCTCATCAACCTTGGCAGCAGTTGATGATAGTTTCTGGTAACCTTATAAAATGTACAGTTCTCTGTCCTTCATCTGATTCTTGATGATAACACTCCTATAACGTTGTGTATAAGTAGGGGAAAAAAAAAAGATAAAAGAAATGATAAAAGATAAAAGGTACGTGGTCTGCATTGGGCTATCGTAATGTTGTCATGTATGTATTTTCTGTACAATATATAATCAAACATTCCAACATTTATTCGGTGTTGTATCTCTTCGATCGCTATGTAACTTGTAGAATGGTTGAACCATCTATAATTGGGTGATTGACTCCTGAGTAGTTCTCCATATATTTCGCATGTCTATAATTAGACCTTCAGGATGGCTGCTCATTTCCTCCTAGAAAGCATGTGTTATCATCTCTTTCAATCGAGATCCTCTCCAATTTTTGGACTGAATTGAATAGTTTAATGCAAAGAGAGATAAACCGTTAAATGTTCATATGGGGTCTACATTGTCCGAAAATCTTATATAGGCAGCTTTAAATTCAGTATGGCCTAAACTCTAAGGGGTTGGCCCAAGTGATGAAGGCCGTGGTCTTGTGGTATCACTCCTTTGAAGGTCTAAGGTTCAACATCTCATGGAGGTAAACAATCTTTTTGGGCTAACCCCCCAAGTGAGAAGCCAACGATTCGACCAGTTCCGTGTAGGGAAACTTCCGAGGGTACGGTGCATGAGACTGGGATTTACTCTGCGGGAGTGGGTTCGAAAGGTCCTGCCTTAGAGAGGTTCCCCGATATAAAGAAGAAGGAAAAAAAAAAACATCTATTTCATTTATTTTCAGAAGAAAATTGTGATACAGTACTAGAGACTTTACTGCATATAAAAGAAAAAAAAAAAAAGACTTTACTAGGTAAGTAGGCAACCAATCTTGGTAGATTTCAGAGTAAGACATTCAAGGTATAGATGAAAAGTTTTTCATCGTAATTTCACAGGCTCACAGTATTCTTGGTTTTCCGAAATTTATGGTCCGGGCTGTGTTTATTCTCTGAAGAACATTATTAACATTTTATCATGGTCTCCCATGTCTTCATTTCATTTCAGCTTCTCTCTCACAGCATCTGAGGTCTACTTATGCTTATCTAATATCAAATTAGCCCATTTGATCAAATTTGTTACACAGAGCTTATCCAACGGCTCAGTTTCTGGTTTGGGACACAAGTAGTATGATCTATAATCCAAGAAATAGTTATTCAGTGTGATGCTAAGCTAGTTTAGTTGTAACTGTTTTTCATTTATGCCTCTCGTACAGTGATATTCTGATGAAATATTTAAAAATATATATATATATTGACATCTTGCCAATAAGTGCTGCAAGATTTGCCATTGTTAGTTGAGAGGAGTTGCCCTTCGATGATTTTGATCATCGTCTCTCTTGCTCATATATACTTGTGATCATGCATTTAGTGGTTTTTGCAAGTTTCTGCACATGAACTGAAGGCTTTGAAAGAATCACTAGGGTTCATTGCCAGCTTCTGAGGATAGAAGTTTCACACTTTGTACACCTAAGTTCCTCTCCTTCAGTCCTTCCGCTGGCCTATGTCCTGCTGTGAATTACGGTGAAAATGTAATCGTTCGACTTCGCGGGGTGGACTGGAGGGAGAGTGAGAGTTTCGAGGACATGCCTACAAAGCCTCCGTGGAAGTGGAATGGAACCTGTGAGGTAGGATACAAGTTCGATTCCTCCATGTGTAATGCAGAGCTCATAGGAGCCAGGCATTTTAATAAGGGTCTAATTTCTAAAAAACCCAACATTACTATTGGTATGAAACACTTTGGAGTTGTCTCAAGTGATAAAGGCCTTGGGTTTGAGGATATGCTTCTCCCAGGTCTAAGGTTCAAATTTTCTTGGGTGCAAACAATCATTAGGAGCCATTGGATTGGATGATTTTTTCCTTGAATTGTTCGAGGTGCACTTGTGGAAAACTCATTGCCGAGGGCCTGTGCAACCCCGAGATTAATCGGGACGTTGTTCCTGAACACCCGATGCCAATAAAAAAAAAAAAAAAACTATTGGTATGAACTCTGCTAGGGATACTGAAGGCCATAGAACTTATACTTCATCCATTGTTGCTGGAAATTACGTCAAAGGTGCAAGTTTTTTTTTGCTATGGTTATGGGATGGCAAAAGGTATTGCCACCACATTGCAGGGTTTCTTGGGACGAAGGAAGGTCACCTCCGATGCCCTAACCGCTATAAACCAAGCCATTTCTGGTGTAATTTCCATGTCTTCGGCTAATACAAATGAATTAATTCCGAATTCTCTTTCCATTGGGATATCCTAGCAAGGAAACCCTGCAATGTGGTGGTTTCAACTTTAGCAGGAAACAAAGTCTCAAACAATGAAATATTGCGCAAACGGATGTTTAGGGCAGTCTTGACAGTCACAACAGGCACCACCGATCACTAGTATGCCGGAAGTTTATGAACACGAAATCTGTATCTCTGTAGTAGGACTGTTCATCTGGCCTAAATTTTTTTCCGGTTTGGTCTGGAACCCGGGTTGCAAAACTCAGTTACACTATGTCCGAGTACTGGTTTTACAACCCAAAACCTGTTTTTTTTTCCTCTATCTCTCTCTGAATGTTTTGCATTGGATGCTAAATATATACATTTTTGTGTAATTTCTTACAAACATTTTGTTATTTCACAGTAAATTTTATTTAAATAACCCTTCAATGCACAAAAGTCCCCTGGGTTCTTTTATTCCCAAGAGACCCTTCAATTTCTACTTTCCAAACTAAATGACCATAAATTTTAAATAATTTTAAAGGTCGTGGAATTTTCAAAGTCAGAAACACTTCATCTTCTTTCATCTATATAAAAATCCGAATGGTCATAAAGAGGTCGAAAGCATTCAAAAAAATAAAAAAAAGACCTGGTTAAACCTGATTTCGGATTTAAAACTCAGATTCATCCGGGTTTCAGCTGAATTTGAAATCAAAAATTCGGTCTGGGTATACTTAAGTTTCCGGGTTGAAATCCGGATGAACAATTCTATATAGGAATGTTTATCTTAATTGCAGGTGTGTATGTTCTCTTTCTTTTTCTTTGGGCCAAAGAAAATTTGCTACTCTCTGTCCAGGCCCAACTAAGGAAAAGAATAAGAATGGCCCAACAATCAAAAATGAAAATTGGAAAAATAAAAAATTAGAAAAACAAACTTAGGCTTCGTTTAGTTTAGTTATACAGACGAATGAGATAGAAATTTATTAATATTAAAGACATAATTTGTGAATAATAGTAAAATAATTTGAGTTAAGATATTTTATAAGATTTTGAAAAATGATTGAGAAAATTTGAAATATTATAAAGTTAAAATATGATTTTTATTTTAGTATTTAAAAATGTTGAATTATCATAAAGTATCCACCGAAAATTTGTACTGAATTATTTTTTTATTTATTTTTTACTTAATAGTTAATGAAATGTTTTTTAATGAGTTTGGGATTTTTTATTTTTTTAAATGTTTAAGGGGTTTAAAAAAATGTTTGAAAAAAATTATATTATTTTTATGAGATTATTTTGTATAACTCAGATGTAACAATAACTTTTTGTTATTGATATTATTTTTATATTTTAAAACACGTGACACTCATCGATCGATTTGATTAAAATTAAAAGCGGTCTATAATTAAATGAAATAATTACATTGTTTAAAAGTTAATCATACCATCGCCAGGCCCTTCTACGACCCTCTTCAGCCCACCTGCAGCGATTGCATCGAAATAACCGATTGACGAAAAACTACAAGATCGCCTCCTTTGATTATGGGTGATAGCATTCGCACCTCATGCTCTATTTTATTGTAATCCTTAAATTATGAGAAAGAATTTAGAAAAAAGTTAAAAAAATTGAAAAATTCTATTTTAATTTAAGAAATGAACAGTACTTTTTAAAATATAAGAAATCACTAGTAATTTTTTAAATATAAGAAATTATTATTCATCACTTAAATCATCTTTTATCAATATTTTATTCTAATAAATAAAATAAATTATTATTTCAATCATCTACACTTTCTCTTATACTCATATTTATTATAATTTTAAATAAAATTTTTAAAAATAATTGAAATATTAATTGAAATAGTTACTAAAATATAAAAATATTAATTTTAAAAATATTATCGTACCCATAAAAAAATATTTTAAATTTTTTATTAAAATTTTCACTAGAATAATAGTTTAAAATATTAAAAAAATATTAAGTAGTTAAATTTGTAAATAGAAGTTAGAGAACAAAATAATAATAAAATAATAAAATAGAGAAATGATAAAAAATGTGATGCAGAAATTTTTTTTAAGATAAATAAAATTTAAGGTAAAATTATAAAGAGAAAAAAAAAAAAGTTAGGGAATCATATGAGAATGCTGTGAGGGAAGGATTCTACTATTAAAACCTTTTTAGGAAGAAACCAAAAGATAATCATCACATGCAAAATGATAGAAGGTCCAAACTTTTTCTCGGGAAGATAGAAGGGGTGATTCAGATCAGATCCAATATACATCCGACTGGTCAAAAAATAAAATAAAAAGAGTAATAATAGATAAGTTATAAATAGATAAGTTATAAATAGATAAGTTGTAAAAAAAAAAAGGTTTCTTTAATAAAAAATAATTTTTTTTATACTTTTTTAATGTGTAGTCCATTTTTTCATAAGGACTTGTATGAGATTTGTCTATTTAAGATTTATACAAATTATTTCTCAAATAAAAAAGGAATCTAGACTGGATGGTAAACTGGAGCTAGGGGTGTAATTGTCTGTTTTTGATAAATTTTAGAATCGAATCGATATACATCAGTTTTAGAAATTTAAGAATTTATATAGATCGATTCATTACTGAAACCGAAATTTTCAATTTTTTCGTGGTGTTACGTAAGTTGAAACTTGAGAAATGATTCCTCTAATTAATGCTTATTTTTTTCAGAAGTAAGTTTATAATAATAACTTAATATTAATGTTTATTTTTAAAATTAAAATTTCATATTATACTTAATTTTATATTATAAGATTAATAGACATGAATAATAAGATTTAAATATTATATTATATTAATTAATAATTTATCTATAATATATATAATACAATATAAATATATTTTATATATAGTATACAAAATCAAAAAATATATTTATATCGGTCCGATTCGATTTTTAAAATATGAATTTTGGTTGGGCTTCAATTCTTAAGATTCAGTACCAGACCGGATCAATTACGAACTGACGGGATCCATTGGTTTGGTCGATGCAAACAAAAATGGTAAGTTGCTTAGCATTTCATAGAGAGTACTGTTATGAGCCTCGAATTCAAGACCCAAAAAGTATCCCGAATAGAGTATTTTTTTTTCTTCTTTTTTTTATCTATTTTTTTAATCATCATAAATATTTAAAAAAATAAAAATTTCATGACATTATTAAAAAATATTTTTTTAATCATTCAATAAAAAAAAAAGTTCCATTTGGGACATTTTTTGGGTCCCGAATTTGGGACCCAAAGTATTTATCTTTCAAAGATCATAAAAAGTAGGTCACATTGCGCTTTTTTTTTTTTTTTTTGTTGAAAAAGCAAACTTACGAAAAAACACTTGTGAGTAACTAATCTTTTAATTTGATAAGATAATATTAACAATGTTGTTTCATTAAATGTTAGAATGTATGGCATTGATTCTTATTCATGCGTTTTTAAAATGCAGCGTGTTTGGAATCCTTCGAAAGATCAATACCCTTTACCTACTGTCATCATTATTTTTGTCTATTAGTACTCATGATGTTTTAAAACATCCTTAATTATTTCAAAATGAGTGGTTTGTATTAAGAAATGAGTTAAAATTAGTTGTGAATAGTAGAATAAAAGTTAAATTATTTATTATATTTTATGTAAAAAATTAAAAAAATTATTTTGAGATTTGAAAAAATTAGATTATTTATTATATTTTGTATAAGAATTTAAAAGAATTATAATGATGAGATGAGTTGTTGTGGGTTTTGAACGCAAATGAGAAAGGATCTATAATAAAGTAATGCTATGTGAAGTTATTTTTGTATATTTTTTTTTTGTAGTTTACTGATGTAATTATTAAATTAATTATTTTATATTAAAAAAATAATGTAATCCATCATATCAGCGATATGTACGAAAAATACATAAAAATAAATGTACATAATTTTTTTATTAAAAATAATAGCGTTTTGGATTTGTTTGGACGGCAGTAGACTGTAGTGGATGCTGAGATGAGCCCACAGGCTACAGCAGCTGACTCATTGCTACATATAGTACTCACTCAAGACTCAACCAACTCGAGTTTGTAAATTAATTGCAAATAACTTGCCTTTGTCCATCTAAAAAGCAACCCAAAATAGTACAATTAATTCATGCATGTCTTTGCCACTTGTCAGGCCAGGGCGACCATAGGAAGACTGAAAGAGTATCTATATAACTGTATTTAAGAAAACTTTGTTTGTCCACGTCTCAATTATTGAAATATTAAAAAATATATATTTTAAAATTTAAAATAAAATTGATAAAATAAACTTTTTATAAATAAAATTATTATTATATATATTCGTTATCAGCCAAGGCCGAGTCATGGGTTTTGGCTTTGGCAATTATATTTTTATATTATTATATATCTACGGTCGGTAGAATTTCGATAAAAACTAATTTTGAAATGGACTGGTGAAAATATTTATTTATTTTGGGCACATTAACACGTGATCGTGAACGCACGCTGGACATGTGATAGGTGGAATCTTCACAGCCGGCTGTTTGTTCTACTACTTTATTCATCTCTGCACGTGAAAATTAAACTTTTATATTTTATAAAAAATAAATTCATATATTAAATATATTTTAAATAAAAATAATTCTACAATTTGATTTATTATATTAAATTTACTTTTAGTAAAATTAATTTGTGCCAAATCATTATCTTTGGAAATTGGACTATGTAATAGCAATTGATTATCTTCGATATATTCGTTATTTATTGCATTAATTATCCAAAAAAATAGGTCTACGAAGCCGACAGGAATATGTTAGTTCTCGATTGCGACACAGTGATACGATCAAGCGTCAACATTATACAGATAAAACAAAAATATGATATCCAATAAAGGATAGAATGGGACATAAAAATGCAAATCTTTTTAATTTTTCGTTTGACCAAATTATTTAGTTTAAGAGAACTTATTAATTTAGCCAAATTATAAACCATAATATCAACTAATTATAAATGTAAGAAAATCATTTTTTGTTCTTTTTAAAATAAATTATTGTTTGAGATATCCAAAATTGTCTAAAAATAAAATAAAATAAAATAAATACTTTGTCGGGAACGAATGTCATGTTTTACCATATTTTTTTTACGTGGTGTCTAATTTTTTATAGAAACAATTCGTGCGGACTAATTATTAGCTTAGAAAATTGAAGTATTTTTTATATTTTATAAAAATAATTTTACTATACATCAGTTATTATTTACTCATATTTTATATCTAATTTTTTTTTTTTTATAAAATGTGGAGGATGAGATAATGAAGTGTGAATAATAAAAAGAATTATTATTTGAGAAAAGTTTTTCTATCCAACAATCGTGTATCACATATTTACTGAGATGATTTTTTTTTATTTAAATTTTTTTTGTATGTGATATAGGGGGAATATAGTTTTTTTATTTATATAAAATAAGAAAAAATGATTTAAATTAGAAATATGTGGTGAGAAATGGGAAGCGTTTAAGGTGCGATCGTGTCAGTAATCCAGACAAGTGGACCACAGATAAGACGTGTAGTGCCGCACTATTCAATTCGCGTCCTCATGCCACCAACACTTCCTTTTCAGGGGCGAGAAAGCTGAAACTCTCTCTCTCTCTTCCAGTGGAATAAAGAGAACCCAGAACCACCGAACCCTAGTCAGCGTCTTTCATATCTGATAATTTCCAGAATTCCAGGGTAATCCTCCTTGTCTGATATACAAACTTAGCTCGTATTAGATTCATTTCAATTTCCTGGAGTAACTGGAAAGTGGTTCCATTTTTTTTATTTGTATGCTTTTGACATTTCATGTTAATCATGTTTGTTTGATTCTCATAAATATTAATGTTAGCTTGCTTCTTTGTTGTATATAACTATTTTTGTTCAATGAAATGTTGTTATTTTGAGTTTGAATATGCTTTGACGCTGCAAATCTTCTCGTGATTTTGGTTTTGTTTTTTTGGTTGATGATTAGTTCATACGATGAATGTAAGCTGATCTGAGTTGGGTATTTTGTTGTTGTTATTACTGGGTTCTAAAATGATAAAGTTGGGGCAACTGTATCATGCAAGTTTGTCACCTTTCTTGTCAGAGAAATATGGCTTTCTTTATTTCTATGGAAGAGCTAATATGCTAACAGGGAGAAAAAATAGGTAAAATATTAAAATTTCTAAATTGACCGCTTTTAAAGTGCTGAATAATTTGAATTGATACGAGACAAGTTTGTTTTCATGTAATGGCCGTATTAGTTCTGTGAAATATGTGCTGACGAATAATGAATACATGAACAGAGTGAGGGCTGTTTTGGATGTACTACGAATACTTCAATTGTCCCATTGTGTATAGACATTGGGAATATGGACCCGATTGTACTTGGGAACCATGGTTACGTAAGAATAATTAGAACTTTCAAAACCAATAATCAGTTGTTGATGCTTCATGATAGCAGCAGCATTGGCTGGTGGTGCAGCTCAGTACTTGTAAACACACTGGGACAAGCCAACTTAGTGCATGTTTGGATAATGAGATGAGATGAGATGAGATGAGAAATTCTCAAAACTTCTAAATTTTTTTTATAATTTCCTTCTCAACATCACTCGAACACAAAACACTTTTCAATCAAATCTTCAACCTTTTCATTTAATCATTATCTAAACATTATCCAAACACAAAAGTCAGTACAACTTTTCCAAACTTTTAAACAAAACACAAAAATAATACAATTTTTTCAAATTTCAAAACAAAAAATAATATTAAAAAATTGTATTCAAACAATTTATTAACTTTATAATATTTTTAGTCAATTTGTTCTCTCATTTTCCAAAACTCAATAAAACATTTTAACTCAAACCATTTCACTATTATTCACAAACCATTTATACTATTCACAAAATTTTGAGATACTCTAGTATCCAAACGAGCTCTAAAGAATCTTCTTGATTGAGTTGGATGATAGAATCTTCTACTATATCACTGTGGTAATTTATCAATGCCAGAATTGCTATACTTAGTTCTTGGTTAACTTTTGCCAACTATTTATGTTTTATGTTGGTGGTGGCTAGTTTTGGCATTATACCTTGTAATTAAGAAACTATGAATATGTTGTGTAAAGGGCAGAAGATGGCACTCGCTTCCCAGACAGGCTCGTCATATTGCGTTCGCATTGAAATAATAAGATCTAAACCTAGGAACAATTTAGTAGTTAGTACGACAAAAAATGTCAAGGCATCAAAAAGGAAGGAACTTTGTGCTGGTTTCTTGTCCTCATCATGTAATTCTGGCAAGAAGGAACATATTTTGCGGATAGATGGTCTTGGAGTAGGATGCAAACGAGGTCATCGAGTGATTGTCACTGCAAGCCCTCCTACCGAGGATGCTGTAATTGCTACTGGGCCATTGACAAAAGAGGATCTTGTACAATACCTTGCCTCTGGATGCAAGCCTAAGGAAAAATGGAGGTACAGTTACCAATTTTACTATATATTTTAACTGGAGTTGTATACTCGTATTCTTGTGTCATGTACCCTGCTCAAACATGTTGCATGATTGACTATGAATCCAATTCCCTATATCTTGCACTACTATGCTGCCGTTTCTGTTTGGAATGTTTCATAAATTTCCCTTTGGCCTGATACATGTGGTTGTGTAGGTTCTCCATGTGAGTTACATAATTAGTAATTTTGGACGAACTTAATCAGTTGGAAATTCTTATTATGATAAAATTCAGTGATATTTTGGTGATCTGTGGTATCAACTATGTTCTTACACAAGTTTCTTAACGAATTTACCACTTGTTCTGTTCCTAATGTTTTCATTCATAGCTTTTCTTCATGCAATATTTAGGAAAAGTAATTTAACTCAAAATTTCCCAGTACTAGGTGCTATTTAGGTTTTCTGTTTAGTAAACCTTGCTTTGAATTCATCGTGCTTAAGGTTGTTGTTATTATATATGGTTCGTGATATCTTTGATTGCCATGTCTTATTATTTTCTTCTTTCACATCTGATTAATTATTTTAATACTTGTAACTTATTAAATTGTCATATGGTCATTGCAGAATAGGAACAGAACATGAGAAGTTTGGTTTTGAGTTTGGTACTCTACGTCCGATCAAGTATGAACAAATAGCGGAGTTGCTGAATGGGATTGCTGAGAGATTTGATTGGGAGAAGATAATGGAAGGTGACAACATTATAGGACTCAAACAGGTAAGCTGCTTATCCTCTGTACGTTTATCATGTCTGAACTTCATTCATGTTGTTGGCTATTTTATCTTATGAACGGTAAAGTTTAAGATTTATTTTGGAGAAGCAACAGTTTTTAATGTTGATTTCTCAGATGAATCCTTGTCAAGAAACTTTTCATTTGACTTATAAAAAAAAAAAAAAAGCTTTTCATTTGTTGATAGTGAATTTCTAGCTAAAAAAAAATAATAATTACAAGTTACATTAATTGTGGGCCAGGGAAAGCAAAGCATATCACTGGAGCCTGGGGGTCAGTTTGAGCTTAGTGGTGCACCTGTTGAAACTTTGCACCAAACGTGTGCTGAGGTTAATTCACACCTTTATCAGGTTGGTTGACATAATAATACTTGGTTATATGCCAGAAAACGCTTGTGGCTAATTGTTAAGTCATGTTATGTGGTGCATTTGGAGAGGGAAATGCTCAAATTTTTTAGGGCCATAAGACATCCTACTGAATCTACAATTCCACTTTTTGAGAGTATGTTTCTCTTAAACGACTTGCACAAACTCTTCGTCTTTCTCGAAGTTGTTGAATACACTGAATTCCGTAATCTTAGGAGAAATATGAATTATTTTTCTCTAATATTAGTACGACTTGCTGGAAAAGGTGACAGGAGGAAGTTACACAATTGATAAACTTCTATGCCTTTTTGGTTGTGCTTCTCTGGTATTTGCTCTAAAGAGTCATACCTTTATGTAGGCAAAGATACATGCTAATTTAGGACTTTTGACAAGCCACAAATGCAACCTATTTGATTTGTAGTTGTATGCTGGAAGCAACATCTGACATCAAAAGAAGTAATTTTAAGAAGTAACAAAATCAACTTCGTTGCTTTTTGTTTGTGGTTGTATAATGCAATGTTATATAATCACCTTCATGAATTAATCATTATTGCCCATTGTCGTTGGTATCATAGCCCTCTATATTGAGCTAAATTAAAGCTAGGGGCATTTTTGCCATTTTTGGGATGTCTCATGAAAGTATCTATTATATATGCTTTTGAACTTATTGGTTGTCTTCAAACACTGCATTTTAATAGGTCAAAGCTGTTACAGAGGAAATGGGAATCGGATTTCTTGGAATTGGTTTCCAGCCCAAATGGGGACTGAGGGACATACCTATAATGCCCAAGGTATTTTGAGTCATCTTTCCAATCTTTTTGTTTTGATGGAAAATTATAATTCCTCAATTGGTTAAAAACAACAAACCATAGCACTTGTTGAAAGTTACCTCCCGAGCTGAATTAGAAGAAACAGAAGAGATGTAAGACCTGGTCCATTTAATTTATTTATGCTGTTCTATACATTTTTTCCCATGTTTTACCACCTAGGACTCATATCATGCAGAATCAACCTTTTGAGTAACAATCAATTTCACTCTTCTAAGCTTATTTCTTGAACTAGCTACTCTCCACCATTTCAGTTGAAGCTTCCATATTTAAAGTTGCATGTAGTGACTGACATTGTAATGTTACATATAAGGGGTAAGGAAATTCCAAAAACCATGTTGTCTACTTCTACTGGTACTCAGCAAAGCTTGTGACCCTGTCAACTGGCCTTTTAATAATATTGAGTTTCTCCATTCTACAATTCATATTTACCTGTTGGACACTTCAATTACTTGCATACTAACAGAATATTTTGACTCAGGGAAGATACGAGATTATGAAGAATTACATGCCCAAAGTTGGCTCACTTGGACTAGATATGATGTTTAGGACATGCACTGTACAGGTGAGATTAATGTTATAATGTCATGATCAAATCATTTTAAAGTACCTAATTAAATGTTGGAAAGGTTTCATAATTTGAGAATAGAAGGAATATCTTCTCATTTGAACTCATTGCCAGTGTTGCGGCTTGAAAGTGATACACATTAATTTCCACTTTTAATAGGTCAATCTGGACTTCATTTCTGAAGCTGACATGATCAGGAAATTCCGTGCTGGTCTTGCTTTACAGCCCGTGAGAAACTTTTGTCCTTTCTGTTATTAGTGGAAATTTGTCTAATCTTGTGGTAACTAACTGTTATTACGAATAAAACAGATAGCAACAGCTTTATTTGCAAACTCACCTTTCACTGAGGGAAAGCCAAATGGTTATCTCAGCATGAGGAGGTTTCCAAAAGTTCTCTTGTTGTTTCCTTCTGTATCCACTGTTTGCGTTCTCTGGGCGTCTATACTAATTCATTTCCTTTCTTCTTTTTCTTATTTGAACAGCCACATTTGGACTGATACTGATAATAATCGCAGTGGCATGCTTCCATTTGTTTTTGATGATTCCTTTGGGTGAGTTTCCCTTATATCTCTTTCTCTCTAATGATTTTTCAACTTATGAATGTAATGGCAGATGTTGCTGCTGCTCTCTTGACTTAAATATATTCACTAGTATTCTGTTTTCAGCATTTTTGGAAAGACATATCTTGGCCTATACTGATATATTCTTGCTCATTTGGGGTGAAGGGTTGTCATAACGAACTCCCGTCCAGCGGATTTCTAATTTTATCCATCTTTTGATTTCTTTTTTTGGGATTAATGAATCTGTGTAAAGTAGTGGTCTAGTCTAGGAGACATGTTTACCTACACATGCATGAAACCTTAATTTTTTGGTCATTTCTGAGCCATGCATGAAAGCTTCTGCTTGTATCTTAGTATACAATCATTTGCATTTGTTCCCTGAGTTTTAGAGGTTTAATGGGTTCTTGAATCATCCATTTTATGATTTGTATTTAGAACCTTTATTATGACTATCAAATCTAAAATAAGGGGAAATTAAACTTTGCAAACTCAAACTATGAAAACAGTCACTTTGCATCCCAAACACAACTTTTGGCAATTTGTACTCTTGGATATGTCACACAATCTTTTTTTTTTTTAGTAAGTAAAAAGAGATTTTATTAATCCACATAATTAGGCAATGCCCGAGTACATAGGAAGTATACAAGAAAGAGCCTAATTACAAACTAGCGCTACAGAAAGTAGCATAAAAGTCATTAAAACTTGTTCCATTCAATACAGTAGATGAAGTCCAAAGCAACAATGTATGAAAAAAAAAGGCCCTAAAACCATCCGGAGAGCGTTCCCTATTGTCAAAACAACAACCATTTCTATCGTTCCATGTGCACCACATTAAACATAGAAGCACCATCTTCCAAACAGCTGCAAGTGACGATTGCCCCGAATCCCTCTCCAACATGACAATAAATCTATCACCCTCCTAGGCATTACCCATGTGATACCAAGCCTAGTGAAGATTTCATCCCATAAAGCCTTGACTACTTCACAATGAAGAAGTAGGTGATCTGCTGATTCACTATTGTGTTTGCACATGAAGCACTAATCTATTATGTAGAGGCCACACTTTTTCAGCTTGTTGATAGTTAATATTTTCCCATGGGATGCCAACCAGCCGAAGAAGGCAACCTTGAGGGGAGCATTGCTCCTCCAAATGCTCTTCCATGGGAAGGCATTAGAGGAGTGAGTCGTCAATGCCTTGTAATATGATCAGACTGAAAATTTCTTGTTCCCTGTAAGTGTCCAAAGTAATTTGTCCTCCCCTCCTGCCTGTAGTTTCAGCGCATATAACACTCTGTAAAAATCAGCAATGTCTCCCAGCTTCCAATCATGTACAGCTCTAGTAAATCTCACGGACCATTGAAGGGAATCAATGGAGATGCTCATATTATCAGCCACAAAGGCACCCTTATCTAACGCAATCCTATAAAGAGAGGGGAAAGTGTTTTTCAAAGCAACATCACTACACCAAATATCGTGCCAAAACCTGATTTGCATGCCCCTTCCCACCTTAAGTCTAAAATTACCGAGTAAATCTTCCCATCCATTCCGAATAAATTTCCAAACTTCCACGCCGTAAGCCCCTCTTACTATATTAGAGCACCAACCTCCCCAAATGCTCCCATATTTAACATCGATGATGTTTCTCCAAAGAGCATCCCTGATGATACCGCCATAACCATTTTCCAAGAAGGGCCTTGTTGAAGGTTCTCAATTTTCTTACCCCCAACCCACCACAAGACAAAGGGGTGCAGACTTTATCCCATTTAATCAAATGGAATTTTTTCTCATCCTTTAACTCTCCCCACAGAAAGTCACAGAATATCTTCTCCAGTCTATTTGCCACCCCTGCAGGCAAAGGAAATAAAGATAAAAAGTACATTGGGAGATTAGATAATGTACTCTTGATTAGTGTGATTCTAACGCCTTTAGACAAGTAAATTCTCTTCCAGCCAGTTTGCGTTCGATTTTCTCAACAATCCCATCCCACATTGCCTTGGATTTATGAGGAGCCCCCAAATGAAGTCCAAGGTACTTCATAGGCAAGGATGACACCTTGCAGCCCAAGATGGCAGCCACTTCGCATAAATTATCAACCAAGCCAACTGGAACTATTTCAGATTTTGATAAATTCACCTCAAGACTAGAGACAGCTTCAAAGCAAAGTAAGAGGGCTCTCAAGGAGCAAATCTGATCGGGATCCAGATCGCAATCTTGAAGGTCAGATCATGTTTAAGGGTGTAAGTTGCCATGAAATGGCATCTTGGTGTGTAAATTGATGAATTTAATAGTTTTAGATGCAAATTAAAATAAAAAATCTACTTTCTCCTTACATTAATAAAGCTAAGTTATCACTAAGATTTCGTTTATGCCAAAAACAAAATATGCTTATGCGAGAGATTACATTTGGGTAGTGAGGTATTTTCAAGTATTTTGTGAATAGTAGTGAAAAAGTAATGATAGAATATTGAATAGTAGTGAATAGTAATGAACAATAATAATAAAATAATAAATAATAGTGAAGTATTCTGAGAATACCTGATCAAAAGAACTGTTGCACTAGATACATTACGTCTACATGGACTATCAAGAATTTGCTCGCTATTTCTAATTCTCAATTTGTTTACAGATTAAAAAAAATTCTACTTCTCAATAAAAGTGGGGAGTTGAAGTTCAAGTCTTTTGTTCTAAACACCCTTTTCATTGGATAAGGGCCCAAGATGGTTTTGCTCTCTCTATTTCTACTTCTCAGAATTTTTAGCAGTTTTTCCTTCTGTTTGTTGGTCAATCTCTTTTATACTTCTTGTGTACTGGGGTAACACCATTTTTCATCACTAATAAAATCTTCATCATACTTGTAAATATATATAGATATATCTTTGAAATACTTTTTTCCATGAATGATTGCTGCTTTCTAATTTTTTAAGTCCAGGGTTACCTGTCGATGCATTTAGTAAAACATTTGCTATACTTTTTATGTTTACCTGCCAATGCATTTATTATGTTTCTCTTCCCGATTGCAGGTTTGAGCAGTATGTTGACTATGCTCTAGATGTTCCAATGTACTTTGTTTATCGAAAAAAGAAATATATCGACTGTACTGGAATGACTTTCCGGGTTTCCATCTATCCTTAAAATCTTGTAACTCAAGGCTGTTTTAGTCATTCTCTTTTTTTATTCAATTTCACTTGATCATTAAACTTGATTTGAACCCATCCATTTGTTGTAATAAATAATATTGTTTCTGTTACTTGTTTTGCAGGACTTTATGGCTGGAAAACTTCCTTGCGCTCCAGGTGAATTGCCAACACTCAATGATTGGGAGAATCATTTGACAACAATATTTCCAGAGGTTCTACATGCATTTCTTATCTACTTTCTGAATTTGCTTCTTTTTCGAATGTTTTCACCGCATTTATACTGAAGTTTACTTCCTTCTTCAGGTCAGGCTGAAGAGGTACTTGGAGATGAGGGGTGCTGATGGAGGCCCTTGGAGGAGGTTATGTGCTTTGCCTGCGTTTTGGGTAGTTGACCTCTTTGACTGTTTTACGTAACTAGCCTGTTTCTGATTGGCTGTATTATATAATTAGCCTGTTTCTAATCCTCTATTACATGTGTATCAGCTTTCTTAGTGTAATCTCATTGCTTCCTTTTTGGCACAAATCTTCTGATTATTATATTATTGTCTAAGAACAATAAATATTGCAATGTTTCTTTGTTAGAGTATGAATTAAATGTATAAATTCACCTTCTCATTAGCTTAAACTTTTGGGAAATCATTGACTTACCATGCTTGTAGAGAAGAGATTTTGAGTTTGTACCCTAACTACACACTCTGCCCCAATCTCAATTAAATATTCCATGTGTTGGGTCCACTTATAAAGAGGAGTTCGACCCACACATGAGGGTGAGTCTTAAAATATAAATTAAATGATTAAATTCACATTTTTCCTTTAGTTTAAGCTTTGCTTTTGTGATTTAATAATCTTCATAAAAATCCCTTTTTGCCCATCCTCAAGTCCTTCACAATGTCAGCCCAAATATAGTTAATGGACCCTAGCAACACGTTAGCTTCCTCTGTCTCTGACATGTTTAGATTATGTTACAAACTTATTATACTTGGGCAATGCTTGTTTACTCGTTCAATTAAAATTTTATTTTGCTTATAAAAAAACCAAACTTATTATTTCTAGGAACATCCGTTCATTGTGATTTCCTATCAAATGTCAGGTAGGTATATTATATGATGAGATTTCACTGCAAAAAGTTCTAGACATAACAGCCGATTGGACTGCAGAAGAAAGACAGATGCTGAGGGATAAGGTATTAAAAATAAACGTCCTTTTTTTTTTCTCTCTCAAAAAAAGTAATGGTCCGTTCTGGTGCTTGATGCTCTATTGCGAGGGGCATACTCTATCTCCTGTTCTCATTTACTCTGCATGCTTAAATTCTAATTTAATCAAACATGTCTTGTGTTGGAAATGATAAGAAGTTTGGTTGGCTGGAAGAGAAACACCCTATAGAGTGGTTGACGTTACGAGTGATTCAGGATTGGGTTGCAAATTTTCTTGCCCTCATTCTTTTATATACTTCATGTTGCATCTCTTGGTATCGGACTTTTAAGGGATGACAATTATAGATGCTAACATAGTAAGTGATGGAAGCACACCGTTCAGGGTTATGAGACTTTCTATTGTTTTCATCCCAAAGTCGAATATTTATAGCCTAATAAAATTTTCATCCATAGTACGATATGATAAATCGTATCGTATTCTATGATTGTGTTCTATGAAATTCTATGCCAATTACATCTTTTTCTGGTGTTAAGATGGCATCCTAATTGCAAAATCTACTCAGTAGGTTCCAAAGACTGGGTTAAAGACACCTTTTCGGGATGGGTTGCTGAGGCATGTTGCTGAAGATGTTGTACAGTTGGCTAAGGTATGTAAGGGTTTCTTTCTTGCTTTTTTACTTGATTTTATTGTTGTTGTAAGGACGTCATGTCTTCTTCTGCAGGATGGCTTGGAAAGGAGAGGCTTCAAGGAATCGGGTTTCTTGAAGGAGGTGACTGAAGTGGTTAGTACAGGTACTGATTCAGGCCCTTCTTTTTATTAATCTTATTTATTCTTTTTCTCTGGATTGGGAATCATTACTTCGAAAAGGTCTAAGGTTATACTTATCAAGAAAAGGTCTTAAGGGTCACACAAAGTAATGTGCTGGAGTTCTAAATTCCACGCATTTTCTCAAAACTTCTAAATATTCAATCTTTCAAATATAAACATGATTTTGGAGATGTTCTTTGCCAAGACATGCTTATGGAACAGTCTTCTTCCATGGCAATCAGATCAGTGGTTCCCATTATCATCGATGTTGATCTGGTGTCAATTTTGGATGATATTCTTGGCAGGTGTAACGCCAGCTGAGAAGCTTTTGGAGCTGTTTCATGGGAAATGGGGACAGTCAGTAGATCCTGTTTTTGAGGAGCTACTCTACTGAGGTGAATCAAATTCTTGTGGGACTTTAGTAGGGCCCTTTTGTGTGTAAAAACCTTTCTTGAATTTTTGGGTGTAATCGTAGTAAATATTTCAAGGTGGTTTATCTTTGTGGTTTTAGATTTAAGATCTCAGCTGAATACACTGTGCTGTAAATCCTCTACAGCAGGCTTCTCCTGTTACTCATTGAATAAGACCAGATCAAACTCTGGTCATCTTGTCTCATAAACTTCCAAAATGGCAACTTAGTAATGTTGCTTGGTTGGTAAGAAGTATCGAAAGGTTGGAATTATATTCCACCAATTTGCAGGAATATCAACTTTTGCAATGGTGCAGTTACTGCTAGCCTTTAAATATATATGGTTACATTGGGCTCTTTAACAGACATTAGAATCCAAGTGCATATACCATATCAAGCCATTTGTCTACAACCCTCCTCTCCATTCTCTTGCTCTTCCTCTTTTTCTCAGCAACAACCACATGGAAGTGCAGCCAGTGCTACAGCACCCGGAACCCTCGAGTCCGATCCCCGGCAAATTACCATTATTCGAATTCTGATCACTAATCCTAGTACATAATTTCTTACATTTGAGTCTATGACTGCACCATGTGCCACTGATTCTCTGCCATTCTTTCACAATCGTATACTCCGGGGTTTTGTTTCATACGTGTGAATCCGTTCTTTCTTTTCTCCTAGAATATTGAAAGGATTAGATGTAAGGAAAAAAAAATGAAAGGTATATCTCAGTTATACATGGTCGTTTTTTTTTTTATAGATTACTACTATTCTAAGGCTTCTATTATCACACACTGTTTATGATTTGATTTCAAAAATAAATTTTAAAATTTTAATTTTATAAAATTAAAAATGATGTAGATTTGACGAGACGGATCAAGTTAGGTGGTAACAAAAAAGAGCACTGCTGTGGGTCCTGTATTTGGGATCCAAAAAGTGTCCTGAATAGGGTATTTTTTTTTTCATGTATTTTTTTAATTATCATAAATATTTTTTTAAAAAATAAAAAATTTATAACATCATTAAAAAATATTTTTTTAATCATTCAGATAAAAAAAAAAACTCCATTGGGAACACATTTTAGATTCTGAATTCAAGATCCAAAGCATTTTTCAATAAAAAAGCCTCCTTTTCGTGAATTCCTAGTGATAATGTCGTTGTGGACAGCCTAGCTTAAATTTATTTTACACTCTTGAGAAACGTATCTTTGACGTTATAACTCCCATCACATTCCACCTTTTTGTAATTTTCCCTTCTGTCACGTATTCCACAGCGAAAAAACAGAAAAGAAAAGAAAAGAAAAGGGTAGTCAGACGTCACGGAATTCTTTTCATAATAAAGCATGTAATCTCGATGTGTCAAGGCTGGTTTTCTGGAATTCAACATAGGATTCCACCAGCAAGCAGCCAAGCCAGTTTTTGTGGGGGTGCTGGAAAGAGATGGCCAGAAGAAATCAGTCATTTGAAGACTGACAGGGGACTCCCATGACCCCCATAATTGAGGCTTTCTACCTCTCTGTCTCATCTTTTCCTAACCCTATTTTATATTTACCAAGATGTATCTATTTGATCCCCAGATTACAGAAACAGTCTTAGCCTAATAGTCATCTGCTATATTTTATCACCTTTTCTGCATCATCTTGATTGCCAAAGTCTAGTGTTTTTAATGTTTCTTAATGGTTTGTGAATCATTTTAAAACATCAACTTGTGTTCATCATTTCTACATCTGCATTTAGCTTACATGGTATGGATGAGAGAGTTACCTAGTTTGGATACGGTATTCTCATAAAACTATTTATTATTTTATTATTATTTTTTACTTATTGTTCAATATTTTATCATTACTTTTTCATTACAATTCACAGAATACCACAGAATGCCTCGCATTAGCAACGCCTTGTAATTAATGATAGACTCGCAATTTTAAAAAAAAAAAAGTCACTCCTGAATGATAATTTGCCTTCATGCTAACGCTAGAAAGAGACAAGAAAATCATTTCTCTATTACATATGACCAAATCTTTTTTGTAGGTTCTTTACCATAACGAAGATAATACAGAAGTAAAAAATAACAATTAAAATCATTTCAACAGCTTAAAGATATGCTATTCTGTAATGAAATCTGTAAAGTGTTGTTAAAGAAAACCCCACCACTCTGTGCAACATGGATCAAGTAGATGCCAAAAAAATAAATGTAGTTAAATACATTTGATTACAGATAGCATGATATCTAGTCGTCGAGGAAAATCAGATTCGTAAAGAGGTTGAGAACCAAACTATGGAATCTTAATGACAGATGGGAAATCAAATGAGAGGATGGCTTGGTGATTTTCAGCTGGAATGAGGCCAGAGGGACTAGTAAGCATCCTGTAGTTACCTTCCAATATCCAGCTCAGAACTCCTGTTGGAGTTTGACATGGCATCCTCCAAACAAACCCACATGAAATGATTAATTGAACCTTATTCTTTTTTATTTTCATTATGAGGGAGAGACAGAAATATCATAGTCCAGCTTCAAAGTCCTATATCTCTCATTGAGTCATTTATTTCCTCCTAACTCCCTCTCTCTTAAGCTCTATAAATTTCTCTCTCCTTTCTTAGCGTTTTATCCAAAAATCTTCATAAAAAAACCCTCATTTACCCATTTCATATAAGCTCGCGATCTCCCATCAAGAAAAATGAGAGAAATTCTCCACGTTCAAGCAGGCCAATGTGGTAACCAAATTGGTGCCAAATTCTGGGAGGTTGTGTGTGATGAACATGGCATCGATGCCACAGGAAGTTATGTTGGTAATTCTCACCTTCAGCTGGAGAGGGTGAACGTTTACTACAATGAAGCAAGTGGTGGTCGCTATGTTCCTAGAGCCGTGTTAATGGACCTTGAGCCGGGTACCATGGACAGCTTGCGGACAGGTCCTTATGGGAAACTGTTTAGACCTGATAACTTTGTTTTCGGTCAAAGTGGGGCTGGAAACAATTGGGCTAAAGGGCATTACACTGAGGGAGCTGAATTGATTGATTCTGTTCTTGATGTTGTTCGCAGAGAGGCTGAGAACTGTGATTGCTTACAAGGTATTCCAGCTGCCATCTCTTCATTTTAAAAATTCTAACATTCCAAAAACTGAATTTAAAAAATTAATGCAATCATTAAAACTCCATTGTTACATGTAAGCAGGTTCTGTTAATACATAAATGTTACATGCAGAAGCAAAAAATGTACGTTTACTTTAACAGAGTGTCATTGGAATGTGTCGTGCAAACATAAGCTCCAAAGTTTTTGTACCAAATTTTGGATGTGGGAAGTGAGGTAGAGTATATAGCAATGCTAATCTTCCTGGATTGTATCTGTGCCTGACAGGGTTCCAGATTTGCCATTCACTGGGAGGAGGGACAGGGTCGGGAATGGGAACACTTCTGATATCAAAGATCAGGGAAGAATATCCTGATAGGATGATGTTGACTTTCTCAGTGTTCCCGTCGCCCAAGGTTTCTGATACTGTGGTTGAGCCCTACAATGCAACCCTCTCTGTGCACCAGCTTGTTGAAAATGCTGATGAGTGTATGGTCCTGGACAATGAAGCTCTCTATGATATTTGTTTCCGAACCCTCAAGCTCACAAATCCAAGCTGTAAGTACAAACTTACTGTTATTTCTATACACGCATTTGTTAATTACCATAAGCAATACCATGATGTTAACTATCTATTGTGTACATATTTGTGTCCCAGTTGGTGATCTCAACCATCTGATCTCAACAACCATGAGTGGAGTAACATGTTGCCTCCGTTTCCCTGGTCAACTCAATTCTGATCTTCGCAAACTAGCCGTCAACTTGATCCCCTTCCCACGCCTCCACTTCTTCATGGTTGGTTTTGCACCCTTAACTTCCCATGGCTCCCAACAATACCGTGCACTCACCATCCCTGAACTCACTCAGCAAATGTGGGATGCCAAAAACATGATGTGCGCCGCTGATCCACGCCACGGCAGGTACCTAACAGCCTCAGCTATGTTCCGTGGCAAAATGAGCACCAAGGAAGTTGATGAGCAGATGATGAATGTACAAAACAAGAACTCCTCCTACTTTGTTGAGTGGATACCTAATAACGTTAAATCAAGTGTTTGTGACATTCCGCCAACTGGGTTAACCATGTCTTCTACGTTCATGGGAAATTCCACATCGATTCAAGAAATGTTTAGGCGTGTTTCAGAGCAATTCACAGTCATGTTTAGGCGAAAGGCATTCTTGCATTGGTATACTGGGGAGGGGATGGATGAGATGGAGTTTACAGAGGCTGAAAGTAACATGAATGATTTGGTTTCAGAGTATCAACAATATCAAGAGGCTGCTGCAGATGAGGAGTATGATGAGGAGGCGGCGGTGGAGAATTAAGGGGCATGTACACTTTTGGGCATGGTCATGACTTGTGTTTTAGAATGCTATGTTTGTGCTGTGGTTGTGAAGAAGGGTTCATTATTGATGAGATCGGCTTTTACCAGTTCATGTTTTTGAATTTATGATTGGCATAATTTATGTAACCCTGAATGGTGGAGAGACCAAAAAGAGAAAATAATCATGTAATGAGAGTATGAGGTTTGGAAGAATGTGAATATTTTCATCTTATTTTTATTTATACGCTCACATCTGTTTCTTCAAATTATGGAAGTTTATGAGGAAAAGGAAAAGATAAAGAGAGATCAATGTGACCAAGCCCTCTCGATCATAATGCAGAGAAGTAAAATCAGATAATGAAAAAAGTTCACATCCCTGAATGATTTTTGTACTCTTTTTTATGTTTTTATTCTAGAATTGTTGATAAAATTTTGTAGCAATTACAAAAATCTCGTTAAAATAAGAGAGGAATTGGAATATAGAGTTCAAGTATAACTTCTGTTCCCATAAATTCATAGATTCCAACACCGCATATCACTCAAACAAGAGCAACTCCAAAAAGTTGAAAGACACCTAAAATGTAAATAAAATATTAATCTAGACATCAACTCCACAATAGGGCAATAAATTTTATTGAAAGGGAAAAAATTATAGAATACAAAAACAGGTGTTTAGCCAACGTGAACAGCCATGCCAATTGGGCTGTACATAAATTACAAGCATTACGCATCTCCTATTCTCCCTTTCCTTTGAATCCAAATCAACAGTTGAATCATTTACAAGCATATGATTTGTTTCATATCATCTTAATTATTTCC
The DNA here is from genome assembly GCF_001411555.2 of Juglans regia. NCBI lineage: Eukaryota > Viridiplantae > Streptophyta > Magnoliopsida > Fagales > Juglandaceae > Juglans > Juglans regia. The sequence goes on from NC_049909.1 coordinate 20,056,939, forward strand.
CAAGTTCTTTGTATTTTAAAAGTCAGAAACGTAAATGAGCCAAGTTGTGATTACAAAAGCATGGAAGGCCAATAACTCCTAGCAAACTTACTAAACCAACTGATCCAATAATGTGGCAAACGAAGGATCCAAGATGCTGGTGACGAACCAGACATGCAAACAATTGATAGGAACCATTTATCTCCTTCCAAACCTTAATGTTTGCTTCAGGTTGTTAAAATCTTGTCATTGTCCAGAAAGTGAAATGTTCGTGTCTGCTCTCTGGTGCTCGTCTTCAAGAAAAGTGATTCAACAGACAGAAAAGAGACTTTCATTAACGTCAAGCAGTTGCATTCTTTTTAGTTTCAAGGACAGATCCCTCTTTGAGGGCTACTCGTGCTTCATTCTCCTTTTCCAGTGCAAAAAGAGCAGTAGCTTGTAAATAAGAGGCAAAATGCCAGACGGGAGATATTAATTGGGCTTGCCCTGCATCATTAAGAGCTTCCTGTGGCATATCACTCATGAGATAGCATAGACTACGGCGTGCAAAAACTGTCGGGGAAAGCATGGTTCCAACTTCAATGAACTGCAATTAAATGAAACAAATTGTCAAGCAAATGCTGCAAATTCTCCAATCATATATGATGCACAATTGCAGAGACCTTGTTCGTTGTACATCACAAAAATCTGCCAAAACATTTTAGGACACAACTTTCTGGTGGACTGCCCAGAAATACATTTGCATAGACAAGCCCCAGATAAATGATGCTGGGTTTTTTTTTTTAAAACTCAAACAGAACAAAAGAACTTGATGTTTTACTTTGTCCATCCATGTTTGTCGCCATGAAACTAGATACAAGTTTGGTCTGCAAGCAATAAGACTGCCATTTGTAGACATTCACTCAGAAAAGTAGGCAATTCAAAGCAGCAGTTAATCATTTGACCTGGGTGTAGCATTCAATTGCAGCTCTGAGATCTTTATGCCGAAAAGCAGCATCGCCCTTCTTTTTTGAGTTCAATGTTTCCTGCATATCGTTGGTCCACATCTGGAATGAGAGCTGCATCAGAAAGATGGTATGAAAGCAATCAGCAGATCATATACCACGCACAACTTTCATTTATGTCCATAAATGGTTGAGGAGAAAGCGTGGGTGTATTTAAATTCAACAAACCACAAATACACAAGGACTAATGCTCGATTTCTATGTTTTAACTAAGCAAGAAAGTACTTGCCATTGAAAACAATCATGAGGAGAATTATCACTGCTGATTCAGTGCAGCTCAGCAATGTGACAATTAAGTACCAAGTTTACCACCAACTCTTGACACCAAAATCACAGCTAAGTCAAGACTATGTACAGTCAAAAGTAATAAAGATATAACTTAAAACCAGAGTGGTGTATTAATATCTTAAATTGTGAAAATATTAGACAGCAGAGATGAAAATCAGACTCAACACCTAGAAGAAATTGCATATTTTTTATAAGTAGAATTTCCAAAATATTGCCATGCTTCAAGAACAAAAGTTTTTTCCTGATTATGTACACAAGTATTAAAAGCCCAAATGACTCATACAGATCATTCGGTAATCCCTGCTGGTGTTATAAAAAACAAACCTCAGTTGCAGCACCTTCATCATCCTTATACCCAATCTTTTCCAAGATCTCATGTATGGCGGTCAAATCCATTCTTTGGCAAGCTTCACCAAGTGGCGATAGAGGGAAAGATTCAGCACCATGGGGTACGCCCATCAATACATGAGATGGGACCTGCAGACCAATTTCCAAAAGTTCATTAGAGCTAATGAAATAGCGCCCATCAACATTCAACGAATAATAAAAAGAATGAATTATAATCAGAGACAGATGGCGGGAAACGTTCTGATATCCTTGGCACAGTCTTTATCAGAATACTTTCATCCAAATGGTCGCGCTGTCTTAAGTTTTTGAAGTTCAAAAGGGTTTATCCAGAAGAAAAAAAAATCTAAAAGGATTTAAGTAAAAGATGAGTTGTCAAAGGTACCATATTTGATAGAATAAGATTTATAAGTGTTCACAGTTGCAGAAAGAATAATATGTGCAACTTCCTAAAAAACAAAAGACAGCCAACCTCAGAGTCCTTCTGAAGAGGAATCAAAGCAGCAACTAAGGACTTTGGATTTGGACGCTCGCGGGGCTCATACTGTAAACATCTTGAAGCTAAACGTACCAATTCAGTCCCCTCATCATTTGAAAATTGTCCTTCCAAACAAGAATCAGTAAGTGTTTGAAGATTCCTATCCCGTATTAGGTCAAGTGCCTGGGAAGTATTCCAGGGACAAAATTTACAACGTTAGTCGTTCACATCTTCATACAGGAAAAAGCTATCAGAAGGCACAGAGTTTGTTGTACCAAAACATACTTATCTGGGAGAAGACTTACCTGACTCGGAGGTATATGCTTTCCACTGAGAAGATCAAGCAAAAGAGTGCCAAAGCTATACGTTACACTTTCAGGTATAACTCTTCCTACAGAAAAAAGTGTATGAATTACTATTGGTAAACATAAAGTTTAGAGCAGACAATGGTCATGAAATCTATAAGAATGTGAATGGAAGTACATGAAGATGGAGAACCAACTATTAATGTGGCTAAAAAGAAGAAAAAAAAAAAAAAAGTAGCTGCAATATAACAAACTTCCATATAAATATCAACAATATAGTAAGAAGTCACCAAGTGCCTTCACCTTTGACCATATGATGGTTGTGTATGCATATAGGGATAAAGGTCTCTCTCCCACCTAAGTTTATACACATGTCCGTGTACTTTAGCTAATAACTCAAGTAGCAAGTTCAAAACACCATAGAGTTCATAACCAAGCCATACTGATCCTATAACCCAAATGATGAATAAAAAGGATCATCATGTTTACATTCGTCTTGTTTGAGATGGTAAGTACCTGTCCGCAAATACTCAGGAGGTGTAAATGGGAGGTTTGTACTGTAACTTTTCCCATCTCTACTGTTTTTCATCAAACCAAAGCATGAAAGTCTTGGGTTACCGTCCTGAGAAATAATACCAATTATGAGAATGATTATTTTAAACCCCAACTTAAAAAACAAAAATAAGTGGATTGAGTTATAAGATAAAACAGATACTGACATCATCAAACACAATTCTATAAGCATTCAGATCATGATAAAGAGCACGTCCTTTGCTGGTACAATATTCTAGAGCTTGCGCAAGATGCAAAGCAACCCTTAATCGCATTGCCCATTTCATAGGTTGTGTTTCCCCTGAATCATGTAGTTAAATTTCAATATTAATTTCCAAAGAATTCACCTTCCAACTGAAAATGCAAGCAAATGGCAAAAAAAAAAAAAAAGCATGCTTACAAAGAAGCATACTCAGATTTTACCACACAGCTCCAAAAGAAATAAAGGACGAGACAGCATTATAATTTCTTTAATTAGAATTCCATTCCTAATCAGGCATTTCTCTTGTAGACATCATATGTACTTGGGCCATGCCTTTTGCATTTTGAATAAGATTTTTTATTACTACAAAAAAAAAAAAAAAATCTTGAATATCTTGAATTAAAACTGGACTTCTGGAGGACGAATCCAGGAAAAGTCCTTCTACCTTTCTCTTGAGTTCCTTCATACAAAACATTATTATATAAGCATGCTCCTTTATACAAAAGATGGTGATGATTATTTCTGTAGCATGTAGTTTCTGTTATGTATCACAACAGGGAATCGTTAAAAGGTGAAGGAACAAAATGGCATTGGGGGGCAAATGTATCTGTTGAAGGAAAACATCACCATCTCCCCTCTCACATCTTCCATGCTCTCACTCCCACCCCCACCTGGCACGCACACACGCACGCAAGGGGAAAAAAGAGGAAAGGGCCCATTCAATATCATCCACCCACCATCAAGCTGAGGTTTTTTACCAAATCACTCGAACCAACAATTAGACAAGAGTTATCCATCTTCATATTCATAAGTAGTTGCAAGATAGAATTAAATATTTATATATTTATATAAGTAATAAAATTAGGAAATCAAGATGTCTGAGCCTGGGTACGAATTAACTACTTATTTTTAAATGTTTCAACTCATGAGTGGTGGGTTTGGCTATTACTGGATCATATAGGATTTCATATAGTGTAGACTCATGCAACAACATCAAAGAAAAGTTAGTTCAACAAACTTACAATGAAATAAGTGCTTTGCTAATGTATCATTGGGCATGTATTCTGCAACAAGTAACCTCTCATCACCTTCAAAGCAACAACCAAGTAGATTTGCCAGCCTATGGTTCCGGAGCTGACCGACAGTCCTGGCTTCTTCCTGAATTAGTAAAAGTTTAAAGTTTATGAGCTCAATATGGGAACAAAAGTAGAATAATGCATTGGTCACAAATTATATATTGGACTGAACGCAAGTATTTCTCAAGATAATGAGCAGAATGGTTACAACAAAAAATATTCCATACACAAATGAATTGGAGTTTAAACTGGATTAGTAAGTCACTGGGCCATGAGTTTACCTCTTCATAGATATTTCACTCCGATAAAATAATGGGCATAGGGGTGTTGCACACTCTTGATAACCTTGAAATCCCAAATGATGTGATTCATATAATCGCAATGTAATAGCAGTCACGATTATAATTAATTGATGGAAGAGGTGGCAGCTCTTGAATTGCCAAAGACTAATTTAACCATCAGAAGAGAAGCTTATATTTTTTCGTGATGCTATTCAGGATACATGAGTTGTGCTTGATACGCATACAGAATTCCATTAAAATCTAAGGGGTGACCAAGCATGCCCCAACTGAAATAGTAAAGGTAGAGCATTGCCGTTTCTTCTTAAATTTAAAAAGTAAAAAAAAAAAAAAAATGGTACAAACTTATGAAGGAGAAAAATAGACAGTCCCGTGATAAATAACCCCCCCCCCCCCAAGGGGTTGGCCCAAGTGGTGAAGGCCTTGGTCTTGGATATCACTCCCTTCAAGGTCCAAGGTTCAACACCTTGGGTGCAAATAATCATTTGGGGCCACACCCCCGGTGAAAAGTCAACGATTTAACTAGTTCCGTGGAGAAAAACTTCCAAGAGTCCGGTGCACGAGACCGGAATTTATTCTGCAGGAGTGGGTCCAAAGGTCCCTGTCTTGGAGAGGTTTCTCAAGATAAAAAATAATAATAATAATAATAATTTGTATTCTCGAGAACCAAGTCAAGATCACTGATTTAATTTTTTTTTAAAAAAGGGTCAATATCCAACCTCTTCTGAACTGTGAGTAAACACAATTCCAACAAAAACAAGGAGAAAAATGTGAGCGTGTAAAAGGATTAGGACAAGAATTTTGCCGGCATCAAACTTGGGATCAGAATTATAGGGTTTAAACATATTTTACTTACCAAAAATTGACGGGCATCAGGCCAAGCTGATCTATTGAACCTTTTGACGGCAATCCGCATTTGATTTTCAAGCTTCCCTTGGTAGACCACATTTGGAGCCTTTTCTCCATGTTCGGAAACTATATTCTCCACCGAAAACCCAGACGTAGCGTCTCTAAGTTGATCAATAGTGTATTCAATAAATGCGGGCAAATCACCAACTTCACTCTTCCCCTCATTTTCTGCAAGCAAACACGCACTGGTATTTCTCTCTTACAACAAATGTAATTTGACGACAAAAATAAAAAACAAAAACACATTTCCACTTACCAATGCTGTTGGTCTCAGCTACTGGCCCGTCATGTTCTGAACCCAAACAACACACCGCGAGCTTGGAACACCCACAACCCATCCCAATTCCAGAATTTAGCTGCAAACACAATTAAGTCCTGAAGCTTCAATTTTTAACCAAATTCGTACACCTCGATGCTTCAAGGACTCCATCCAGCTTGACATGTAAACCCAACTTCGAGATTTCAAAAGTCCCGTGTCAAAATCTGACTCAAAGTTAACTTCAAAGCTTTCAAAAGCTTAAAATAGAAACCCAATACCAATACTATACTGAACTCAAAAATAATTTCAAAACAAGAGATTCTAAAGCGCCCAAATCATAAACAAGCAGTACAAGACCGAATATCTAACATTAGAGCTAAAGAAAAATTTATCCCTACTGCGATTGAAGTCAACTTAGTTTGACCTTAGCTTCACAGAATTCCCAATCCCCAGATGTAGACTGAGCCGAAACCCTGCTCTGCGAAGCTCCTTGTTCACGTCAAGCGCACCAACCCAGTAATTAAAAAAACACTGAACTGAAGCGTGCGTCCTAGAGTCGATCAAAGTGCACCTTTTAATCAAATCAAGGATCGCAACAATTTAAAAAAGAAAACGCGAAAAAAAGTACAATACGGAATTGTATTTGAATCCCCACCGAAAAAAAAAATCAAGATTGGAGCTCTGAAGAAGCTAGAGTGAACCACCAAGCGATTCGCCGTTCTCGATTCGGTGAAATACTCAAAAGGCATGCAGAGCGAGCCCAGATTTTTCCCTTTTTTTTTTTTTTTATTTTGTGGCTTTTCCCGTGTTGTAGAAAATACACAAAACAATTGGTTTTGGAAAGCGAGCGATCTTGGATTTACTTTGGTGCTTATTTTTTCCCGTGAATGATAAATAGAGAGCTTTTAAGATTCGAATTGGAAATGTTTTAAATATCAGATTAATAACAAGAATACTCATATGAGTCTATGTATGAATTCGCTCTGTGGGCGCGTCTCTCTGTATAGAATAGTTCTTCCTCCTATTGGATGTCGGAACTCAATTTTCTTCTTCCCCTTTTTTGTGGGCGTCTGTCCCTCCCCGTGTCCCAGTGTTTTTTGGTTCTGTTTTGTTTTACTGCCCTACTTATTTTTTCCGTTTCCACCGACATTGTTCTCTTTTAGACTTTTAGTTTTTAAATACAAATAATAATATTATGAAGAATTATTAAATATTCATAAATATGTTTAAGCATTAAATATCAAAATAATTGATGATGTTTAACTTTTGAATAGATTGTTTATTATGCTTTATTTTTTATATTTTTCATACTCATTTTAATCATTTTATTTATAAATCATTCACAATTATTAACTATGTTGTTTTAGACGTGTTTCGCTTTCCTACATATACATACACATACACATACACTCGTCACTAACCTTCAACACGCAGACCAAAAAAGGGGCCTCAATAATATAAATACCTTCGATGCCAAGTCAAATGATTTATGAGTTATATAAAAATGAAAGTTCGATTCACTTAAGAATAGAACGTCTTTCTCCTCTCATATATATATATATATATATATATATATATATATAAAGGTTGGAGTGGATCTATCCTTTCTCTAATGTTTAAATTATGTTTGGATTAACGATTTGTACTCTCCTCCTTATCTGATCATTTTTGTAGAACCTATCAATTCTGATAAGGAGGAAAAAATAGGAGGCCGCCCACCTCCTCCTTCCCATACTAAAACTGATTTTGTTGATTTCATTGATAGTAATTCTCGCTATAACCTCTATTTTTTGGGCTCTAAATTCATTTGGTATTGTCGTTGGAATGGTATTTATACTTGGGAAAGACTTGACTATGCTCTTGTTAACCAATGTTGGCCTTCTCATTTCCCTCATGTTACTTTCACTCACTTAGAAATAAACCATACTAATCACTACCCTATTTTGATAGAAAACAAAAAAGATCTAAAATTGGGTCCATCTTCTTTTAAATTCCAAAGAATGTGGACTAAACACTCAGATTTTCTAGTTGGAACCAACCTTGTCATATGTTTGGTATGCATAAAATGGCTCTTAAATTGAAACACCTTTAAAAAGTTTTGAAAATTGGGATTTTTCTATTTTTGGGAAAAAAATTTAAAACCCTTGCTTCATTGAGAGACAATATACAAGCAGCTAAAATTACTTTACAACAATCCAATATTGATCCCGATCTCATCGCTCTTCAAAAATTAGAAAAATATTATGATGACAAGCTCATTCAATAAGAAATATTTCTTAAACAAAAATCTAAAATACACTAATTGTTAGAGGTGAACAAAAACATTAAATTCTTCTATCAGATGGTTACTCACAAAAAGGTGAAAAGTTAGCATTGCTTCTCTCACTCTCCCTGATTGAACATCTATTTCTGATCATAATATCATTCATGATGCGGTTGTTGAATTTTTTCATGCTCAACTAACTGTTGAACCTGTTCAAGAGGCTACCCATTTATTTAATCATATCCCTAATCTCGTGTCTAATGGCGATAATGTTTTTTTGCTTAAAAGTCCAACTCTTGAAGATGTTAAACAAGCGGTTTGGAGTATTCCTATGGATTATGCTCCCGGTCCTTATGGTTTATTATCTTCTTTCTATATAGCATGTTGGTTAATTATCTACAAGGATCTTCTAGAGGTTGTGGTTGATTTTTTTCAATGGGACTTTTCCCCTTCTTATAAGCATACTTTCATCACTTTAATTGCTAAAACTAATCAGCATGCTACTCTCTCTGAATTTAAGCCCATAAGTTTAAGTCTTCATTTTTTTCAAATGAACTGTCCAAGACTTGCACACCATAAAATTATAAATATAATTTCTCATAATTTAAATAAATATAATAATGGAAGAAGCTCAACAAACACAAATTAATATGATTATTATATAAACTATTAATAATATTATAACCTCGTATTTAAAGGTTTAATTAAGATGATAGTGTCAATATCCAGGACAAAACATTTGCGAGACCAAATAAACAAATCCTCCCCAAAGTTCAAAGTGGTTTATTTATTTACTTCGAGATAAATAAATTTAAAAACTAAAAATAAGACCAATGTATAGCAGCATAACTGGTGTCTTTTTCCTTTCCAAGACCGTACCCCAATTTTATATTGTATATAACTTCTTAATTAAACTATCATACTTACACTGACTTAATTAAATGTTTAAATGACAACAGACATTTGTATATTGTCATTTGTCCGACCTAGGCAAAATCACTCAAGAAATAATACTATAATTATTATTTTTGTCATAGATAGAGGGAAAAAACAAATTCAAATAGACATGACTCACATGTTCAAATATAATTTATAATCAAATGATAGATAAATACATTAGTAGAATTGGATATAACTCATGACGCGTAAGTTCTATACAGTTAATTTAAAAAACAGTGGATCCCATTATGAAAAAGTTATAAAAAAAATAATTATTCTCGTTAATTACTATTCACTGCTCTATATTTTATAAAAAAAAAAACTGCCAGATATAAGGTGTGAGGATAAATAGTGACTGATGTATAACAAAATACTATAAAAAAATCACTTTTGTAATGGAGTCATGAAACTTGCATGTCCTAGACCTACACAAATTATTTTACTGCCTAGTCACTAGACATTATATTTTGATAAAAAAAAATTATAAGCACCAAACTATACATAAATAAATTGTCAAGACAAGTTGATGTGGTTAAACACACAGGATCATTGCAGTTATAAAATAATAAAAATAAAAATATTTTTATACTATTTAATATGATAATTCTATACATTCTTGATATAACTAATATAAATGTAATTAAAGAGTCAAACCCATTGCTTGCACAACAAGATAAAAGCCAATCATCCATCCGGCGGTCCACTGTACTATTTTTTTTCACGTACTGCATCAAACTATCGCAAAAATTGGGCTCTTGACACGTGTAAACCAAATCCAGAACTGAGCAGGTGGTAGCCGTGGTACACAGTTTTATCCCACCGGGCGATGTGAATATACACACTCGCTGTCAGTGAGCGTGTGTAAAACTAATCAATCGTGACCGTTCATGAAGATCATTGCAATGCGCTACACTATCCGACCAGCGCGCGTGGGTTTTGGGACCAGTCGCCCCCAACGCACGGCGAAAGCGACCAAAAGGAGATGAACGCAGTATCGACGAAACTTATGGGCCATTGAAAAAGAGACAGAAGAAGAGCTTATAGGATTGCCACTTTCGTAAATTAGAGAAGCTTTAGGCCCTTATACCTAACCCTCAAATATCCACTACTAATCACGGCCGCCTTGTTCTCAACCGAATAAACTCACTCCCCCACAGTTTCCCAGAAAGCAAAGGTACGGTGCAAACCCTAGAAAAATCTCTGTTTTGGTTTTCAATACTGCAATACTGCTATTTATGGGGGTATATTTCTATTGTTATACTTAGTTGTATGAATAGATAAATGGTGTATGCATAGGTTTTTTATGTGTGTCCGGCGGAGTCAATGGGGAAAGGGAGACCTAGGGCTGTGGAGAAGGGGGTGCTAGGGCATAATTGTAGTGTTCCATCTTTTGGTTCATTGAATATACCATCTGGGCCCGTGTATTACCCAACTCAGGATGAATTTAGAGACCCTTTGGAGTATATATATAAGATCAGGCCAGAGGCTGAGCCTTATGGGATTTGTAAGATAGTTCCACCAGAGAGTTGGAAGCCCCCGTTTGCATTGAATTGTGATTCATTTACCTTTCCCACAAAAACCCAAGCCATTCACCAGTTGCAGGCGCGGCCGGCTGCAAGTGATTCCAAGACATTTGAGTTGGAGTACAATAGGTTTTTAGAGGATCATAGCGGGAAAAAGTTGAGGAAGAAGGTGGTTTTCGAGGGGGAGGAGTTGGATTTGTGTAAATTGTTTAATGCAGCGAAGCGGTATGGTGGGTACAATAAGGTTGTGAAGGAGAAGAAATGGGGGGAGGTTTCGCGATTTGTGAGGTCAACTAGGAAGATTTCAGAGTGTGCGAAGCACGTATTGAGTCAGTTGTATCGAGAGCATTTATATGATTATGAAAAATATTACAATCGGTTGAATCAGAAGGCAGGTGGTGGTTATAAGAGAGCATTGCATGATGAGGGGATGAGTGAGCAGGAGGCTGAATCGTTGGGCTCGAAAAAAAGACGGAGGAATAATGGTGGTGATAAGGTAAAGGTTTGTAAGGTCAAGGAGGAGGAGCATGATCAGATTTGTGAACAATGCAGAAGTGGTTTGCATGGGGAAGTTATGCTTCTGTGTGATAGGTGTAATAAGGGGTGGCATATATACTGTCTTTCCCCACCTTTAAAGCAGGTTCCACCAGGGAATTGGTATTGCTTGGAGTGCTTGAATTCTGACAAGGATTGCTTTGGTTTTGTGCCTGGAAAACAATACACATTGGAAGCTTTTAGGCGTGTGGCTGATCGTGCTAAGAAGAGATGGTTTGGGTCAGGACCTGCTTCGCTGGTGCAAATCGAGAAAAAGTTCTGGGAAATTGTGGAGGGGATGGTGGGCGAGGTTGAAGTTATCTATGGCAGTGACTTAGATACTTCTATATATGGGAGTGGCTTTCCACGTGCAAATGACCAGAGACCACAAATAGTTGAAACTAAGCTTTGGGATGAATACTGTGATAGTCCGTGGAATATTAATAACTTGCCCAAGTTGAGTGGATCAATGCTTCAAGCTGTTCATCAAAACATTACTGGTGTTATGGTGCCCTGGCTGTATATTGGGATGCTATTCTCAGCTTTTTGTTGGCATTTTGAAGATCACTGTTTTTACTCGATGAATTATCTACACTGGTATGTATCTAATTGTACCTTATGCACTGTTCATCTATTTCAATTTCTTTTCATAATTATTTAACTATGGTTCATTTTCTTCACAGTTTCTGTTATATATTCTATTTGACTCTTGTAGACATCTAGAGTACTTGGCCACACCTATTGATATTAATAAATTTGAGAACTAGTTACCTGTTTTTGACCTTTTTTTTTGAGTAATCGAAAATTATATGGATAAAAGCAGAAGGCATAGCCCAAGTACACAGGATGTATATAAGATAAATGCTTAATTCGGAATAGAAAAAAGATGCTAGGAAATCATGAAAACTTAGTCCATTAAAGTCTAGCAATTGCCCAAAGGATCAGAGTGTCGAAGAAGAAAGTTTAAGCTCATCCAATGTCTGCTCGCAGTCTTCAAAATTGCTATTGTTTCTTTCCCTCCAAATGCACCACAATATTTCTGTTTTTGACAATGAAAGGATTTATTCAGATGCAATTGGATAACACAGGAAGTTGCTCGTTAGTAGCATTAACTTTGGAAGGAAAAACTCACTACATAGAGCAAGATGATATGCGAACAAAATATTAGTGATTTAAAATTTCAACCAGAATAGATGTCTAAATTGGTTAAGATAGATTTGAAGCATTTACTGGACATTTTTTTTAAAGTTATACTCAATTGAAAAAAAAGCTAATTAAACAATGGTGATTCTTGTTGTCAAAAAAATTTGAAAGGATACTCTTGGGTTTAGTTTTTGATTTGTTGACTTATCAAAAGACACTTTTACCCAAGTTAAACAAAACAAATGGACCATTTCACATTGCCGGTTCCACTTAAATGGGGTATTGGGAGGTGTGTCATGGATTCAGGCTTGTCTTCCATCATTTTTACCTGAAGAATTTGCTTTCAAGACATGAATCCACGCGTGTGCTTGGCAGCCTGAGCCTTTTGCTTAATGTCTCCTGCAAATTAAGCAAAAGGATCAGATTAAATTTTTATTTTTATTTTATAAGTAGGAAGATATTTTGTTGATATTGAAGTAGGCATAGCCCAAGTACACAGGAAATATACATGAGATTACACCTAGTTGGGAACAAGACAGATTAAAAATTGTTGACTGATATTAGTTGGACCCTGGAATTTGTCTCATTGGTTCAGCTTTCAGATATTTTATGTTCGTCTCAGTTTGCTTTGAACTTAATTTGGCTTTGTGGAATTCGAGTGTACCATATTCTTTTTCATTTTGGCATTTCATCAAGTGTAATATGCAGTTCAAATCCACCTTCTTTGTGTCTGAAAAGATTGCTGCTGGTGTTGGCGTTCTTGGAGAAATCCAAGGCAGTTTAGAATTTGTGCATTCCGTTCCAATCAAATTTAGGATTCATGAATTTTGGTCTAATCAAGTTGGGAAAAAGCATCTATGCATCAGAGAGGCTGACTTACCATGCAGTTTGCATTTTTAACCCCTAGGGGTTGGCTCAAGTGGTAAAGGCCTTGGTCTTGGTGGTATGCTTCCTCCAGGTTTAAGGTTTGAATCCTCTTGAGTGCAAACAATTTATAGGGGCCATCAGATTGGGAGAACTTTCCCTTGAACTACCCGAGGTGCACTTGTGCGAAACTTCTTGTCGAGGGCCTATGCACTTCCTGGATTAGTCTGGACTTTGTTCTTGGACACCCGTTGTTAAAAAAAAAAAAAAAAAATCTTTGATTTCTTATCAAAAAGAGGTTGGATTTTTTTTCACACTTTTTTCTGAGTCATTAAATAGACATTTGTGTTACTGAGTAGATTATTCTATTATCAGTGTATATACATTTATTGAACAAATACAGAACACAAAATCTTTTGTGGTTTGGTTTGATTTCTGCCTCTTTTATTTAGTTTTACATGAGAGATGCTCACTTCTATTGCTGTCTTAGGGGAGAGCCAAAATGTTGGTACAGCGTTCCTGGTAGTGAAGCCAATGCTTTTGAGAAGGTAGTTCTTGGATTCCTTTGGAATAATTGTGTATGTATCTTGTTCGTTTCAAATTCATTTGCATCCCTCGGCTGGATATCCTTTCCGTCTCTTTTTTACAATACCTTTTTTGTCTAATCTTAATAAAAAAAATTTGTATTCAAGATAGTTTGTACTAAGCATGTTTGAAAAGAAATTGTGATATATATATATATATATATTAGTTCTTTTGGGATACTATAAAAAAATATATTAGTTCTTTTGGGACGTGTGATGCTGTGCTTGCAGAAGTAGGTTAATTCAATACCTTGATAATTATCTGGCATTGTCTCTATTATTCTGGTCAGCTCCAACTAGTGTTATATAATGTGTTGTCCAATCCATTTCTTCTTATCAAGAACTTTTCAAGAAAACTTGCTCGTGACCAACAATCCCACTTTCGTATAGGTCATGCGGAAGAGTCTTCCTGATCTTTTTGATGCACAACCAGATCTACTCTTCCAGCTTGTCACCATGTTGAATCCATCTGTCTTGCAAGAAAATGGAGTTCCTGTCTACAGCATACTGCAGGTTTGACGTGAAATCTTATTGTCTTTTGTTATTTTCTTCTGCCCCTCTTCCTTTGTTCTTAACAATTTGGTAAATAAGTTATAAAAAAACTGGTAAATTAGTTTAATGATTTGATGAATGTCTCATAATTTTGCAAAAGATTATTTATGGAAAATATACAATAGAATATTTAAATAGTTTTTAAGTGTAGTTGAATTTTAATTGGTGGGGGAAATGGTGAAGGGTCGCTTTTCAAACTTAGAAGAAATAAGAGAGTGTAGGGTCCTTGTACCTTTTTTTGCACTTTAAAAGTTGTGGGTACGAGTACAATTGAGTATACGGGAATAGGTTTCATGTCCAAATTGCTGTATCGACATTTACTTTTGTAGAGCATCTGCTTGTGATATTTTTTTAATGGTACTTTGCTTTAGGTGGCTATTGATGAATTTGTCTGTATCCTTGAAATTTTTTGATATGATTTTCTTGCTGCATGTCAGGAGCCTGGTAATTTTGTCATCACCTTCCCTAGATCATACCATGGAGGTTTCAATCTTGGTATGCTTCCGTTTTAGATTTACTAGCTAGTGCTGATTATTTGAAGAAATTATTCATTCATAATGAATCATTTGTTCCATATAAAAATTTGGCCCATTATTCGTTTCAGGTTTAAATTGTGCGGAGGCAGTCAATTTTGCTCCTGCTGACTGGCTGCCTTATGGTCGTATTGGAGCAGATCTGTATAAGCAGTATCGCAAAGCTGCTGTTTTGTCACATGAGGAACTTCTTTGTGTCGTAGCAGAGGTTACAAGTTTTTACCTGCAGCGTATTTTCTACTCAATTTTTGTCTCTAGAGTTGAATTTACCCGGTGCTGTTCTTTTTTCTTTTTCTTTTTTTCCCTCACCTGTTATCATATGTAACCACTGGTGGTGTATTTTTCTCTTTTTGCGCACTGCTTATTTTTTTGGATCATGGAGTTACTCCAGTAACCTGCCTGTTTTTTCTACTTGACTATTTTTTTGCTTTTAGCAGAATGATTGCAACAGTAGAGTAGCACCTTATCTGAAGAGAGAATTGCTTAAAATACATGCTAATGAGAAAAGTTGGAGAGAGCGACTGTGGAAAAATGGAATTATAAGATCATCTCCCATGTCGCCTCGGAAATGCCCTGAATATGTGGGTACTGAAGAGGTATCAGCATATTGCATACATACACATATTGGTGTACATTTTTTGCAGTTGTTTCAAGATACACGTAGTGGTGCTCAATATCTCCTGGTTGACCTTGTAGGATCCGACATGCATTATATGCAAGCAGTATCTCTATCTTTCTGCTGTTGTTTGCCGCTGTAGGCCATCTGCCTTTGTGTGTCTCGAGGTATGTGAAATTCTTAATTTCTTTCCTTAAAACGTTCTACGCCAATTGTAGTTAGACCTTGTAGGTTTAACTTGCCAATCAGAGAGTGAGGGAGATGCATTTTAAGCTATAGCTTATTGGTAAGACACTAGGACTCGTCTTATAATTGCTCCACTTGTCTAAGGTTGAGTTGGAGTGCTCACCAATTGATTGGAACATTTTTAACCTTAATTTTTTGGAACATGTTCATTTTGCTATTTTTTCAATTGTATCTTATATTTTAATAGGTTCTTGATTTTCAAGAACCTCTTATGTTTTTGGAACAGATAGTTTTGATCTTGTTCCTCATATATGCTTCTTGTAGCCATCTGTTTGGAGCCTTTTTTTAATCACTTTTTTTAATTGGGATTCCTATTATGTCGATTACAATTGACTGATTGTCTCTGCCTTATGCAGCACTGGGAACGCCTTTGTGAATGCAAATCTAGTAAACTGCGTCTTCTTTATCGTCATACACTTGTCGAATTGTATGGCCTTGTGCTTACAGTTGATAAACATTGTTGTGAAGAGACTACACAAAGTAGGAATATGCGAAGGCAAATATCAAGTTCCAGTGAACAAAATGCTTTGACAAAAAAGGTTTAGTTTTTGACATTTGACTAGATTATCATGAATTTCATTTGCTATCCTTCTGGTTAGTTTTCTTAATTACACTGTTTATAACGCATGCTACTCTAGTGCTTTTTTTCTCACTGTGCATTTGGTTCTGGATCATCGATAGAACGAGTCTTTGTTTTTTTCCTTTGATTATTTCCATTTATTTCCTCATATAAATAGTGTGATTTAATTAGATTGGCCCCGTTTGGATTGAGAAGTGATCTCAACTCATCTCATCTCATCATTACAACTTTTCCAAATCTCCACACAAAATATAATAAACAATTCAATTTTTTCAAATCCCAAAACAATAATAATATTAAAAAATAATATTCTAACAATATGTTATTCAACTCATCTAAAACCATCTCATCTCTCAATCCAAACGGGGCCATAATATGGAAAATTTCCAATATACCTCTTTTCTTCTCGTATAAGTGGAATCTGTTTGTGATATGGATACTTGGTGTATGAGATGAGATGAGAAATCTGTGAATAGTAGTGAAATGTTTTGTGAATGGTAGTGAAATTGTTTGAGTTAAGATGTTTTATTGGGTTTTGGAAAATGTGAGAGAAAAAGTTGAATAAAATATTATAAAGTTAAAATATTATTAGAATGTAGTTTTTTCATTTATAAAAAAAAGAATATAGTTTTTTAATATTATTTTTATTTTGGGATTTGAAAATGTTGAATTGTTTTTTGTGCTTTATTTGGAAGTTTGGGAAAATTGTAATGATTAGATGAAAAAGTTGAAGATTTAAAATTGAAAAGTGTTTGTCTTTGAATGATGTTTGGGAAGGAAATGAGATGAGAAGTTTTGAGATGAGATGAAACTATCTCTATTCCCAAACTACCCCTTATACTTCCTAATGAATTTTGCAGCATTAAGAAGTATAAGATTGGTTGTTAGGTCTAAGGTTGAACCTTGGATGTAAACAATTTCTTGGGATCACATCCCGTCAGTGTAAAGCCGATGATTTACGTGATCCATGTGATGTGAGCGTGTTACATGGGTTTGGGCTTTAACTGAGTAAAAGATATATTGTGTTTGCACGGTCTCCAGAGGTCCCTCGTCATGTGATGTATACCATTAAGCATATCGGGATTCATGAGTAGGGATTATTATATAACTATTGTTCTTTGGGACGATGTTGGATGCAGGTGAAAGGTGGCCATGTTACTCTGGATCAGCTTGCAGCCCAATGGCTTTTGCGAGCATCAAAGATTTCTCAGAATTCATTTTCAAGTGAAGCCTATGTTGCTGTGTTGAAGGAAGCTGAACAGTTTCTTTGGGCTGGTTCTGAAATGGATTTTGTGAGCTTTTTTGTACTCATTTTATTGCTAAAAAAACTAGACTTTACAACAATAAGTTCTTAAGCAAAAAAATCTTTCTTTGGACAGGTCCGGGACACTGCAAAGAATCTGGTTGAAGCGCGGAAGTGGGCAGAAGGCATAAGAGATTGTCTATCTAAAGTTGAAAACTGGTCATGTCATTCTGGTGGTGATCTAGATAAAGTTCACTTTGAATATGTTAATGAGTTGCTGAGTTTCAATCCTGTTCCCTGTAATGAGCCTGGGCATCTCAAGTTGAAGGTTATTATGGTTTAATGAATGAATGTTGTTTCTGCTATGTGGTTGCCCCATGGCTGGGAACTGAACTCGTTTGCTTTCAGGAATATGCAGAAGAGGCAAGGCTGTTGGTTCAGGAAATTGATCACGCTCTATCAACATGCTCAAAAGTATTTCCATATGCAATAAACTATATTTTCATTAAATTTATATTATTTTTAACATTATGCTGGAAGTAATTGTCTTCTTGCAGCTTGTGGCACTAATTTTACTTTTTTACTATTGCTAATAGCACTAATCAGTTATACTGTAATGTTTTCCTTTTCTCCTTTCGATTTGACTGATATTTGTTACTGCAGATTTCCGAGTTGGAATTTTTTTACTCCAGAGCTTGTGGCCTACCAATATATGTGAAAGAGAGTGAGAAGTTATCCCTGAAAATTTCTTCAGTAAAGGTATATCCTGTTGACCCATGGAACCTACTTTGCGGTGAATTTTTTATGTTCCTAAATTTTCTGCTTTGATGAATTGGACTTTCCTGCAAGAAGATATAAGCTATAAACCATGTTCTGTTATACGGTAAAAGGCTTTTCTTCTCACTCTGTTTCTATTTTGCCACACAAAATTCATTGTAAGCGTTCTTTGAAAATGGATTCCCATGTGGCTAAAGCCATGATATGCTAAATAAAGTTACTGTCTTTTGGATTTATTTTCTCCCGTGGCTTAACTTTATGGCCATTTATTTTATTTCTAATCTGCTTTTCTTACTGAGACCCATTAGGTCTTGATAGAAAGCATAAGAAAATGCATCTCTGAGAAACATCCTGCAGCAATCGAGCTTGATATCCTTTACAAGTTAAAGTCAGAGGTGATTTGGATTTCTATATTTTTGCAATCATGATATCTTGTTTTGGTCAATTTTAATGGCTATTTCTATATGTATCAAACTTTTAATTAGTTGAATTCAATGTTCAACAGATTTTGGACCTTCAAGTTCAAGTCCCAGAGATAGGAATGCTTTTGGATCTATTAAGGCAAGCTGAGTTATGTCGTGATCAGTGTGGCGAGATGTTGAAAGGTCCTATTAATCTAAAGGTTAGCTTTGTGAGTTTTCTGTTTTCACTCGTGGTGGTTTTAAGGCCTCATATGGATAGCTCAACCCATCTCATCCTATCCCATCTCATCTCATTTCCTTCCCAAACATTACTCAAACAAACATTTTTCATCTAATTATTACCTAATCATTATAATTTTCCCAAACTTCCAAACAAAACACAAAAAACAATTCAGCATTTTCAAATCTAAAAAAAAAAAATATTAAAAAAAAATATTATAACAATATTATAATTTATAATATTTTTGTTCAACTTTTTATCTTCCATTTTCCAAAACCCAATAAAACATCTTAACTCAAACCATTTAACTACTATTTACAGACCATTTCACTACTATTCACATATTTCTCATCCCTCTATCTATTGTATATCATCTTGTGTACTTGGGCTTTGCCTATCCTTATTAATAATATCGTTTACTTATAAAAAGAAAATTTCTCATCTCATCTCAACATCCAAACGAGGCCTTTGTTTATCAAAGTCAAGGCATACATCTTTAACAAAATATTTTTTGCAGAATCTCGAATTGCTTCTTCAAGAGTTGAATGGTTGTACTGTTAACATACCAGAGCTGAAGCTTTTGACACAATACCACATTGATGCTGTTTCGTGGATCTCCCGTTTTAATGATGTTTGCTTGAACATTAATGAACGGGAGGATCATCACAATGTAGTTGATGAGTTAAGTAGCATTCTCAAAGATGGGGCGTCTTTAAGAATCCAAGGTTTGCTTGTTGACATATGCAATTTTTCTTTTTATTATTTTTTGATATTGGATACTTTTGGACATCCTTATTATAGTCATCATTCCTGTTGTTGTACATTGTTCTAATGGTAGGTTTGTGTTGAACAGTTGATGAATTGCCTCTAGTCGAGGTTGAGTTAAAGAAGGCCCGTTGCAGGGAAAGGGCTCTTAAGGTAGTTTGATGCTGTTAAAGCTTTTGCCTGTTTGATCGTTTGTGTGTGTTTCAAGATTATGTTTGCTAATTGATTTTGGTAGACTAGGTTGCTTTAGTGCTTGTTCTTCTTGGATTTCTTTTAGAAATTCACTGGTGAACTTTAGTCATTTATTTGATATTGATAACAGGCATGCTGTACAAAAATGCCTCTGGACTTCATTCAGCAACTGATGGTGGAGGCTGCAGTGTATGTTTCTTGCCTCAATTCTGCTTACAGACATATGCTAAAGGTTTTTCGATAAGCTTCTCCTTTGAACCTTCAATTTTTATTTTCAGGATTCAGATTGAGAAAGAGAGATTATTTGTTGATATGAATGGAGTACTTGCTGCTGCCATGCATTGGGAGGAAAGAGCGAAAGATATTCTTGCCCATGCAGCTCTAATGCGTGAATTTGAAGATGTCATGATGTATTGGGGATGCTTTGCTTGTTCCTTTTTTGACTTTTTTAACTTTTATGGCTTGTTTTGCTTTCCAGTAACAACAGTATACTTTGAACTTCTTTAGGGCTTCGGAAGAAATATATGCAATTCTACCTTCTCTTAATGATGTCAAAGATGCAGTATTAATAGCCAAGTCCTGGTTAAAGAAGTCAGAGCCCTTTTTAATGGTTGCTACGTCTGCTGCTTCTGCCTCAAGTTCTTTGTTTGAAGTTGAGGCCTTGAAGGTTCTTGCTCTCTCCTATACATGGCTGCCTTGCTTGAAATTGGACCATTTGTATGATAATATGCTTCATATTTCTCAGGAGTTGGTTTCTCAGTCAAAGCTTTTGAAGATTTCTTTGGAAGAAAGCAGGGTGCTAGAAACGGTTTTGAAGAATTGCAAGGAGTGGGGGCACGATGCACGTTCTGTTCTGCAAGATGCTATGTGCATATTCGATTTGAGTGATATAGGCGATGGAATGGGCAAATGCCTTATTTTGAAAATAGAATCTGTAGTTTCTAAAATTGAATCTGTCTTAAAAAGTGGATCATCTCTTCATTTTGAATTTTGTGAGATTCCTGAACTTCAAGGTGCACATTCTACCCTGCAATGGTGCAAGAAGGTGCTTTCTTTCTGCTCTGGTGCTCCTGCTTTTGAGGTGATATTTCTTAAACTAATTAACATGGCCATATAGCACACTGATGATTTTTAATCATGCATGTGCTTGTTATCTTTTCTCTTAACCTCGATGGGTACAACGAAGCATGTGCTTATTTTCATATGTACCTTATTTTTGTTGTAGCTGAGTGATCGGGAAAGTTTAGCAAGTTTATCAAAACTAATGTCATTTATTTATTACTTCAAGCAGTAATAATGAAGCAAGTCTTACTTATAAAAAAAATAATGAAGAAATTCTAAATACATGTTTGCACTGTGAGGCTAATAGGTTTGCTTTAGTATGGCCACCTTCCTGGTTTTCTTAATCAAGCATTGGCTTTTAATGCATAAATGTACTTGATTTTCCATTTCTTTTGCACATTGATAAGGTTTTCTTGAGATAGAATAGTTGGGACTTGATCACCCTTTTTTTTTGGTTTGTTATAAGCTGTTCTTGTTTGTCTGCAATAACTAAAGCATGCATTTTTTTTTTAAATCCCAATTGTATTGGGAGTTAGGCTTAGTCAAATTGTACAAAATATCTCTTCTTTACTGTTTTACTGAGTGGTGCATTTTGATGAAGGGTTTTCTTCACATTTTATGCTTTAGGATGTTGAGAGCTTGATGAAGGTTTCAGAGCAACTTCCCCATAAATGTGCCTCTGGTCCCTTGTGTAGTTCGTTGATCGATGGGGTTAAATGGCTAAAGAAAGCCTTAAAGGCCATTGCTGCGCCACAAAATTTCAAAAGATGCAAGCTGAGTGATGCTGAAGAAGTTCTTGCGGACTCTCAGGTATATTTTTTTGTTCATTGTGTTACCACCTCTTTATATCATTTGAAGTCAATTTTTTATGTAGATCTTACTTGTAAGATTTCTATTCTCAGCATGTTAAAGTCTCCTTTCCGGTGATGGTTGGTCAACTTCAAAATTCTATTCAGAAACACAAGTGAGTGAATTGATTGTCTCATCCAATTATCTTTTTTTGTTGTTTCTACCTTTTTCTACCTGAAATTTATCACTCGGGTTTTCAGCAGAAATATTCACACGTATACACGCAGTGTAAATTTCAAGATTTTTTCCATATATATATATAATGTGTGGGTGTGTGTGTGTATAAAGCCTTTTCATCTATTTGATAAGTGTATATAAAGCCTTTTTCATATATGTTAATATATTCTTTCATAATTTTTTTATGCTGTAAAAGGTTCAAGTGTTAGCGAAACCACTACTGTAATACCCCAAATCGTGTATAGGAAGATGGTGAATGGTATCCCACATTGTTTGGGAGGGAGAAGTTTGAGCCCTTTATAATGATTATAAGGGACTCTAATTATAACTTTGACTAGTCTTTTCTGAGTATAGACCTAGATGTGGTTTGGGCTTTCCTCCGACATTTGTGTTTTTAATAAAATCTTTAATTACTTATAAAAAAATTCTTTAATATTGATGATACAACACCCATCCCCTCAATACGTATGTAGCATGTAGCTTTCTCAATTTATAAAGCTTGGGGAATATATCTAATATGTTTCTTTTAATTATTTGTTACTTTTGTGGTACTTGATATGCTTATCACATTTTAACTGTGAATGTAGGCTGTGGCAAGAACAGGTGCTTCAGTTTTTCAATCGTAAGTCTGAGGATCGATCTTGGTGTTTAATATTAGAGCTCAAGGTATGCTGGGTTTATGCATGTATTTGGAAAATATTATGAATCTGTATTAAAGACCAACTTGTGTACTTGGCAAATATTATGTGATCATCTGCAGGAGCTTGGAAATTCTGTTGCTTTCAGTTGCACCGAACTTGATTTGGTCTTATCTAAAGTTGAAAAGATTGAGAAGTGGATGAAACGCTGCATGTTTGTTGTAGGGACTTCAATTGGAGATGAGAAATCTCTGCTTGATGCTTTATGGAAGGTTTTAATCTTTATATGTTATTCTTTTTCTTATTCAATTATAAGGGTTTGGTGAAAATTTTGATTGTTTGGTTACACGTCTGTTTGATATATTTCCAATTTTTTTTTTATTGCTCAGATTAAAAAGGATCTAGATAGATCTTTGTACATATATGAAACATCACGTGCCTGCAAAGCAAGAAATTTATGTATCTGCTGCTCCAGTGATGCCGAGGATCTGGTGCTTCTTACTTGTTCAATATGCAAGGACTGGTAAGGTATTTGCTGCTTGGTCAATGTTTCACTTATTTAGCATGTTTATCATGGTCAAGACACCCTGATCAATAACCTATTTGCTGCAAAGTAGGTGATTTCAATTTTCATTCTCAAATTTGTCCACTAATAACTTGAGCTATTTTTTTGGCAATTTTGTGTTACAAGACTCGACATTTTCCAGTACTCTTTTTATCTTGGTCTAGAGTCATTCCTGTCTTTTTTTGCTTGGCAACTGAATAATGTGATAAGGATTGGTGTTTAATTGTTGTTCCATTTATCTTAACCTTTTCCGCCTGCTTTAGTTTTTATGTTCTCTTATTATGATGTTTTGGGTATATTTTATATGAACAGCTATCATCTGCGGTGCCTAGGACCAATGGCAACAGATTCAAATCTTGCAGAAGTGTATAGATGCCCCTATTGCCAATTTTTGCAGGGTGGATCAATTTGTCAAAATAAAGGCGGCCTTCTGGTATGCATTTATTTCTTTGAAGTGTCTTTGTTAAGAAGCTCTTATAGTCCATCTCATATCTTGTGTGTGGTACAGAAATTTGGAGGGAAGCGTCCTGAATTACAAATGCTCGTTGAACTTCTACATGATGCTGAAGATTTCTTTGTATGGTAATAAGCTGCAACATTGATGTACCTCTGATGAGAACTCCTTATTTATATATTCTTTTTCTTTGTTTGTTTTATTTCCTTGAGTAAACAATTGGCAAAAACCCCTAGGGGTTGGCTCAAGTGGTAAAAGCCTTGGGCTTGGGGGTATGCTCCCCCCAAGTCTAAAGTTCAAATCCCCTTGGTTGCAAACAATCTCTAGGAGCCATTGGACGGGGGATTTTTCCCTTGAATTTCTTGAGGTGCACTTGTGGGAAACTCTTTGTTGAGGTCCTGTGTACCCCTGGGATTAGTTAGGATGTTGTTCCCGGACACCCGGTGGCAATAAAAAAAATATTTGGCAAAACTATGGCTTATATTTTATTGTTTTTTTTTTCTTGATTAAATGCTGAGCATGCATGGTAGAAATTTTCTCTACTCCCTCGATGTGAAATTAAACCTATCACTATTTCTATTTTCCTGCCCCAAATTATGTAGAGATTAACAGTGTTGGAGCTTAAGATTCCTGGCAGTGGTAGTAAAATAGCAAAAAAATTATCAGGAGGTTTCAGATGCAAGATGCTTTCTGTTTAAACTGACTCAGCTCTAGCTTCTTTGATTAAAGACTTCAGAGAATTACAGAGGGCTTGAAAGCTTGGGTTGTGTAAATTTAGGACGGTGAGTCTGTGAATGATGTTCTTGTAGTCGATCAAACTGCCAGCATGGTAGTTTCTCCTGCCATACAGGTCATGAATTTTATAACTTTCAGGGTACTGCAAAACTGAGAAGGTTTATTAGCAATCAAGAACTAGCTTGAGAATATACCCTGTAAAGTTGGGTGTCTTCATCTCCAACTGATAAATATATCAATCAAGGTTGGCTTGGCTGGTTCATCTTATATTGCGCTTTTTATTTGTTTTTTGGGTCTCTGTTTCTTGTTTGACTCATGGATTGGCTGGATATGTTGTATTTTCTTCAGTTTGGAGAGAGAGGAAAAAAAAAAGTAGTTGAAGTCATTTTACCTCAAGCTGATTGGGTTGCACTTGTGTAATTGTGATGGGATTTTGTTTTTTTTATAAGTTCAAATTTTGACTGGTAATGTTTACAGGATTGAGGAAAGGGATGCATTGAAGCAACTTGTGGATCAAGCCCTGGCATGCAGATCTTGCTTGACAGAATTAGTTGATTTTGCTTTGGCTTCTTGTGATAAAGATCTCAGCATTGTCTCTGAAAAACTAACTATTGCCATGAAGGTACTTGTTGAGACTGGACCACTTACCGTTATAGTGTGCTGTGGAAGCATGTGGTTGTAGTGTTGGACTCCATTATTGACTCTCTCTCTCTCTGTGAATTTGGTATATTTCCTTAGTGGGTATTGATTTTAACTTTTTCTTGCTAGATATATTGATGATTAGCATAAAATGCATATAGCTGCAGTTCTGACAATATGATCATTTTCTGAGAAAACTGGTATTATTGCCACAAATTTGTGTATTCTTCCTGATTGGAAGTAGCTTTGTACAGGCCATTGAAGTTGCGGGTCTCTATGATCAGCTGGGTAATCGCAACCTTGATCTAGCATTAGCAAGATTCTCATGGAGCTTTAAAGTCAACATACTATTACAGAGTTTGCATAAGCCCACAATCCAACAGATTCAGCAGCATTTGAAAGAGGCATGTTTTATGGATCATTGATGATTATTATTTTTTTTGATAATTAATAAAGTTTATTGATCTTCAAAACTAGGCATAGCCCGAGTACAAAGGTGGTAGACAGGTGAGAAATGCCTAATTACAGCCTACAAACGAAAAAAGACGCATACAACTCACTAAAATTACCCCCATCTAATACAATAGTCTTAGCCCAAAGTAACACAGCTTGGAAAAATGAGTCTCTAATCCCCTCCAATGAATGTTCACTATTTTCAAAACATCTTCCATTCCGCTCATTCCATATACACCACATAAGACATAAGGGCACGATCTTCCAAACATTCACTACTTGACGGTTTCCCCGTGTTTCGCTCCAACAAGCCAATAGGTCCACCACCTTTTTGGGCATCACCCAAGCAATGTCCAGCCTTAAGAAGACTTCATCCCATAGAGCTTTTGCCACATCGCAATGGAGAAGAAGTCGTCTGTTGATTCGCTATTCCTTTTGCCCATGAAGTACCAATCTATTATGAAGAAACCACGCTTCCTCAGCTTGTCTATGGTCAAAATTTTACCATGAGAGGCCAGCCAATCGAAGAAAGCAACTTTCAGGGGCACTTTGCTCTTCCAAATGCGCTTCCAAGGGAAATTCTGAGAAGAGTGGGTAGACATAGCCTTTTATAAAGAATGAACCGAAAATTTCTTGTTCCCGGGATGTGTCCACAACAGTTTGTCCTCCACACCATGTTCCAAATTCGGTATGTACAAGGTGCTGTAGAAATCAGAAATGTCTCCCACTTCCCAATCTTGAACTGCTCTGGTAAATATGACATTCCACTGCAGCATTCGAAGAGTCCATGTAATCAGCAATAGAGGCTTCCTTCTGCAAAGCAATTCTGAAAAGAGAAGGAAAAGCCTCCTTTAAGGCAGCATCACCACACCAAACATCAACCTAGAATCTAACTCGCCCTGCCACAAATCTAAAATTACGAATGAAATCCGCCCAACCCTTCCTAATAAATTTCCATACACCCGCACCATACGATCCTTGCCCTTCATTAAAAATCCAGCCTCCCCAAGTACTTCCAAATTTGGCATCAACCACGGTCCTCCATAAAGCCTCGCTTTCATGATGGTACCGCTACAACCATTTCCCAAGTAAGGCCTTATTGAAAATACTCAGCTTTCTAATCCCCAGGCCTCCACAAGGTAGGGAGTGCAAATCTTGTCCCATTTAATCAAATGGAATTTTTTCTTGTCCCCCGATCTGCCCCACAAGAAAGCACGGAAAATTCTTTCTATCCTATTAGCCACACCAGCTTGGATAGGGAATAATGAAAGGAAGTACGTAAGTAGGTTAGATAACGTGCTCTTAATAAGAGTGATTCTTCCCCTTTTAGATAAATACATTCTTTTTCAACCCGCCAATCTATTCTCAATTTTTTCAATCATGCCATCCCATATTACTTTGGATTTATGAGGTGCCCCCAAAGGAAGACCGAGGTCTTCATAGGCAAAGAAGATACCTTACAACCCAAAATTTCAGCCAAGTCTGCAATATGATTTACCAAGCCAACCGGAACTAGTTCCGATTTGGACAAATTCACCTCAAGGCCGGAAGTAGCTTCAAAACAAAGCAAGAGAGCTCTCAATGAACGGTTTGATTAGGATCCAGCTTTCAAAAAATTAAAGTATTGTCAGCTAAAAGAAGATGAGATACATTGACGCTCCCATAAGAAGTACCACCCACTGAAAATCCAGATAAAAAGACCCATCCCTGGCTGCCTTTATCATTCTACTCAGTACATCCATGACTAAGACAGAGAAGAGGAGATAAAGGATCTCATTGTCTCAATCCACGAGAGCTGTTGAAAAAACCCTCAAGAGAGCCATTAACCAACACTGAGAATCTAGCGGTTGTGATGCAATACTTCATCCAATTGCGCCACCTCTCCCCAAAGTCAAATTTGCCAAAAACATAAACCAAGAAGTCCCAATTAACATGATCAAAGGCCTTTTCCATATCTAGTTTGTAAAGGATACTTGCGTGTCAGATCTAATTCTACTGTGCAAACATTTGTTTGCTATTACTATTAGTACTGAATCCAAAATCTGCCTCCCCTTAACAAAAGCATTTTGAGGTTTCGAAATGATCTTGTCCATGACCGTGCTCGTACAGTTGGCGAGAACCTTGGATATGAAAAGGAACAAAGTTCTTTGGTAACTCTGAAATGAAAAGGAATGAAAAAGACATGGTAAAGCCATTCCATCGGTACCCAGTATGTATTAATGCCCATGTTCTTCCTACAAGTTTCTTGTTGTGTTGCGTCTCTGGTTCTATGGAGGAACAAGAAACTCTTGTTATAAAGGAAAGGAAAAGCAAATGAAACTTATAGAGCATGGAGTAGGAGGCCTGGCTAGCGCTGTAGTCATATAATTGATTTAGGTTTGTGAGGACTGGTTTTAAGCTTCATGAGGTGGTGCAGATCCAGTTTGCGCACAGGCAGTTTAGTATAGGCAGTCAATGGTAGCAAATCTTTAGTCACTCTTATTTCGTACATAGCTCTCAGTAATCCTTCAGCATTCCATCATGCGCTCTAGCTATTTCTACAAGATGTTATTGGTTTGATGTGGTATTACTTGGGGTTTTGGGCATTCTGTTTGTTAAACGGAATTACTTAGATGAGGATCTGAGAGAATGAAATTTGGTAAACATTTTTTTGCTAAGTAATAATTCATCCTCTATTAAAAGGCGGAAAAAAGGTGCAACTCAGTACATAAGAAACTTGGTAGAAGAAGATAAAGATAAAAATCCTCTATACAAAAGAAACACCTAGCTAGAAGAAGATACAGATACAAGACGAAATTTGGTAAACACTCTTTGTTGAGAGGACTGCTCTTTATTATTGGCTGTCAGACAAATAGTTGCCGTGTATTTGTCGGTTCTTTCCTTCCCTTCCATAAGGGGTGCTTACTATCCAATTTCATCTGTTCTATATTGGCCCTAGTCATATTTTAAGAGTTCACTCCAATTGATTACTCCTACCTTACTCAAAAGAACAAAAATGAACCTGAAGAGCAAGTGTATCTTCCTAAAAAATGTGCCTTGTCAGAAAAGGTTTATAATGCATCATAGATAATAAACTCAATTAATAACGTGTGGCAGGGTCTGGCTATGAACATTCCACCTGAAGATCAGTATAGGCAAAGACTGACCGAAGTGAAGTGCATTGGCTTACAGTGGGCAGAACATGCCAAGAAGGTCTAGAAATTGTTGATTCATCTCTCTCTCTCTCTCTCGTACACACATTCACTGGCTCTCTTATTTTATGCACAGGTTGCGGCAGATTCTGGGGATCTCAGCTTAGATAAAGTTTTCGAACTTATTGCGGAAGGTGAAAGTTTGCCTGTTTGTGTGGAGAAGGAGATTAAGGTAACGATTTCTTTTTTTATTTTATTTTATTATATATATATATATATATAAAAAATAGTTGTCCTGGATTTTTGTTGATGACCTACTGTTGGGTGGAGTGCAGTTACTAAGAGCTCGAAGTATGCTTTATTGCATTTGTCGAAAGCCTTATGATCAGAGAGCAATGATTGCTTGTGATGTCTGTGATGAGTGGTACCATTTTGATTGCATTAAATTACATTCCGCACCAAAGGTCTACATTTGTCCTGCATGTAAGCCTCAGAGAGGAGACTTGTCCGCATTACAATCGGTGGACCATGATAGGTAAGGTTTAAGTCACAATTCCTTCAATGAAAATTGCAACCACATCACCATATCTTGTATTTTTGCTGTTTGCTTGAGAATATTTTGGTCTTTGGGTGTCAGTCAATACACAAAATACAGAGATTATAACGCTGTTTGGCTTGGCTTCCAAAGAATCATTTCTTATCACATGTTATAAATTCTCTTCAAATGATTAGAGTTGAGGAAACGATGGGGGTGATTAAATCTTGCAGACGGTGTTTAATTATGTTCGTGGAGTAATCTGTTCCTTCTTAATGCCTTGACAGTTCAATCCGTGCCAAATTGGCTGTGCCTAAGACACCTTTTCCGGAAAAAACAGGTTCGATAAAGAAGTCGAGAAAAGCTGATTCTAGCCCAAGGCAAAAGATCCTTCCAATTACAGATCAAAACAACAGTTTGAGGATTGGGAATGAACATTTATGGTGGAGAACTCGGAAGCCTTTCAGAAGAGCATCTAAAAAACGTGCTGAGCTTAGTAGTCTTTGTCCATTTTTCCATATTCAAAAATAGAAAGGGACATTGATAGCTATCCATCATTCAATTCATTCAATTGATTCTTATGGTTTCAGCTGAATTATCTGTTTTCAGCCCCTTGAGAAATAATGAGGAAACTCTTTTATTTGTACGTGCAGATGAGCATGCGAAAATTTTGAGCAGACCCTACAATTTGATATTAAATCTCTCTCTCTCTGTCTCTCTCTCTCTCTCTCTCTCTGTCTCTCTCTCATCTCTCACATACACACACATGGGTCATCAGACTTCAGCTTTTTCAATGGACAAAGACCCAGTAAACATTGCTTACTCGATACCTTTTAAGACATGCAAATCTCTTGGAAACTATTGCTTTAAAGAGTTTTCTGACAGCCCAACGCACAATCGAAACAATAGAACTTCCAAACATCTTTGACCAAAATCTAAGACTAGAGTGTTTTGCTATGAACACCTCCAAACTTCCTTGCTGGATACCTGCACCCCACCCCACCCCTGTTCGCACAAATTCAAAGTTATTCCATGAACATAACCCCAATCTTAAATGGTGTGGTCATCTCAAATTTTCTCTCACAATTATTATTTTCTTCTTTCCCCTTTGCTATCATTAAATTGTCCATCACAATTCACGTAAGTGAATTACTCCGAGACGTAGTAAACTCACTGTAACAAGATTGTTGGAAACGGGTGACGAGGAGGAGCAGCAGCTTTGAGAAATTCCACTCTGTGGGGGATGGATGTCTTTGAAAATGGAGCCTCTTTCGTTGGATCAGGTGCTGCATGGTGGGGCACCGCGACACCCACTCAAACCGAGAAATAAGTTCTCGGAGTTCCAGATAGATGCCGGGTCTCTCTGTGTGTCTTACGAGGTCATTGCCAAAATCATCGGGTGGTTTACGATGCACTCACTCTATTATCGTACGTTGAGAATATATGAAATATCAACTTTATGTTTATGCTCATCTCAAAGTACATGATTCGATACACAGGTCCTTCAAAATTAAATTTTTCCCAGATTTCTTTGTTGGGGTTGCAGTGTACTGAAATTGATAAATAATTACTCAATATTGAAATAGGAATGAACTGAATTTGAAAAAGAGTAGTGTTAATATATTTACAATTTTATTTATTTTACTTATAAAATTCATTTTGTTAATTTTTTTTTTATATTTACAATAACTGACTTGGTTTTGATATATTACATGTAATTTGTTTTTTGTATAAAATTTTCGTATAGACTTGATGCTTAAAACTTAAAAAGAAGGAAAAGAAACTTTATACTTTGTGCTGCTAACCAGGTTTCTAGTATACCTTTTTTCCCCCCTAATCAAGCAAGCATTTACCAACGTATGAATTAATTGGAAGAGGACACATTTTCTGGTCATTTACATTATAAAATATAATTTATAAAAAATAAAATAAAAATAAAATAAAATTACCAAAGAATCAAATTATACAAGCCTACTAGGGTTGAAAATAGAAATGTTCTGTTTTTAGTACAAGCTAGCATTTAAAGCACAAATATGAATGGTTTTAATTAAGAATGCTAGGATTCTATAAAGAGGTCAGAAAGATAGACTAATCCGAGATGTAAGCATCGTAGAGCAGGCTGTAGTTCTTGACAGTGCCCATTACTAGCGTATATTAAACGTGGTGTATGCATGACAGCTTACTTCTTGTTGGAGACCTATCATTACATTAAGTGGAAATTCAGGACTTTTGGTAAAAGGGTCCGTTAGGGTTGGATATACCCTATAAATATTTGGCCTACCTGCCTTACATATTTCAATTCTAAAAAAATAATAATTAAAACTTAATTTTATAATGATAATTGATGTGACAGATTTTCCTATCAGATTTGTTTAGTGTGTCAATAACCATGCTTAAATATATATTTTTTTTCCTGTTACTATCTATCTGGTATGTATTTTTTAGCCAATGTTGTATGAATTTCTGGCCAAAACACAGACTTCGGCTGTGCTTGATAAGTGAGATTACTTCACTATTATTTATAAATTTTTTATTATTATTTATAAATTATCTGAAATCAACTCTGCATCGAAGCGTAACCCCTCAGCTAGCCCCCCCTTTTGACCCTACAGCTCTTCCGTAAGCGTGTGCACTTCCACTCTTTTTGGTCACCACAAAATTCAGATTCAACGAAAATTGAGGTTGAGTTTGGATGTTGAAGTGAGTTGAGTTGAGATAATAAAATATTATTAGAATATTATTTTTTAATATTATTATTATTTTAGAATTTGAAAAAGTTGAATTGTTTATTATATTTTGTGTTGGAATTTGAAAAAGTTGTAATGATGAGTTGAAAGGAGTTGAGAGTAATTAGTGATCCAAACGAAGCCTGAATCTCATTTATGGGACCAAACATACAAACAAAAGTATTTGAATTTGAACTAAAAAGAAGTTATAGACATAAATAAATTATATAAAGTAAATTTATAGATAACGTAATTTTTTCTCATCTGTTATATTTATTTTATAATAAAAATAAATTTATAATTTAATATATTATATTAAATCAAGTTAATTTATAGATTTAATCTTATATAATTCATCTATATATAAAAGTATTTCTCTTGAGAGATAAATAATAGGTTCTTTTTAGGTACTTGGACGATTTTCCACAAGTTTCTTTGGAGTGTTTAGGGTGGCGGTGTGATGGTGCTGTAACTGCACACAGCACAACCTCCTATTATTTTTTAATAATTGAAAATCACTTTTGAAGTTTTAAATTGTGATTATTAATTCTATTAACGTACAAACTATACGTAAATTTTAAAAAAATGATCTTGACGTGGACTAACTTGCTGTTTACTATTATAACACTGAAAAAAATGAGTGATTTGATATAAAAAATACTTAAACGCAGTCCAATTGCCGTTACAATTGGAATGCCAGAAATCCTGCAAAGACCAGAATTCTATTCTTTATTTGACTTTTGATTTTGTTTATTTATTTCCTTCCCTTTACTTTGAAGTTTGAACGCTCAATGTTCGACTTTGTTTACATCGTAGAGGTGACGGTAAACCCAAACCGGCCGAGGTGCCATCAAGAGAGCTTCTTTGAGAGAGAGAGAGAGAGAGAGAGAGGACTGGGCCACCTGTACTGAGTAATGGCAATCCGACAAGGACATGCAAGTTCGGTACTTTTTGGTAGGCCACCACTCTGTCTCTCCAATGCCATTAATCTCTTTACCTTCTTATGGTCAGAGATAGGGACCCCACCCCCCAAAGACTTGAATAGTTCCATACAATAGAGAGAGAAAAAAAAGGCGTTTACTCTTCTACTATTTCACAGTCATACTTCCCACACTGACACAAACACACCCACAAAATCCCTTTAATTCAAAAGTTCATATTTAAAATTATTTTTTTCCTCCCCCAACCTCTCCCTCCTTGTCTTTTTCTCTTTTCTTTTCCTCCTCCTGCATTGTCCTGTCAAAACCCTATATTTCATTTCATATCTAGGGTTTTTATTTTCCTGGCTTGTTGAGTCATGATCCAGGACCCGCCAGCTTGTTGGGTATGAGTTCCTGTAGCTCTGTGAGCTTCTGATTTTCCTACATTTTTTCTTCATAAGTTCTGCTTCTGGTT
Organism: Juglans regia; assembly: GCF_001411555.2. Taxonomy (NCBI): domain Eukaryota; kingdom Viridiplantae; phylum Streptophyta; class Magnoliopsida; order Fagales; family Juglandaceae; genus Juglans; species Juglans regia. The sequence continues at coordinate 20,089,990 of NC_049909.1, forward strand.
TCTGGGGTGTAACCGTTTCAGCTTATACCATCACTTTCTTTCTGCTTTCTGGGGGTAAAGATCGAAAATTTTGCTCGGTTCTTACACTTTCCCCATTTCAAGAAAAACCCTTGTAAAACTCATTTGGAAAAAAATTAGAATCTACAATTGGTTCTAATTTGAAGATTTAGGGTTGGTTGGGTTCTGTTTCCCTTTCTTATTTTTCGTTCCTTTTTAAGGTAAAGCTCTAAAATTTATGTTGTTTTTATAACCTTTTCACCATTTGGAGAAAAACCCTTGTAAAGCCCCCTGCTTTGAGATATCTATTTATGCGTTTATTCTGGGTTGTAATTTAGGAATCTCAAGTTTATTTAAGGGTTTCAGATTCAAAGGGGTTTAAAGCCACAATCTTTAGTCAGCAAAATATAAGCGTGTTTAACGCACCAATCAGTAAATGCATGGATGGGAGAGAAGCCATGGCCTTGTCTAGTGGGTCAGCTTCTTATTACATACATAGAGGTGGAGTTGGTGGTGTGTCTGAAACGCAGTCTGGAGTGTTACAAGCACCACCTGGGTTCAGAGCCGTGTTGAATCAGGGTATTCCCGCTCAGCCCAATATCCGGGGCAGCTCGGTTGGACAGGCATTTTCAGTGGAGCGGCCACATGCCAATTTCACTCATGGCATTAGCATGGGAGTCTCTCCTGGAGTTCATTCAGGTGAGCCTGTAAAGAAGAAGAGAGGGAGGCCCAGGAAATACGGTCCTGATGGCTCAGTCTCTCTGCGACTGTCTTCTATGTCGGCTTCTCCTACTACACCAGGTTCGAACGCGCTGACCCAGAAGCGGGCTAGGGGGCGGCCACCTGGGAGTGGGAGAAAGCAGCAACTAGCCACTCTTGGTATATCTATTTTTTTTTGAATGTTAAATTAAATATGTTGTCACCATCCTGACTGTAGGTGAACCAAAATGATCTACTATAATCATGTACCGGCGTGGTGGTGAAAAAAATTGATTTTCATTATTTGTATTGTGATAATGATTATTTATCATGCACCTTCTACACTGCCAAAGCATTGCCCGCACAGTGATACTCTTTTATGTGCCAATTTGATTTTTCTGTGTCCCCTTTAAAAAAAAAAAAAAAGGAAGAGGAAAAGAAATGTTGGGTGTTAAGGGGTGATGGCTATTGCAGTTTTGCCTTGAATACCTTTGTATATGAAACAAGTGCGGTATTTGTCATTGATTTCAATAAATTCCATGGTATCTACTTTGCATGGGGACAATATTCAGGATTTCTTGTCTTTAATTTATCGATCTTAGAATGTATTTAGGAGCACTTATGTATACTTCCTGTGTACAAGGGCTATACCTTTTTTCATTCATATATATAATATCTTTTATTGATAAAAAAAAAAAAAAAAAAAAATTCCATGGTATCTACGATAGTTTGATTAAGAGATATTTTTGAAAATTTTTATTAGCACGTGCCAGTTCTTTTTTCCCTGAAAATCTCAATTTAAATTGTAAATAATATTAAAAAAAAAAAAACAAACAAATGAAATTTTTTCTAAAACTTTGTCTAGAAGTTTTGGAAGTGAGGTAATTGACTTGAGGCTTCCTTTCTTGGGATTCCTTAATACAACTGAAAACATGACTTGTAATAGATAATTTTTAGATGTCCTTTTTGCATGTACTTTGAGGTCTGTGGATTATTTTTCATTTTGTTCTATTTTTTTGCTAGGTGAATGGATGAACAGTTCAGCTGGAGTGGCTTTTGCACCACATGTTATCACCATTGGTGTTGGGGAGGTATGTTATGTCCACAATTTCTTAGACATCTAAAATATGCCACAAATGTCGAGTTTTCCAATTTTCTTCCTAACAACCTTAGGAGGCTGAGGTATTTACATCCATAAGACTGTTTTCTTTGTCTGGGTTCATTAGGTATATTCAATTTTAATACATATCCTCAACATACTTGCCTTGCCTTTGTCCCCATTACATTGTCCACTATGGATCCTCAACCACTGACTGGGATTAAAAAAAATGAAATGGAATGATTCCATGGATGAGAATGGAAAGGTTTTACTAGCCCTGAAATAATTTCCTTCTATAACTTGGTAGAAGTTTGAGATTCATATTGTTTCTCTGTGGGTGGTAATAGATTCCAACGTTCTTCTTTTACATATAATAATCTGGAATGAAGGTGATATTATGATTAATAAAATGTGATTCTTAATTTTTTGTGACGTAAAAGCTGTATTGATCTGTTCATAATAGTTTCATTAGAGATGGGGTGATTACACAGGCGTATAGATGGCAATAGAACATATATATTTTTTAACATATCCTTTCTAAGGATACCTTAGAATGTATAGATGAGGAAGAAAGTTATGTATAAATGCAAATGCATTTGCATGCATGCATACTGATCTGCCTCAAACAGAGACATATCCTGTTTAATGTTTGTATAATGTCGAAGCTATGGTTTTGTGGCAAATAAATTTGCCATAGCTATTTCTCAGAGGCATGTTAAATCTGGTATTTAATTATTAGGGTAATTATCTCATCTTTTTCTTTGCAGGCCAGTTTGTTTTCATAAGTATTTTTCTTTGCAGGACATTGTCGCAAAAATATTATCATTTTCACAACAGAGGCCGAGGGCTGTGTGCATCTTGTCAGGCAGTGGTTCAGTTTCTTCAGTAACGCTACGTCAACCTGCATCCACTGATGTCAGTGTCAGATATGAGGTTGAAGCATTCGACTTATTGACTCTCTCTCTCTCTCTCTCTCTCCCCACACACATGCACTGACAGAACTAAGTATTCCATCATTATGATATCTGTAGGATTTTAGTTCGGAGACTGGGATAAGATTGTCAGAAATGCTGTTTCTTTGTTCAAAGCATTTTGTGCAGAGCCATATAAGAGCTCACATATACAGTATATTTTATTTGTATTATATTTCCAATTGCACACTGTTCCATGCCCTCATAATTTGTCTTTCTTGATATTTGGAAATAGTTCTTGTCAAAATGGGAATATCTAGAGTGTAAATGCTGTAGATCGCAGCAGTCATGTCTATTTGTTACTGAAGAAAGATAAAAGTAGCAGTGTATTCATTATATACCTACTATAGCAGCTATAGGTCCAGTGCAAACTAGTCATTTTGAGCTAAGAATTGAGAATTACGTTCAGGTGTTACTGTGCGCATATCATATGAGCAGTTTGTATGGATGCTTGGTTAAAGGATATGAACCTGTTATGTGATACCCCATACGATAAGGATATGGGTAGATGATGTATGAGATCCCATATTGCTTGAGCATATAAAAAAAAAGAGATCCCATATTGCTTGGGAAGGATAAGGGTCCCTTGTATTTGGGCTATGACTATTGTTTTTAATTAATAAAACTTATCAATTACTTATAAAAAAGGGGGTCTTGACTATGGTAGTTTTCAAATAACTGTGGTTTTTGCTCTGAATGCATGAACTTCCTGATATGAAAAAAATAGTGTTTAATGCTTAGAGTAGAAACATTGAGTATTTGGTCTGCATTTTTTAGTAGTGTTGACCGTGATACAGTGAAATAGAGGATGCCTTATGCAAGGGCCAGGGTGGTAATAGAAGCATGATGGTTGTTCTCTATTATTAGGTGTTTCCCTTGTATACTTGGTGTGTATTTGGGATACGCCTTTTGTGTTCTAAAAAGAAAATTTCAAGTGCTCGCACACACCCAAATATTTCTATATCAGAATGGTGGTTCTGAAATATGCAGCTCATGCTAAAGTGGTGCTGCTATTAATAGGAAAAAAGGTGGTGGGTTCAAGTTCAAAAATGTTTTTCTCTACTGGTATTTGTTACAGTTCTGATGAAATTAGGCATTTGGACATCATGACTTCTTATTAAGTCACAGAGATGGTTACAAGAGATCTTGATTCTTGGTAATGAATAGGATCAATGGTTTTGATTGCTGCTTTTGATGAGCATAGTGAACCTCAGAAATAGAGGAGGGGTAGTAACATGTTTTCAATGGCAGTGGTCATGGTGAGCAGTACAAGTTGTGTTGGACTTGGGTTAATTTAGTGAGTAAAAAGTTAAGGCGTGAATGGGTGCTCTTTTGATAGTTGAAGGGGTTGACACTGGTCAGTGCTGTTGAAACTCAGAACGTGTCAGCTTCAATACACGAACTGAAGCAAATATGCATAATGGTGAACTGACTGGTGCTATTTATGAAAAAGAGAGGAAGATAGCATGCATATTAAGGTTGGATTAGACTGTGCCAACCCAATGATGTCCTTCAGCTTTTAAATTTGAGCATTAAGCAAGGCCATTTTCAAAGAAAGGTTAAGGCAATGTAATATGTGCTGAGCATTTTAGTCGAGTTCAGTTGTTTTGTGCAGCATTGCCTATAGAGTTCAGTATAGAGGAGCTATAATGTGATAGTTATCAATACTGATATGGTGAATAATTTGACCGTTCTACTGTGCAGATACTTCTCATAGGTTAAGCAGGTTTTTGTCCTTTTTCGCTTTTCTTTCATCTACTTTTTTAACACACAAAAATTGTTTTGTTTTTCACTTTTGTAGGGCCATTTCCAGATACTATGCTTGTCTGGTTCTTACTTGGTTGCTGAAGATGGTGGCCCACGCAATCGGACAGGTGGTATAAGTGTTTCCATTTCCAGTCCTGATGGTCTTGTTATTGGTGGTGCTGTTGCAATGCTTATTGCAGCAACCCCAGTTCAGGTATTTTCTGGATTTCCCTGACTTGTATTATATGTTTCAAGTCCTGATGATGATGTCATTTTTCATGCATGTTTGTGTGTTGTGTGGGAACAGATGTGTACGAGTGGCCTGAAATTTGAGAGCATGTACAAATAATGCCTGGTGGTTTGGTGGGTGGGTGGGAGTCCATTTGTTTATTAGGCCTAATGTGCATGCTAAAATGTTGCAGGTGGTAGTGTGCAGTTTTGTGTATGGCGATTCTAAGACCAAGACCAAACAAGTGGCTGATCCCAATCAGGGTTCGGAGGCTCAGAGTCACGATAAGTTAGCCACACCAACTAGTGCCATGCCTACTCAAAATTACGCACCCCCTGGGACAGGCATGTGGCCCAGTTCTCGCCCAGTTGAAATGCGAAACCAGCATACTGGTATTGACTTGACGCGTGGATGAACATTTGTTGCAACAGACACATGGAAAATTTTGTATATATGTGTTGTTGTACATGAACTGAATCTGAGAGAATATGTAACTTGTTTGCCGGACTGTAGGGTGACGGGTTTGTGCTAACATGTTCTGTAACAAAGGCATCATTTCAAGATTCTCGGGAAGCAATCTTACTGATAAGTTGATTATATTTGCAGGGGTGTTACAATTTTTGTGAGGACTCCTAGGAAAGCCTACGGTCCTACGAGGAAATTCGGTTCAACAAAATGTCATGTATGACTGGGCAAATGATGGCAGAATGGATCCCTTTTTTTTTTTCCTGCTAGGAAAACAATAAAGAAACCATTTGGACAAGTTATTTTCTTAGTCAAGGTTTTCTCGAGTTAGTTATTTTTTTTGTTGGCAAGTGTTCAGGAACAGCGTTCTGTTCCTGATTAATCTTGAGAGTGCAAATGCCCTTGATAAATAGTTTTTCACAATTCGGATAATTCAAGGAAAAAATCCTCTAACCGATGGCCTCTAGTTATATTTTGTATGGTACTTTTCTCATGGATTGGGATGCATATACTATTGATGGTAGTCCTATGGGTAATGGCCAGAAGACAAAATTGACTATTTTTACCAAACTAATCCATGATTATATAAAATATTCGGGCAATTCTTTGGTTAAAATAAACGAAGTAAATTTAAGTAGGATAATTTGCTTTGTGGTTTCATGTGATACATTAAATTTACTTTATGATAAAAGTAATTTTACAATCTGACGTGTTGCATCAAGTAATGTGAGTTTGTAAATTTATTTTTGTAAAATCTCTTTCTAACCAAAATATCTCTCATTCAAGAAATCAAATGGTTATGAGATTTGATTGATCAAATTGTGTTGATTCTAAAATTCAACAATTGCTGTATTTGGGTGCAAATAACTTCTTCACTTTTGAAATAATTGCTTATTCAGCACCTAACAACCTTTGGAGATGTGACTGCAATGCGTAGAAAGAGCATGATAGCAATAAGAAGTATAGCCTTGTAAAGGATCGAGTAGGACTCTGATTCAAAACTTAAAGAGGATTGTTTGATAATTTAACTGAATTAGGATCCTCTACAAATGGTTCAAACTTGGATTTGTTAATAACTAAATGATCTATTTTTCTGTTTTTTGAGGGGCATGCAACTTCTTCACAGTATGAGTCATACAATGACATTATTGAAATATACACAGGTGCACATACACCACCTCATCTCTCAGATCCAACAATGCCGGATGACGAGGTATGAAAGAAAAGCTAAAAAGTTCCTATGCCCATATGCTCAAGCCACATCACTATTCATCCACTCCCAACATTTTCTTGATGTCAAGCTGCAGTAATGTTCAAAGTTAGAAGAATTACATAAACTTTTAACTAATTAAACGATGATCTGTTGTTGTAAAGGAGCAAAATAAGCGAACTGTACTCTGAGAATAGCGGGATCATTAATGGTGAAACTGGATTTTACCTCAAGGCTAAGAGGAGAAGTTGTGGGATAATAACGATGAACAGCTTGCCCATCTTTGTCAACCAGAAACTTGGCAAAGTTCCATTGGATATCATCCCCAAATATTCCCCATTTGCCTGCCTTCAAGAACTTGTACACTGGAGCAGCATTCGCACCATTCACTTCAATCTAAAACAAGTAAGAGCACCATATCATCTTACAGGAATAGACAGAGACGAGAATGATTCATGTAAATTGCTTCAAATGCTTTAAGAGTTCAAAGAATTGTAGTTGCTAATTATGGTAAGATTTAGATTTAAACTGTGGTATATACATATTATGAAACTTCCGGCTAAGACAAGTGCCTGTGTGCATATCGCTCTGTGAGCGATTATAAGTAGGAAAACATGGAATTGCAGGTCCTTACCTTATCAAATATAGGATACTCAGCCTTAAAGCGAGTGCAAGCAAACTCTAAGATTTGCTCATTGTTCCCTGGCTCCTGAGCTCCAAACTGATTGCAGGGGAATGCCAAAATCTCCAATCCTTAACCAAGGTAGAAGCAAGTACATGAATTTCTATTTCTACCTTTCATGAGTTTCTAGCATTTTTCCTCTTTCTAGTTAGGTGGATCTCTTGTATACTTCCCGTGTAACGGTAATAAAATCTTATACACAAAAAAAAGCATGGGTGTAATATGATTCCACTAAAAAAAAACTTCAAATAAATAATCTGACCAATAAATAGAACAAATCAAAACATATGAGAATATAGATGAAAAATGGGCAAACCTTGATCTTTGTATTTCCCATACAACTGACTCAGCTCATTGTAGTTAGAATTAGTCAAGCCGCTGCATAAAAAATGAACATTAAAACTATAGATCAAGTGTTGTGGCTAAACAGTAAGGGGGTGCAGCGGATAGAGCCACAATCATTCTTTATCAATGTCCCTAGCTCAAGCATAATTCAAATATTGGCTGACTTTCTTTTTCAAATCGGAATATTATCATCCAATGCAAATCAAGAGAACCTTTACGCACTGAAAATGACAGAGACAGAAGCAATTTAAAAAGAAAAAGAAAATATCAGAAGCTGTGGCATACCATTTGGATGCAACATTGACGATCAAGAGGACCTTCCCTTTATACTGGCTGAGATCAACGTCGTTTCCCTTAACATCCTGCAAGCACGAAAGCTAACTGAGATGGAGAACTGGTTCAAATTTATGAAGATGGATAATATGGACATAAAAGACACAAACTGATCTCAAAGAGATAATTCACCCAAAGAAAAGCTTGAGTGCTCCTTAGGACGACTGGGCTCCTGACTTAAAGATACAGCGATAAGATATCTTTCTTTCCTTCTTTTTTTTTTGGCCAAGCTTTTTTAGGGACATAATCCCTGGTAGTTGGGGAGGTTTGAACCCCCAACATGGATCCAATGGTCCTAGGGACCATGGGTGGCTCCATTCAGTCAGGTATAGATTTTGGTAGTTTAATTACTGCTGACCAAAGAATGTCCTAACTAAAATCACAACTTTATAGTTCTGTTCAGGTGAAGTTTCCACTCCTACGATTATTCTCTTCCTTCGTTTTCTCAGCATCCAAACACACGATCACTTTGGCAGTAAGGCACGAACCGAATTTCACTATGAAAGTATGAATCCCATTAATTTCTCATTACTCAATTAGCTTATTACTCGATTCACAGATAGAACCGAACCCATTTCCTACCGAACAAAATATCATAGGCCCATATTAAAATCCACCGAAAGGAAAACCCACAGAAACAAGAAAAGCATACCCGAAGTTGACTAAGGAAAACATATCCCGACAAACTAACCTTGACGGTGAAGTCGTGGAGCGAGTTGCTCTGGGATTGGCTAGCCATTGCTCGAATCTCGCAAATTACAGAACACAATCTGGAGAACCCTTTATGGACTTGCGGGGGACCAAAGAATAGGCGAAACAAGTGAAACAAACGGGTTTGCTTGGAATTTGATGAGATTCCCTTTACCGAGACGAAGGACAAGAAAACGGGGAAGAAGGACAAGAAAACGGGTCCCAATATTTTATTTTTAAGGAAGAGAAAGCGACTCGTGGCTTTGCTGAGTCAACTTCGGCTGCATGGGAGGCAGTAGATAACGATGCAATTCACAAAGGGTACAGAACTACAGATACAGAGTATATTCGCGACGAATTCTGTCCATCAGTTATTATTTATTTTTATATTTTATAAAATATAAGAATATTTTTTTTAAGATGTTGGAAGTATTTTTTATAAAAGGTAAGATATAGACTAGTAAATAATAGTTGATGTATATAATTTTTTTATTCGCAATCAAGAATTTTCACAATATTAGGCCAAAAAATCTGGATTTTAAATTTTTTCAAATTAAAAAATAATAATAATAATTCAATTTTTTTAAATTTTTAAATAAAAGTAATAATAAAAAATTATATTATAATAATATTTTAATTTTATAATATTTTTTATTCAATTTTTTATTTTTTATTTTTTAAAATCTTATAAAACATTTCAAATTATCTCACTATTATTTATAAATTTATCTTATTACTATTCACAAAATTCTCGTTTCATATACTCCTCAAGCATGCGGTGGTTTTATGTGTATGTGAAATAATAAAGATGCGGTGTTTTTATATATTGAAAAAAACAGGGCTATACCTTATTTTCTCAATTACCTATAAAAATATATATTAAAAATAAATACAAAGAACGAAATCAAGACTTTTTTTTTTAAATGCTTTTATTCCAATTTAAAAGAGTAGGGAAAAATAGATATGAAATGGGTTAAACAAATTTAATGTTGTTCGAAAATTTACAAGCATAGTAATAAATGTTATAAGGATGATTTTATATGTTCATATTTCTTCAGATTCTTAAATTCAAATAAGAACTTAAAATGACTATCATCTATATTTTATTATTCTTATGAGAATACATTATAAACTACTTAGAATAGGGAGAAAAAGCCTAATTTGTAGCCTTTTTGAGTCTCATTCAAGCTGTAAAAAAAAGTTAATTGGTCTCCATCACTTCACACCATATCTTAAGGATAATGTCATTTTTTTATGAAATTAAAAAAAAGATATTTACAATCGTAAGTATATAAATATTATGTAATTATTTAAAAAAAATAAATATAAGATTTAAATAAAAATAAATTAATTTTTTAATAATAAATTTTACTCTTTTTTAAAATAATTATATAATATTTATACATTTTAGCATTGTTATGAAACTAAACTCTCACTCTGCGAAGGGTTGCATGGATGTGCTGCTCATAAAACAATAATGCATTGGATCATGTGCTACTCATAAAACAATGTTCGGTTTCAGGATTTGTCATAACCGCCTAAGCTTTCTTACTCTATAAACAGTAGTGCTCTCCTTATAAATAAATTTGGATATCGTCTTCTTGTTATAAAAAAAAAAAAATTGTAATATGAGGTTAAATATTGTTGGAATATGTAATTATAACGTCTTAATAGAAGATATAAATCACATAATCTATACTCTAAAAGAATTAATTAATGATGCAATTAGAGTTTTATTAAAATTTTATAAAGAACAAGAACTTTTTATTTATAAATAATGTGAGATCTCCTATACCATCTACCTTTATCCCTATCATAATAATGAAACTAGCCCCACTATGCTTTGCATATAAAATTTGAAAGAAATCAGTAACCAAAATAAAGAATCATTGGAGCCCCTATTGTACAATTTATTCCATTCTGTTTACCCCCTCCAGCAGATTATTCATAGCTACGGAAAACGCATCTTGAAACTTCTCAAGCTTTGAATGTGGATGCCCGTACAACAACCCGGGTAGCAATTCGTATACTATGAAGCTCCTGATATCCTCCCTCTCCCTCGTAGAAATCTTCATCAGCCTCTCCGCCACATTCAACTTCCTTTGCCTCACCTCTTCTTGGTCTATGAACACAGAATATTTACCGTGATCCGGGGACAAATGCCATGGATACTGGTAGTAAGCTGTGAAAGGACAGAAGAATACAGGAATGCAACCAGACAATAAAGAATCAAACACTGATTTTCGTGTTGGGCTATCCCCAGGAGGCTGCAGGCAGAATTCAGACTCCATGAAAAGCTCAATGACTGGCTCAGGCTGATCACATGCCCCTGAACTGCAATTCAAAAACCGGCACACTTCATCGCCCGCGGAGTTGCATTGGCTGATTAATATTGACCTGATGTTGTCTGGTTGATCAGGGCGTGCTGCTCCAGCAAAGCTCAGAAGGCTTCTACGAGGTGAAGTGAGTATTTTCAATTGCCAGGAGATAATGTCATCATCTGAACGAGGATGGAAGTAGGTTGGGTGTGGAATTCCAATATCGTTTATATGCCATGGTTGGCGTTCGATCAAGAGCTTTATGGAATTTTGCATTTGATCAAGCTCTAAGAATCTAGTCCCCCATGGGGAATTATCATTTCTCCTGAAATCCCATGAAATCTTCCCCAACACAAAAACATGATCCTTACCAGAATTCCGAGCCCAAGGTCGCTGCTTTTCCATCCATGTTATGAGTTCTAATGACAAGGAATCCTTGACATCATTCGAGGCATTTTTGAAATGCCATCTTAGAATATCTAAACCGCCATAGAAAGGGACATAAAAGAGCTTGGCTTCATTCTCGTTGTAAACCCTGCATGGATGTTTCAAAACCCTCGAATGAAATATTGGCTCCAACATGTACTGATGAGTCTGATACCATCCTTCCCCAAGTTTTGGTATTGGCGGGCCCAATGCATCATTTTCGAAGTACTTGCATAAATCCACCCATGGAAACATGTCACCACACTGACCCACCAAGTCCTTGTTGAACTTTGATGGCAAATCATAAACATATATTCCCCGCCCATCACACGCCGGGTGATTCTTCTCTGACCTCCAGGATCGATGCAGCTGCAACTGTTCCTCAACGACCTTCTTAGCGTTCGCAATCTCCAGATCTCTGGATTGGTCTACTCCTCTAATAACTGGAGAGTGTTCGTTCTGAGCAATGTCCAGAACCTTCACAGCATTTACAACCTTGTCTTTATCTTTGTCGACACTGTTTTCAGAAGTTGGATTTGGATCGTCCAAAGCAACATTGTCCACCTCCACAGCATCTACAGCCTCCACTTTCCCGTCTTTATCAACTTTGTTTTCAGAAACAGGTTTTGGGACGTCGTCCTGAACAACGTTGACAGTCTCTTTTATGCCGCCATCAATGCTAGGGCCAATGGCGGTATTGTTGATTACCGGAATTGGGATATCAAAGTTTGGCTGTGTACCTGCAGAGAGGCAATAGAGGTTGTTGAGTTTCCGGGATGAGACGCAAACATGAACAACATTCCCTGACATAATAGTGGTGGAGGAAGACCATATGTAGATTAGAATCAGAAGGAAGATAGCAGCAGGAATTCGATGGAGAAAGTTGATCAAAATGGAGTAACAGAAGCAGATTTCTTTTGCTGTTACTTTTTTGGATGGTTTTGATTTCTTCTTCGACATGTTAACTGCCATTTCTTTTCTGGGTAGGATCAATGTTTGTTCTTGATTTTGTATTCTTCTCTGGCTTTGTAGTTGGGGAGGAGGTTGCATTGTCTAAGACAATAATTTTCAACATGGAAGCACGTATTATGACGGTACAACTGATATCCCGTGCACGTTGGATAGTTTAGAATACGTACATTGACCTTATGGCGCACGTCCGAGACAATATTTGTTTTTTTTCTAATTGTCAACATTAAAGTTTGTTTATTGGTTTCATTGTCCGAGACAATAAATTAAGAGAATTGTTAGTTATAAGCGGTTTGGTAAACTAAATCGTATATCGATATTGACATGATTTGTTTTTTATTAAAAATAAAAATAAAATAAAAATTGAGAAAAGAAAATATTTTCTATATCATGAAAATTATTTTTATCTTTAATTCGTACAGTTTAATTAAATTCTTGTTGAAACTTTGAAAAAATTCTTTTATCTTCTTTGCCTAGTAGCTTTCCATTAGAACATAGGGGGAAAAACTTTTTTTTTTTTTTTTAAGTGGAAAGGGACTTATAAACTAATCGGGGCTCCGGATTATTTTTCTTGGCGTTGGATTATTGAGGAAAAAAAAAATGAAGGATACGAGCAAAACAACAAAGTATTATTTATTTATTCTAGATTTTAGCCAGAACGGCAAGATACTAATCATTCATTGTCCCTTAGTACCTCGACAATCACAACGTGCAAGGCCAAGACGTAGAAGGTATCATGGATATTCCTCTTTATCCTCCGGATTCACAGGGATAGAGCACGTGTGAGCCGAAGTCTTCTTCTTATTCATAGGGTCAATTAGTCAAATGTATTAACATGGATAGAGCACATGTTAGCCCAAGTCTTCTCCTCAGTATAGTGTCAATTAGTCAAATGTATTTATAACATGAATAGAGCACATGTTAGCAATAAAATTGTTATAGAAATAATACTTATAATCGTGAGTGTGTAACTATCATGCAGTCATTTAAAAAAAAATAAAAAAATATGGAATCCATATAAAAAGAAATTAATTTTTTAATTAAGGACCTCATTCTTCTTCAAAACGACTACACGATACTTGTACACTCTACAACCGTACGTAGTATTACTGAAATTGTTAACCTTCACTTTTATATTGTAAAAAATATTTTCTTTTATTGTGCAGACTAACAATTTTATATAAAAGTGAAGGTCATTTGTTATATAAAAGTGAATCTCATTTGTTAAATCAAGTTCTATTATTTTATGTTAATATTTATCTTATTCGAAAATATTTGTAAGCATAGTAAGATTTTATATATATTGTTCTTTTCTACTAGAAAATATGTCTAATAAAAAATATGTATCTGAATATGAGAAACTTAAAAAAAGAAGAGAAGAATAGAAAAATTGATTGAATCCCAAAAATGATCTTTAAATATATTTGTTACTACCAATAACAAAATAGAGGAGAAAATTTAGGTGAAACATTTATAGATGATCGAAAAATATACCAAATAGGACCACAAGATAACAAAATAAATTAAGAAAGACAACAAAAGGGATATGGAGATAATAAAACAACACAACAAACCCAACAAAAGGATCTAAGGATAGTGCTCAAGCATGTACTGCTACAATTATTGCTAGAGAATTTGGAAAGAGTATAAAAGAAAATAAAAATATTAAGGACATATCTGATTCTATTCCTTCAAATATTTATGACCATGTTCAATGGAAATATGTTGATACAAAATTAAGAGATTTATTAGTAGAAAATGGTTCAATTAGATATAACGATATAAATTTTCCTAAGGATGAGAACTTTAGACATTTTTCCACTACATATTGTATACGAAACTTATCAAATGAAGAGAAACATGATAGAAAATGGCTAGTGTATTCAAAAGACTTAAATATAGTATTATGCTTTTGTTGCAAGTTATTTAATTCAAAGCTTACTATAAGCCAACTAGCTAATGAAGGAACCGATGATTGGAAAAATCTTAGTGTTAAGCTTAAAAGTCATGAAATAACTAATGAGCATATTACTAACATTACTAATTGGCTTGATTTAGAAATGAGATTGTTAAGAAATAAAACAATTGACAACAAAGTTCAAGAACAAATTAACAAAGAAAAAGATCATTGGAAAAAATGTTATTGAAAATTGTTGTTGTAGTAAAAACCCTTGATAAAAATAATTTACCATTTCGATGACAAAATGAAAAGATTTATCAAGAAAATAATTAAATTTTTTTAAATCTAATTGAGATGATTTTTGAGTTTGATCCGGTAATGCAAGAACACATTTGATGTATTCAAGATGGTGAAATTCATAATTATTATCTTGGGCATAATATATAAAATGAATTAATACACTTGCTAGCAATTGAAATTAAAAACCATATTATTAAAAAAAATCAAGGAAGTAAAATATTTTTCGATTATACTTGATTGTACCCCATATGTAAGTCATCAAGAACAAATGTCTCTCATACTAAGATGTGTTAATATGTCAACAAGTCCAATAAAAATAGAAGAACATTTTCTAGAATTTATTAAAGTAGATAATACAAGTGGAAAATGTATTCTTAGTGAATTATTAGATGCAATAAAAAGTCTTGAACTTGATATTAATAATGTTTGAGGACAAGGTTATGATAATGGGTCTAATATGAAAGGAAAAGAGCAAGGGGTGCAAAGAAGATTGTTAGATATAAACCCAAACCATTTTACACGTCATGTAGTTATCATAATCTTAATCTTGTTATATGTGACATGGCTAATTCTTATCCTAAAACTATATCATTTTTTGGAATAGTCCAACATATTTATTATTTGTTTCCTTCATCAATAAAGCGATGGAAAGTTTTGCAAGATAATGTGTCGATTCTAACTCTTAAGCCACTCTCACAAAAACGTTGGAAAAGTCAAATTGAAAGTATTAAAGCAATAAAATTCCAAACTTCACAAATAAGAGAAGTTTTATTGCAACTAGCAAAAATAACTAAAGATCCTAAGACAAAAAATGAATCTAATTGTTTAGTAGCATGTGAAATTGAGAACTTTGAATTCATATTAGGCATGACAATATGATATGATATATTATTTGCAGTCAATATTGTAAGTAAATGTCTGCAATCCAAAGATATGCATATATAGATGTTGCCATTGATCAGTTAAAATGTCTTATTTCTTTTTTTTAAGATTATAAAGAAAATGGATTTAAATCTGTTATGATTTCATCAAAAGAGATTGTAATTAGTATGAAAATAGAACCCGTATTTAGAGCAAAACGAATAATTCATAAAAAAAATAATTTGATGAAAATGTCAATGAAGAGACAATACAATTTGCTGAAGAATCTTTTAGACTTAATTATTTCTTATTTATAATATATCAAGTAGTTTCTTCAATTCAAAACATGCATGAACAATTTCAAATATATGAAAATATATTTGGTTTTCTATTTAATATCAAGAAATTGAAATCACTTGACAATGGTAATTTGCAAAAAAATGTTAGTCTTGAAAGCTTTTTAAAATATGATATCGATGGTTTAGATTTATTTTCTAAACTAAAAGTTTTAAAAGAAATTTTACCAGCAATAGAAAGTACTCATATTGATATATTATATTATATAAAAAGATTTGATTCTTTTCTAAATGCATGTATTGCTTACAGAATTACTATTGCTTCTACTGAAAGAAGTTTTTCAAAGTTAAAATTGATAAAATTTTATCTAAAATCAACGATGTCGCATAAAAGATTAAAGGAATTAGCCATATTATCAATTGAGAATAAGATATTAGAAGAACTTGAATATATAAATTTAATTAGTAATTTTGCATCTCAAAAAGCAAGAAGAATAATTTTTAAATAAAAAAATATATTTATATATATCCTAGTTAATTTGATACAAAGAAAAAAGGATGGTTTTAACTTAAAGTTTTAGGCCTCAAAATCTATTGAGTCAGCTCTGCTTTCCATGATTTCATCTTTCCCAGGACCCACACGATCCTCAACAGATAGAACCAGATGATCGTCAAAGGGTTCAGCAGCAACCAAAAAAAAAGGGTCCTCATTCCAAACAGAATTTAACATACACATCCGGGAAACGATTCTTCTTTGTTGCAACCAAGTCTTGCGCCTCAATAATATTAACACGCACATACCACAAGCGTGGTGCATGATATACTTTTGAACGCAACACGGTAGAGGTAGCCGGTGTGAATCGATAGGTGTAGCTGCATCAGAATGGAAAATGCCTCATCTGCTTGGTTGCCTATCGGGACTGCAAGCATCACCTCACTCTTAATCTTCTCTCCTTTATTATCCGGTGGCACTCGCAATGGAACCTCATTTATGTCAAACCTTACAATGCCTTGTCCTTGACGAGATCCTTGTCCTTAACCACAACTTCCAGAAATGATGCTTGCATCCGATCCTTTGAAAAGGCAAACACCTGATTCCACAATGGATTTTGCTGCTTCTCAAAGTGTTTTTGTAATCCCCTTATAATTTCCAATTTTCACTTCAACAAATGGATCAAGACTCCCCGTAACATCCATAGCAGGAAGATCACGAGCCTTAACAACCCTAACATATAGAAAATGCATCTGTTCAACAAGATCATAAGTGCTAGAAGTCTTGTCTCCATGAATGACTGGACCCCCAACAACTCTTCCACCACCAAGGAAGGGGCCTGTTTCTTTCAGTGCATACTCAACAGGCAATGAAGACGATTCAGAGTACATGCGTACTAGCTTTGGAGGCTGTGGTTCTGTTTTCATTTCCTCAGCCCCATACTTGGTTGAATGATGGGTAACTGCTGGCCGGAGCAGAAGATTGATGATGATGTTGGTGATTTGGGTTAGGGAGATGATGGAAGGTGTGTCTCGACTCGACTTTGTTGTTAGAGTGAGTGTTTGTGACTGCATGTGGAACTGTTTGGGCATGTGCATTACTTAAGTTTGGATCCTTACTTGGCAATAATTCAACAGCAGGGATTGGACTAGAGGACTTTATGGATACGGCATCAGTAATATAAACTTTTGAGCCGAGGGGAGCCGAGCTCCCCTCTAACATGTGACAAGATGCCGCGCTTTTCAGAGTAGGGTACAAAATGACGAGCAATACATGGTTATACATCATTTGCAGCAGTCAGATAGACCCTTAAAAAGCAATCTAAAAGGAACTGTACAAAACTCACTCAACTACACCTAATTTCAACTAATTAGGATTGATTACATGAATCTTTTTATGATACTGGCCCTATCTACAGCATGCCTTCGTTTACCTCCCTTGAAGATGTTTCATAAGCAAAGTCCTCACGAGAAGTTCAATCAAAACCATTCTTAATCTAATAGGAGAGAGCCTGAACCATTTGTGGGGCAAATTATGGGAAGCCAAGGTATGCAGGCGTGCAAAGTGCAAACTCAGACATTCACCTTAGGTATCAAAACACTCTTTTCACATCACCCTAAGAAAGAAAAACAAGCTTCTAATATTAACAAACTGGAAGATTATCAACTTCTTCTCGACATCAAATCGTGAAACATAGTCATCTCTAGTTCACAGATCTGGTCTTAAACACAAAAAAAAAAAAAAAAAACTCGTAAGGGATGAAAGCATACAAATCAGTGACATGCCGAAAGTTAGAAAATACTAAGAGCAGTAGAGCACCAAAAATATATACGTATATAGGTGTATTTGTGTTTTGAACATTCATACAATGCACAGATTGATTTATCAGTATTTTTCAAAGACCAAACCACATAAATCCGAATTTCACCTTCCTCGAGAGGAACCTGAGGAAAAAGACACATTAGAACAACAAGTTTTGATCTTCTTGTAATTTTTTGTTGGATCTATTTAATTTTCAAACTTAAAAAATAACGCGGGAAACCGATACTTAATCCATTAATTTTTTGGAGACTATGTCCCGTTTCGATTCAGTGATGAAATAGTTTATAAATAATAGTAAGATTTGTGAGTTAATATATATGAATAATAGTGAGATGTAACTCATCTTTCAATCTAAACCAAACAAGCCAAGACCTTTTTAACCCCTCTCTAAAAGTATGAGCTTACTATATAGCACACTACGCTTCAAAACTAGAGATCCTTAAAATCCTCTACTCACGCGCGAGACTTACATAGGAGATTCCACTCAATATAAATATAAGAAAAACAAGAAAAATCAAGAAGCAGGGAAACAAATTAAAAAGAAACAAGAAGAAAAAGAAACAGAGAGATGAGAGGGAGAGAGAAATGCACAGTGCACTAAGTCATGCAGGTTGAACAAGATTGAAAAGCAAAACTGTGTTACAGATCCTTCACGGATTTGAGATGTTATTAAGTTTAACACTCAAACAAAGTAAATAAATTATAATAAAAGTACTTAAAATGCAGAGAGATATTATAAACCCTTTCCGGGCAAAAAAAAAAAAAAAAATCCTGCCGTTTTTATTTCATCGAACTTTAACAAAACAATAGAAACTTAAAGCTGAGGAAATGAAAAGTGTATAAAAAACACAAAAAGAAGAATAAAGGAGGTACTACTTAGCATATGAAAACAAAAACAAGCAGAATCTAAAGCTTTTAGTGGGTCGGCAATAGCATTGAGTCATAATACTTTGCAGAGAACGCAGGAATTAACCAAGAACGAAAAAAGAGTTACCAACTTTTAGCTACAAAAAGCCTTGGGAATTTAGGCCATTATCAAGACGTCCAAAGATCTAAGCTTTATAAAACTGAAGCATCAACTGAGAGAAAAAGAGTGCGAGAGTAATCGACGCGCAGAAGGAGTCAAACAAAGAAGTGAAAACCAGAGATGCAGCAATGGCAATGAGAAAGAGGTTCTGTTCAACAAAATGTAAGGACTGATATTGCGACGAATACAGTGTTTCCGTTTGTAAGAGAAATGGCAGGGTCTGCACGGCTTCCGGTCGGTAAACGTTTGGATCATGAGATGTAAATGAGATCCTCTGATTGCTCAATCGAATGAGAGAGAGAGAGAGAGATATATAATAAAAGTTCGAAAAGTTTATGCTTTTATTATTTCCCTTCGAAATTACATCATGCAATCTTACATGTTGAACAAGCCATTCCCTTTGGTGGGTTGCTTGAAACAACTCTGGATGAATTTATTGAAAGGCGGGGGCATGTTCATGATGGGAAAATACCAGTAAATGAACGGTCAAGGACTCTTGGGATCGAGTAAATAACATTCATTGTAGTTTGTACCTCCCTCAAAATCAAGGGATCACTCACGTGGATCCGACTCAGCACATTAGTATTCAATTCATTAAATTTATCTTTAAATTTTAATAAAAAGTATATATTTTTTATATATTTATAATTATACTAATCATATGTTAATTAATAATTTAATTTAATTCTTATATTATTATTACAAGATAGTTAGAGATTAAACATGAATAAAAATGATCATTAGAGATTAAAAGTAAATAAAAAATAGATTTGATGAGTGAACAGTAATACTTTAAATTTGAAGAAACCTATAAATTTACTATAGCTCAAAATTTCACATTTATTTCTGTGGTTAATATAATGCAGCTCTCTTTTGATGAAATTCATTATATTTTACATTTGACTAGACTTTTGATGAAGTCAATACCAATGCTCTCAGAAGTTTCCTCTCAGATCGATCAGAGGATCATGTGCGTAATTATTAATTTTTATTGTCGAAAAAATCTAATTGTAAGTGATTCTGCACATTAATACGCACACTTATTCAATATGATTAGTCAGAAAGTAAATTTTATTTAAAATAATACTAATTTAAATTTAAAATATTAATACGAAAATTGGTATGCAAACTTTCTTATATATAACAAAACTTTTCATTGTCTTCGGTAATATACTCAACGAGAAATGTTAGATATTTAAACACTGTAAATCTGTGCATTCATTGAAAAAACGTAGTGATTATTATTAAAAAAATAATTTTTTTATATAAATTTTAGTTTATATATCTTATTTTTTTAAATAAAATATGTGAGTGTACTTCTACATTTTAAAATTATAAATATTATTTCTTAATTAATATTTATTTATTATAACTTATAATTTTACTTACTAAAATGAAATATCTATCTGTACATCTTACTGTTCATGTAAACAGTACAATAAAAGTAAAAAAAAGGTAAACATTGGTAAAAATGTCAACAGTTTTCATAAAAATTCGTGAAGTCCTGCGTTCTCCGTAAAAAGTTCGTGAATTCCTACAAGACTACTGTCAAAATATTCAATAATTTACATTAAGACCCGTTTGTACGAATTCACTTGTTTATAAATATAAAAGAATTGTGAGAGGAGATATGTTTGAATATTAAAATAAATTTAGATATATTTATAAAAAATTAAAAAAAAGTTATAGATTTCATATGTAAAGAAATATTAAGTTGAAAAAGGTTTTGAATCTTATATGTGAAGAGGTTTTAAGTTCAATGATGTGTAGTGATTTGAGAGTTAAATATTTAGATGTTAAAACTCAATTTAAAATTAGACTGAACTGAATTGATTTCAATTCGATCCAACATCCAAACGGGACCTAAATAATTATGAGTGATTTTAATGAAATGATCTTTCTTGACTTTTACTCTTAGCAAAATTCTATTTATCATCTGCATATCACATACTATATATATATTTTTTTCTTATTAAATATATGATATATGAATGATGAGTAGAATAATTTAGTTAGTTTAAGAAGAATAAAATAAAAAATAAAAAATAAATAAAAAAATAAAAATAAATATGATATGTAGTATATAAAAATGATGAATAATAAAACTCTTTCTTAAGTAAGCAAGTATTACACAC
Organism: Juglans regia; assembly: GCF_001411555.2. Lineage (NCBI taxonomy): Eukaryota > Viridiplantae > Streptophyta > Magnoliopsida > Fagales > Juglandaceae > Juglans > Juglans regia. Next base: position 20,111,002 of record NC_049909.1, read on the forward strand.
AGCCACGGGAGCAGAACTAGATGAATTGTTGGTACTTCATCCACAAAATTTCAGCCCCCAAAGCAGTGTATATTTGTTTTGTAAATAAAATTACTAATTTCTCTTTTATATATATCCACTAATATTTTTATTATGCTGAAATATTTATTTTAGAAATGCTAAATTTACCGAAAATGTATTTTGAAAGTGTGTCTTGAATTCTTTTTTTTTTACTTAATGATTAAATAAGTATTTTAAAATAATATTGTGAATTTTTTTTAAAAAAAATATTTATGATGATTAAAAAATATATGAAAAAATAAATTAAAAAAATGAAATATATCGGGACAAATTTTCTGGTGGTGTAGTGTTATTCTATTTATTTACTCCGTTTGTTCACTTTCTTGCCTTGGAAGTTGGAGCTTAGAAAATTGAATTCCCCAAAATTCATCATTGAGAATAGGAAAATGCTATGCATCTGCCCCATACCGGCACACACTTCACATTACTTTTTTTTTTTACACTCAATAGGTTGAGTGTGTGCCGGTGTGGGGCAGATACAAATATTTTTTCTTGAGAATATTTTCCGAGTGATGAGTTTTAAAATTATCCTAGAAAATTGGTTGAGTTTAAATAATCGCCTCTATAGATAAGTATTCGCTTCTATAAGTCTCGTCCCTAACCAGTTTCATCTACCTCGTTATAAAAATATCAGTCCAGACAATTTTACCGCTTTAACAGCTTAAATACTCGACTTCGCTTTCTTTTGGAACCAAACCAACAGAAGAGTTGGAAAGCTGACAAGCTGTACACAATCCGCGCCTCATATCAACTTTAACCTCAGAGAGAGAGAGAGAGGGAGTCAGAAGACTACGGGAAACCAAGAAAAAAAATGAAGCTGAAAGTGTACGCGGATCGGATGTCCCAGCCGTCTCGGGCCGTTATTATCTTCTGCAAGTAATTCTACATATTCCCTCACCATCCTTTTCATTCTTTCTCGAGTATTTGTTATATTATCTTCAATTTTTGGTATAGTTCTATCGTTATCTACTGTAATTGGAATCTGGGTTTTCCTCTTTTTTCTTTTTGGGTGCTATCAGGGTTAATGGAATAAACTTCGAGGAAATCAAAGTGGATCTGTCCAAACGCCAGCACTTGTCTGAAGAGTTCAAAGGTACACACATATATGTATGTATTTATTTATCTATACATACATACATTAATACCTGTGAGCGCGCATACGTACGTACATGAATTAATCTTCTGAGTTCGGCATGTTCATATTGATCGAATTCATGGCCTTGCTAATGTAATACCTATGGGCTGTTTGAGAGAAAACACGGATAACACTGTTGTTACCGTAGGTGAAGAAAGCAAGACTGCAAGTTTTTAAAAAAAAAAAAAAAAAAGAAAAGAAAAAGAAAAACCTTTTAGACAATGGAATTGTAAAGTGGATGTGATGAAGCAGATGCATCTGTGGGTTGGGGTGGAATGAGCTCTCGGGTTTGATTCTTACTTTTGAGCTCACTTCTTTCTTCCCCCTTTTATGTATTTTCAGAAATAAACCCTATGGAGAAAGTTCCAGCTATTGTTGATGGAAGATTTAAGTTGTTTGAGAGGTAATCAAAAATTTCGATTCCATGCTTCGTCATAATTTGGTAGTTTTCTGCCAATAAGATTTGATTTCTTGAAGAATTGGAAGGGAATTTTCTCAGCTTTTGTAATCAATACTGCAATTGAACTATCATGGGGAGAAATTTTAATTCCAAAAGCATGCACATATTTGGTCGTTGCAGAGACGAGGGTTTGCATTTCTTTTGAAATATTGGCTGTGTAATCCACCAATTGATAGTTATTTTGCTGATAGCAGTGAGTAGGTTCTTATGGGTTTCTCTGGTTCAAGTGCTTCTCTAGGAGATTATTATCATAGCTGTGGGTTCCTTTGGATTTCTATCTCTTATATAATATGGATATTTATGATATTTTTGTTGGATTCTCTTAAAAACAATGGTGTAGATATCTATGATGAATCATGCCAGCCTCATTTCTTATATGTATTATTCAATTTTAAGGGTCTGGAACGTGCACATTGTGGCTTCTTAATGGCCATCATCTAGACTAAAGCTCAATGCTGCATATGTTGTCATGCTTCTATATTTTAGTTGTTGTCTCAGTTGACTCATCGTTCTTTGTTTCCTTAAGTAAGATCCACCCTATGCATACATATATAGTTATTTATAGATACTTGTTATTCATGCTTTTGGCCTGTGATGCTTATAACTAGACTTTAATGAAGTTTTACTTATAATTTATGCTGTTAAAGATCTGCTATGTTTTATTCTTTCTCAATTTACCCATTGATTTGAATAATGAAACTTTTCAATTTATCCATTGATTTGTCTAATGAAGCTATTTTTTTATTATTATTATTTTTTTTGCAGTCATGCAATTCTTATCTATCTTGCTTGTGCATTTCCTAGAGTCGCAGATCACTGGTAAATAGAGTGGCCCTTCTTGCAGTTAGTTTCCAGGTTATGTTTTATTGACAATCAAAATATGTGATATATGTGATTTAGTCGAAGGATGGTGCAGGTTTTGGTTAGTACATGAATATGCGGAGTGATTTGGTCTAATTCAAGTCTCACTTTTATCCAACAAAACCAAGGAGCAGACGTCTTGTTTGCTAGGAGTCCTTGACCACAGTGACACTCTGTTTTATTCCTTAAATCTAGATTCAGGTTTTAAATTGACACCTCACCTTAGTGTATAGAAGAAGAAAACTGAATTTCAATTAGTAGGGCATGTCTGTGTCTTAAATTTAAAGGATAGATGTATTTGACATAAAATCACTCCAACTTAGATACCGGTGTGTGCATAAATTAGGTTAAAATCTTGTTCATATCTACGAGCATCCGGCTGCAGAAATGTTACTATTTCCTGGTGGTTTGTTGTGTTCCATATTTAGTCCCAGTAATTTCATTTTGCGGCCAGGTTTTTAACTTCCTTTTCTGTTCATACCATCAGGTATCCGGCTGATGTTTCCAGGACAGCGAAGATCCACTCGGTATTGGATTGGCATCACTCTAATCTACGCCAGGGCGCAGGTGTCAACTCCAAAAGATGCTCTTAGTTATTAAGTGTTATCAAATATAACTCTACTTCTCCTGATTATACATTTATTTGCATTCTAGTGGATAGACATTAATCAGCATGGAATCATTAAATATTATTCCTTCAAAATGTGGCAATACTTGTACACATATTTGGTATTTCAATGCACTTGACCAAGTTTTCTCTTTTCTGACGAGCTAGAGCTTTTTACTTGACTTTTATTATTTCAGCCTCATTTGTTTTCAATACCGTACTGGCACCAGCACTTGGTTTTCCCCTGAATCCACAAGCGGCTTCTCAAGCCGAGAAACTTCTATCCTCATCTCTGTCAAAAATAGAGTCCATTTGGCTCAAGGGGAATGGACGCTTCTTGCTGGGTGGCTTTCAACCATCCATAGCGGATCTTAGCCTCGTTTGTGAGATTATGCAACTAGAGGTAAATATATGATTCAATGCTTCTGTTGTTGGCCCTAGCTAAAAAGGGGAGTTTTGTTCTTTACTAGAGTTAATTTCTATATGGTGGCATGGTAATTGGCATTTGTTGAGATCATTGAGTGAGAAAACGTAAACATTAAACAAAAAGTGGTCATTATAAGGAGATTGCACGCTTAAAATGCTCTAAAGATAGCCCAAACCAGGATAAGTGGTAATTGGTGTTTGTTGAGATCAGTAAGCGAGATAAGTTAAGTATCTTTTTGAAGAAAAAACTACAGAAGTATACTTTATTAGTTGGAGTTCTTATCTATGGTTCTGCAGAGGGATTTATTCTTGATCTATTCTTGTTATAACTACAAGTATGTTACAAACAAAAACTAGTTATCTAGGAGACATTATGGGTCACATTGTATTACTTATTGCCATATATAGGTTTTGGATGAGAAGGATCACAGCCGTATACTAGGCCCACACAAGAAAGTTCAGCAGTGGATTGAGGATACAAGAAATGCAACAAGACCTCACTTCGATGAAGTACATACTATCCTCTATAAAGCCAAGACAAAACTCGCAGTGCAGCGCTCAGTGCGTGGAAACAGTGAGACGGAGTCTAGCATAAAAAAGTTGCCTTCAAAGATGTGAAAACCATGTTACTGTTTATTAAGCATTGTAAATGTCATAGTTTACAATATTGAGCATTGTAGAAAGATTATGTAATAAAACTCTTTGGATTTTTCATGTGGATCAAGGCTATGAAAATGTGAACTAGAAACCAGCAGTTTCGCCTGCTGGGTCACAAATACCTGACTTATCAAGTTATCGAGCAAATTACAAGGAGTTCATGTGAAATAATGTAAAATTTATTTTAGCATTCAAATGTGTTTGGATTTATTTGTACTTTTCTTTTTTACGTGTATAACCCGTTCCATGTTTGAGTCCGGGTGCTTTTGAAAATTGTGCAATGCGTTTTAAAGGTCTCGAACAATTTATTTCCAAAAGTAGTCATATGAAAGCAATATCATTTACCAAACATGTTTGGTATACTATGGCGTAAATTTTTATGAGGGATGCTAGGCTACCGCTAGGGGTGTAACCGGTCCGGTCCGGTCCGGTTTTAGACAAAATTTAGGACCGAACCGGTATGTACTGATTTTGTATTTTTCAAAACCGATTACGCCCCGATTACCCACCTAAACCGGTACCTCCGGTTTTACCGGTTTCCGGTCCGGTCCGGTCCGGTTTTCTCGTTTTTTTTAAATGTAAAAAATATATAATAAAGTATTAATTCTTATTATAAAATGTTATTAATAATTTAATATATATATTATGCTTAAAGCATATGATCAATTAAATTTTCATTTTTAAGATTAAACTTTTATTTTATAAATTATAACAACATTATCTTATATATAATTATATTAATAACATATGATCAAATAAATTACAAATATTCATATTTAAGATAAACATTTTATGTTATTATTTATAAATTATAATATGAAAATTTTTCATATATAATATATAATTATATATATTATATATAAAAATTTAACATATAATTATATATTATATATATAAATATTTTGTATAATATATAAATTTAATTTTTATATTTTTTTTTCCAACCGGTCCGGTTCGGTCCGGTCCGGTCCCGGAAACTAAGAAACCGGAACCGGACCGGAACCGGCCGGTTTTCATAAAATAGGAACCGGTTCCGGACCGGACCGGTTCAAAACCGGACCAACCGGTCCGGTTCGGTCCGGTCCGGACCGGTTTTCCGGTTTAAATTTACACCCCTAGCTACCGCCCAGCTGTCACTGCTGGGCGTGCCGTGCCGCTTAATTAAATTTCATATTTTTTTAATATTTTTAAATATCAATACATTAATAGTCACTTCTTTAATTAAAAAGTAAAAAAAAAAAATTAAATACATGAGCGGTCAAAATGAGAGGATAAAATGAGAATGCATATTAACATTATTCAAATTTTATTCATTGAATTTAGAAACAGAAAATTATTCCGACTGACACATGCATTCACAAAAGAAATAAACTTTTCATCGCCGAATCTAAGAAAGTTGGTTTACAATTTGAAGGTAATAGGTGCACAATTTAAGAGGTGATCGGTTATGAAATCAACATGTATCTAATGATCTACATCTGTTTACATATTTTCTTCAATGAAAACACTACCGAAATTTGTTTCTATGGAGAACCTTCACTCCTAGATGCATATAGATAGATGAAAAAAAAATCATTATTGATTACTCAATCGTTATCCCATGTATCTCCAGGTTGTCCAGCTTCCGGGGTCTCCTATAATACTTCAACAAGAGGGAGCTGCAAACAACACTGACAGATGAGGCTGCCATTGCTGCTCCAGCAATCCATGGCGGCAAACGAAATCCAGTAAATGGAAAAAGAAAACCTGCAGCAATTGGGATGCCAAGAATGTTAAATCCCAAAGCCCAGATGTAGTTTAGAAGTATACGCGAGAAGGTTTTCCTGGAAAGATCAATGGTAGTTATAACATCCTCCAAGTTGTTCCTCATTAGAACAATGTCCGCTGCCTCAATGGCAATGTCTGTGCCAGCGCCAATAGCCATTCCGACATTTGCTGCTGCAAGTGCTGGTGAGTCGTTCATGCCATCTCCCACCATTGCCACAATGTAACCTGAAGCCTGTGAACGAGGAAAAAAAATAGAGATATGTGCGTTTTATCATGAAGATAAAGTCTTTGAGCACATAACAACATTGAACTTGGTCTAGGCCTATGACTATATCCCAGTGTTAGTCATGACCTTAGAAGTAATTATCGATGTATACAGCAAAAAGATGTTAATGGAGGTGGATGAATTGCCTTGATACATAAAATAATTGTTAGATAGTCCTAGGATACCTATAAGTGGTACTCCTATCCTACCTCAAGACGATATGCCATTATAAATTAATGCTTATTTAACCAAATTGAATGACACGACATCCTTTGATATAGGAGGAGCACCTTGTCATCCATATCTCTCAATTGCTTGATAGATAGAAACTGCGGCATGTATCCATATTTTCACACAATTGTGACATCAAAAAATTTTACTAACCATGTACCTGAAAATCCCTCACTTTCTTTGCTTTGTCTTCTGGTTTGGCTTCTGCAATGACAGTTTCAATTCCGACTTCTCCAGCAACGGAATTGGCAGTGCCCCAATTATCACCTGTCACCATTATGCTCCTAATCTTCATAGACTTGAGAATGGAAATGACTTGTCGAGCACCTGGTTTAAGAGGATCAGATATGGCCAGAACTCCAGCCACCTCCCTATCTATAGCTACTAGAATCCCAGTTTGAGCCATCCTTTCAGCTTTTGCAAGTATATCTTCAGCATCCAATGGAATTTCAACGTTCTGGTTGAACATCAAGCTTTTGTTTCCCAAAATTATTTCCCTATTTTGAACGTTGGCTTTCACTCCATGGCCAGTAATTGAGATAAAGGCTCGTGCTTCTGGCCAGGATGGATTCTCTTTATCTTCTACGAAGTTCTTGGCATACTCCACTATGGCCTTTGCTAATGGGTGTTCACTGTTCACCTAGTAGAGATATACCAGGCCAATATTATCAGTGCCAGAGATACATAACATCACTCTAGCTTCAAAGATAAGATCTCTCATCTATTAAAGAGTGATATTCTACAGAAAAAGAATAAGAAAAGACCGAATACCTCTGTTGCAGCAATTAGTACATAGAATTCTTGAAGCTCCATTTTTTTCAAGAGTTGTGTGTTAACGACCACAGGTTTCCCTACTGTGAGAGTCCCCGTCTTGTCAAACATGATGCAGTTCGCCTACAAGAGCAAACATGCACACAGAAAGCAAATATGAAGAATGCTGTCAGGCAGACACTTAACAGTATCTATGAATATATAGAAGAAATTTGGGAAGCCCTCAAGCATTTGGGTGGTGATTGAACTTGTACTATTCCTAAATCACTTCCTACTTTTTCTCTCTTTTTGGCAACTAGAGAGTAAAATGGAAAAAATGTTGACTGGGCGGATGGAGAAGTGTACCACGAGAAGTGATTGCAAAAGGAGAAGCCTTAATTCTTATTGATTTAATGTAATGTTGAAAACAGTATCCCTGGGACAAGCTGCAACTTCAAAGAAATTCAATATAAATTGATTGGTGGAAATCGAAGAATCAAGATGAATTCCACATGCTACCTTATGAGCACTTTCCAAAGCTTGGCCGCCTTTAATGAGTACACCTTGAGATGCGCCAACTCCCGTGCCAACCATAATAGCAGTTGGAGTTGCTAGGCCTAGAGCACAAGGGCAGGCAATGACCATGACAGAGATACCAAACTGAAGTGCAAGTTCAAAGCTACTCATGGAAGATGGAATCCATGATTTTGGGTAGGCATGAAACTTCCCAGCCAAAAACCAGGTAAACCAAGTTGACAATGAAAGTATAATGACCTGCAGAAAAAGCCTATTTCTTTAACAATGGCCTCCACAAGCCAAATAATTGAAGTAAAACCGCAGGGGAAAATTAATCAAGAGAGAGAATAAAGCATTTGTAGTTTGTACTAACTCACCAGAGGCACAAAGTATTTGGAAATGCGGTCAGCATACTTCTGGATAGGAGCTTTAGCCATCTGTGCTGACTCAACAAGTCGAACAATCTGAGAAAGAGCAGTATCTGATCCTACTCGTGTTGCTTTAACGTGCAATACCCCATTCTCATTCACACTTCCTCCTATCACTGTGTCTCCCTTCCGTTTTGCCACTGGTCATGATTCTCCTGTTATCATGCTCTCATTTACGTGACTTTCCCCCTGCAGAACATAACCATCTGAGGCTACTTTGGCACCGGGGATAATTTTAATTACATCATTCTTCTGTATTAACCGACCATCAATTTCTTGTTCGCTCACCTCATTTCCTTCACCGTCCAGAGTTAACAATATTGCTATTTCAGGAGTCAATTCCAAAAGCTTGGCAATGGCCTCTGATGTCTTTCCCTTCGCCAAAACCTCTAAATACTTCCCAAGTAGAATAAAAGAGATAAGCATCGTGCTAGTCTCAAAGAAATCTATACCCTCGAAATCTTTTGAATAAGTAGCCCTTAGCAATGAGTAGACAGAATAGAAGTAGGCTGCATTTGTTCCCAAAACGATCAAAACATCCATATTAGCAGAACCATGGCGCAAAGCTTTATAGGAACCAAAGTAGAATCTTCGTCCTATAATGAACTGTACTGGTGTAGAAAGCTCCCACCTCACAACCATGCCAACGGTCAACATGTTGATTACCTTAGTATCTAGTACCTGCCTAAATTCAGGGATATACATCAAAACCATGGATGTTAGAAACACAGGAATCGTAAAAACCAAACTCCATAAAAAGAATCGATAATACTGCTTAATTTCCTCCTGTCTACGAGCTTCTTTTCCTCCTCCTTTGGGGTATAAGCTTGCTTTGAAACATCCACCACCAGTAGATTCAATGACACTGATGAAAGTTCTGGGTCCTGTTATATCCGGTTTGTAAGAAATTGAAACTTTGTTGAGTTCAGGGTATATGATTATCTCTTGAACCCCAGGGATTGCTTGAAGAGACTTTTCAATCAGTCTTGTTGTATGATGATCTGTGTCTAAACCATCAACTTTAAGCTCTATGTTACTTATTTCTTCCCCAGTACTAATGAGCATGGCTTCAAATCCAGTGTTTTCTATGCTTTCCAATAGTTTATTATAGCTCACAGTCTTAGGACTATAATGAATTTCTGCTTCTTCAGTTGCCAAGGCCACTTGGGCCTTTTGAACTCCTGGAATTGCCTGCAGAGCTAATTCAATAGTGGAGGAACAGGAGGTGCAAGTCATTCCACTTATGTGTATTTTGCATACTTGAGTGGATCTCTTAATATTCTTGTCATTACTGATCAATGTTGCTTGAAATCCAACATTTTCAATAATCTCACGTATTGTTTGCTCCTATAAAATCATTGGAAATAACGATAAAAGATTAGAGCAATATGAGCAAATTCAAAAACATCACTTTAATTACCTTAAGCAATTGTCAAATTTGCCAGCAAGTGTTTGCATAGAATGACTAACCGGAACTCCACAAACACACAAAATTTCTCTGCGTCGTTTGTTTTCATAATTTTTGTCAACTAATCTCATCTCATCTAATCATTATAATTTTTTCAAATTCTCATACAAAATAAAATAAATAATTCAACTTTTTTAAATTTTAAAACAAAAATAATATTAAAAATATATATTTTAATAATATTTTATTTAATTTTTAACTTTAATTTCAATTCATATCATTTATAAAAACAAACCGAAATATTAGGATCATCATTGAAAAAAAGTTAAAAAGTAATGATTTTGTAATTAAAGCACGTAGCTTTGGGCCACCAAATCAACATGGCGTGTCTGATCCAGAAAAAAAAAGGAAAGAGAAACGATGGTCAAAGTAACCTGAAGTAGCATTATGTGGCGTTAATTAGGAAAAGGGTTCCCATATGCTTTCCTCACCCGAATTACATTGCAATCCGGAGAGGAAATTGCAGTGAATCTCGATAAAATTAATTGGCCCAAGCAAAGACATATCTACTTATTACAAAGTGTTAAATAGATTCTATCTATATTTCTTTACAAAGGAGGACATGACAAGTCTGTCAAGCAATCAAGAAAGAAAGCCAAAGTTTCTGCATAGGGAAAAGGGAGAAGCAGGCCAGGGGGCTATTTAAGAGAGAACAATATGACAAGTACTACACAAAAAAGAATAATTATTAAAAGAACATTATAAGGAGACAGAAAATAAGCATAGTAAAATGTCATGCAGCATAACATTCAAAATCCTCGAACCCTAATTGGTATTAAACCCCCAATAATGCTTATAAAACAAACTCTTTAGTACAGACACAGAGAGAGAGAGAGCACAGGCTCTATGAGAAGCGACAGAGATATCTTTCTTTACCATGGTGAGAAAAAGTACTGTCAATTGCATTAATAATCATAGTTCCAAAATTAAAATAGCAATCATGTCTAGTATTAGAGCTGTAAAAATAAATCGGAAAATTAGAAAATCGGCCTGAACCAACTCGGACTGGTTGGTTTAGTCCGATTTTGGACCAATTCGATCCGAGACCAATTCTTCCATTTTAAAAACGGTCATAATCGGTCCAATCTAGGTTTTATGTTTTCTAGGACCGGACCAGTTCGCATATTTATATATTTTTAATATTATATATAATTTTTATAAATTGTAATTATATATGAAATAATGTTATAGTATAATTTATAACATAAAATTTTAATCTTAAACATGAACATTTATTTGCTCATATGTTTTAAATATAAAATATATATTAATTACCTTTAAGGGCTTAATAAATTCTCAACATATTCATTTTAATAAATATATTAGTAATACTAATATACATTAGTATATTAATTACTATATTATCACTAACATATAATAATAGTACTATACCAATAGTATTACTATATACTAATAGTATTAGTGTATTACCAATATTTATATATATTAATATATATATATATATATATAAGTATAAGAGATTAGAGATTTAATATATATTAAAAATTGAAAAATCAGACCAAATTGAACCAGAACTAGTAAGATCGGAAGTACCGGTTTAGGAGGTAACTAGTGTGATATCGGTTATTGAAAATATAAAACCGGTATATACCAGTTTGGTCCCAAAATTTGTTTAAAACCGGATTAAACCGAACCAGTTACAGCCCTATCTAGTATGGGTTTAAACAAGACGTGTATTTTTTTTCTTGAAAATGAGATAATTTATTCTGTAGCCTAAAAGTGTCTCCCTCAATAGAATAATGAATTCTAAGTATATTAATATTCTATAATAATATTCTTTATTATAGGGAGACACTTTCAGGGCTACATTTTTACTATTATGAAATGTCTGAATACATAACATGTTCCGAATGTGACTAGAGAAATAATAGAAATACAATCAATTAATGATCAATACTAATTGATATTGATTGATAATGATCAATTAATGATTGATACAAACTATGGTATTATAAATATATTCTAAATATGATAGTATTCTATAATAATATTCTAACAGTTAGGAACATAGAGAAAAATGAGTAAAGTAAAAAATGAAAGATCAAAGATATACTGTGGCAATACAAGAGTTTAATGTAATTTATATTGGAGAATTTTATTTCGATGAAAGATTAAAGATATAGTGTGGCCATACAAAGGTTTAATATAATTTATAACAAATCTTAATTAACGGATTGAGTCGGATTAATAAACCGGTCAGGCCGAACCAAGGGTCAAATATATAGGTTGAAAATTTCATCAAAACACTGTAATATTGAATTCTTGTCGAGTCGGATCATCAAATCGAATCGCACACAAATAAAATCCCGCTCCATACAAACATGAAGTCCAACAACATCTCATAAAGTAGATAATTTTTTCTAAAAATGAAATGCTTTAACCATATTAATTTAACCAGATTCCAAAAAAACTTAACATTATATATATATATATATAGAAAGTTAATAAATAATATTTTCATATTTAAAAACTATTTTAGAGGAAGCTTGCCTTCTGAACTCCGTTAGCATCCTTTAAAAAACAAGCAAACAGCACATCAATAGTAAACCCAGGAATGATAGGAAATTAATTACTTACGTTGACAAAACTAGGGTGGTAAAGGACTTGGGCTCTATTATTGAGAACATCGACCGCGGCCTCGCGTATTCCCGGCAGCCGCATGATGGCCTTCTCGACCGAGCCGGCACATGCTGCTGAGCATGTCATGCCGATGACTGAGAACACGGCGGCCTTTGCCTCGGACGACCACCCGGCCTCCACCTTGTTTTCTTCTGGCGACATGCTTATAATAAATATCCTTGGTTCTTTTGCTCCTTGCCTGCAGGCTCCCCGCGCGGCCACCTCAATTTACTGCAAATTAATATAACTCAACTTCGATGTGCTATATAGCTACTGATCATTTGGTGGCGCACGACCGGCGACAAGCATTTGTCTCCCCCTAAATGTAAGCTTCTTTTGTTTTGGACAAGAACGTACAGCGAAGATAAGAGGGTTTGTGCTTGATTATTTGGAAAGCTAATTGGATACACATGACTTTATATATACTTTATAATATAGCAGGGCAGGATGATCTCTGCGCATTTACAGTTTAAAAATAAATAAGTACTACATGTCTGGGTCCTACCATTACTTGAGATAAACGCCATTTATGATAATATGTTAGTAGCTAGCATATCATGTGTACATTTCCGGCCACTAAACCCTAGCAAAAAATAAAAGTTTTTAAAAAGAAAGGGATCACCTTCCCCATACGATGCCCGACCGACATATTTTAGGCTTTCTGGGAAATCAAGTGTGCGGGAGTTTCATGTGAAGATCAACATGATTCGCATGCAGAAGGATTTGTCTTCTTGTCTCTGCTTACCTTTATCAGAAGACAGAGATGAAAAAGGTGATATCTTATGTCTATTCATGGAAACGGCAATCTTTCTTCTTGATCTTCTTTTTGTTATATATGCTTTTTATTAATTATTTGGCTTTTGCGTCTCTCTTGCGTACTCTTAAAGGCCGAATTAAGTTTCTGGTAGTGGTATCCGAGACGTACGAAAGCTCTCAGCGATTGAGTGATTCGGGAAGCTGCCTTAAAAGTAACAGTTCTCTAGCTAGCTTGTCAATGATTTGAGGAAGCCATAAGAGTGCCGCCCGTTTCCATCAAGATCAAGTTAATTATTAGTATATATTTATATACATAAAGACTTTCTCTGTCTGCTTTGTGTTAAACTTCTATAAGTGATTGTAGGTATTAGGAAAATGCTACATGCACCTGCAATTATTTTTATAACTTTTTATACAATTATATATATTTTAAATAAGGGATATTTTTGTAAAATAATTTTAAAAAATAAATCAGTTTAATAAACAAACAATAATTGTGTGTGTATCATTACTCAGGTACGTACGTATTACCTTTAGGAAAATACTTTAGCCATAAAAAAATTACACAAAAATAAATCTACAAATTGATGTAATTTGATGCAATACGTTAGATTATAAAGTTACTTTTAATGTAAAGTAGATCACATGAAGTCACGTCAATTTGTAAGTTTGCTTTTATGTAATTTGTTTGTATATGTAGCAGTTCTCTTACCGTAAATATCATATTGTGTATGGCATGGAATATATATACAAGATAATGTCATCTATAGTACTAGCATATATAGTGTCATCTAATTAGACTATAACACAAATATATTATATTAATATATTAGACTATATATACAACATATATATAATATCATATATAGTGTCATCTAATTAGACTATAACACAAATATATTATGTTAATATATTAGACTATATTTAGTATCATATATAGTATCATCTAATTGGACTATATATAACATATATATAGTATCATATATAGTGTCATCTAATTAGATTATAACTAAAATATATTATGTTAATATATTAGATTATATATAACATATATATAGTATCATATATAATGTCATCTAATTAGACTATAACTAAAATATAATATGTTAATAGATTAGTATAAAATTTAAATGTATTGAAGTAAACCGTTCGAACGTATTTTAACCGTTTGAACGGTATTGCATAAATAAGTTCTCACGGACGGTCATTTTTACGGACGTTCAAACTATTAACAAAACTTCATTTTCTCCAAGTGAACCGTCCATCTCAACTGTTTAAAGTCGCCGTTGCTACCGCGAACAATACCCAGTCGAAGCCTCTTCCTCTAAGTACCGGTATGCTATTTTTCTAACTATTTTGCCGTTTAAATTTAAGTTTTTTATGGATTATTTATTTAAATTAGGATAAAACAATTTATCCATCAATACTCACCGTAGATTTGCTTAAATCCATTGTATGAAGGTTTATTTAAATCTCTTTGTATTAGTTTATTGAAAAATCAATGGAATCGAAGGATTCCATGGATTTCAATGGTTGAGTCGACTCAACGTAGTCGCTGAGTTCCATTCGCATACCGTTCAAACGCTGGTTAGGGGTTCAAACGGTACTAACCAAACAAGTAACAACGTTCGAACGGTATTCAAGCCAAACAGGTTTGCATACCGTTCGAACGGTATAATTAATTTTAGTAATATTAGTGAATCGAAGTTTATCGTTATTTATTAAATTACTATTCGTATGTAATTTAGTGATTAGTTATTTATTATATTTTTATCGTTAATGTTGTATTGATAAACTCTTTAATTGTAAATTTCAAGTTGATTAAAATGTCTTCTTCTAGGGCAGGACGTAAGCGACGCAATTCAGCTGAGACTAGTATCAGTCTATGTAGGGAGATGATTGTTTCACTAGAGCGACAAGTGGAGCTTTCTGACTTCCAGAGTCTTGTCTGGGAGGGTCATTCCCTGCCACTAGTCTTCAGCAATCGTAGTTGGGGACCTATCTTAGATGAGCAGGAGGAATCATGGGAGATTATCTCCTATATTGACATTGTTTCTGAGTTTTATAGAGAGATCGGTGGTGCCAACCCATATGACGAAGGGGCATACAGGATCTCTGTCCAAGGAGTTTCAGTTGTATTTTCACAGGATGGACTCGCTGAGCATCTCGGTATTCCTAGGCTGCCAGATGCATATCCGAACGTGGTGCCTAGAGAGTCTGATCCTTCAGCTGAGGAGGAGGCACTAGTTTATACAGATGAAGTCGATACCCTTCCTGATCATGAGGTGAGGGATTTGGTTGTTGGTCCAGATGCTCCCCGTATGACTGGACGAAAAGCATCAAGTAGGCAGATCTATCTTCTTTTTTCAAGATCCTGAATTTGATAATCGCCAACAATATTGACTTTCGGCAGCACAAGACAAATGTTGGCATTAACCGAACAAAATTTATGATACGGGTCGCTCGTGGTATTCTTATCGGGATATATATTCGATCAGAGACCCGGTACATTTCGACTGATATACTGTCATTCGGGATCTTGATTACCCATTTCTGCTATTTGCCGGTGTCGTGCCTGATATTGCCGAGCGTAAACGGGAGTCGATGAGACCGATCAACAGCATCACCCTCTCATGCAATACGGGACACTCGAGACTGCGTCTTCGTGGACATGTTCCAGACCCGGTTGATCCTCAAAGAGATGCACAGCCGGGAGATCATGGAGTATCGACCGTTGGGACATCCAGACAGAACGAGGCATCAGTACAAAGCGCTACTTGTGAGGACATGGCCAAGGTCGTGCGTGTAGCGATCAGCAGACAGACATCAGCGTTAATCGATGCAGTGCATATGGAGGTCCGTTTTGCTGTGTCTGAGTTTCGTACAGAGATTACTTGTACCATCTCTGAGTTACGTACAAAGCTTGATGTCATGTCTGCGACTTAGGTCACCATCAGTACTCGACTGACACAAATAGAAGAACGTTTAGATGTAGTCGAGAAAGTGTGCAAAGAGTTTGGGTCTTAGTATTTTCTATCTTTTATTTATTTATTTATTTATTGTTTTTAGAATGGACAATATTTAATATTTTGTAAATTCAGTATTTAAGAATGAATTAGTATTAGTTTATATGTTCTAAACTAATTATTGATTGATATTATTCCTATTATTTAATTGATAAATTTTTTATAATTACTAATTAATATAAATATAATTCTCTAAAAAAAATATATATGATCACCGTTCGAACCATAGAAATAACATTCGAACAGTATTGATTCATCATTCGAACGGTGAATATTGAACGTTCGAACAATATATCAATTTTTAGTTATAATAATGTTACTTAACGCGCCAAATTGCATGTTCAGACAATGCTGATTTATCATTCGAACGGTGAAATTGTATGTTCGAACATAGAGGAGTTTCCCGATATAATAATTATACTTAACACGCCAAAATGTACGTTCGAACGGTAAAAATTGTACATTCGAACAGTAGAATAATTTTCTGCTATAATAATATTACTTAACGCGCCAAAATGTACGTTCGAATGGTTAAATTTAATTGTCTGAACGTTAAAACATTACATTCGAACGGTTTCATTATTAGGGATAAAATATTTCGTCCCTAATTATCCCATTTGAACGGTTTTGTTCTTCTATCATTTTTTTGAGATAAAATCTGAAATTCGTCCTTAAATCTCACTTTTTGGGACGATTTTCATTTCGTTCCAAAAGAAAATGGTTCCAAAAAGTCTTCTTTGTTGTAGTGATATCATGATAAGATCAGCATGCGTATAAGAAATATCTTAAGAAATTAATCATGCATTTTCCCTAATCAAAGTCAGGCTAATTAATTAGCACCTATCCAACATATTATATATTTATATATATATATAGATATATATTAATGGATCCTTTGGCTTGTGATTGAACCATTCATGCATGCACACGCAAGAATCAAATATTTGATATTCATGGCTGAAAAAAAATATCAACTGCATATATATAATATGATTAAGCTATCAAATGTGTGTATGATTTTGAAGCATTCAACATGCCGCATGATGCAGTTCTTCGGATAAGAGCTAGCATGATATATTTAGAGCATGATTAAAAAAAACGACGACTTGTAATAAAATATAAGAAGATCATGATTAAGTATATATTTACAATTGCATTGAAAGCAATCTAAATTAAAAGGTCCACGCACATTTGCTTGATGAAGACGGAGCAATCACATCCATCCGTTTGGTCGGTAGTATTTAATACGTGATTAGAAAATTGCTAATTAGCCACTTATATATAATTTCTGATCATTAAGGTGCTCTTAATTTGTTCATCGTGCATGCATGCAGCATGCTACCTGGTTTTGAGTCTTTTTACATGTTGATCTGTTCAAAGAAGCATAAGATCATCATAAAATTAAAGAGGTAGAATATATAATATATAACTAATTTCCATTTATTTTATCTATGTGTTCTATTATTTCTAGCATATAGAATACATTATTCATATTAGTTATATGGTGAGATTTGATTTATAAGATTTAATTTGTTTTTTCAAATCAAATTTTATACGTATACTTTTATATATATATATATATATATATATATAAATATTGGTTCACCTTTTTGTTTTTGTTTTTGTTTTTTTTTCCAAATCAATTTATTTTTTTGTTTTTCAGTGAGACGGACCTTTAGCCTTCGGCTCTTCACCACAAAATTGGTGCAATCCTCCGTTTCAATAATCTCGTATGGCCTTTTGAGGTTTTGCCTTGTAGCGAAGACTATGGACCTTTACCCATAATTTAAGTGAAATTGGCCTTTAGCTTTCTTGGACCAAGCGAAATCAATCGTATTTTTCGCAACTTGAGTGAGCAAATGGTCTGCCAACCGCACGTGATCGGTAATAGTGGTCCCAAAAAGAGTAATATTATATAGAAAAAATATATTTATAATCATGAATTGTGTAACGTCGCGTAATTATTTTTAAAAAATTAAATAAAGTAAGAAATTTATAAGAAAAAAATTAATTTTTTAATTATAAACCTCATTCTTTTTTAAAGTAATTACGAGCCGTTTACGCACTTCACGATTATATGTAGAATTACTTTATTATATACAATCTCAAAATATACAAACTTTGTGCATTTTTTTAAAAGAATTTAAGATCTATCATTAAAAATATTATTTGTTAATGTGAATTTTAGATTTAATTATTTTTTTTAAATTAAGTGCGCGAAACCTATACATTCTAATATTACAAATATTATAAGGCCACGTAAACTTAAGACTCAAATAAAAAATTGATATTATTTTCTTAAAAAAATAAAGATATTATCTCACTGTCTATTTTTTTGGAACACAGTACAGCAGGCTTGAGTTGAGAGGCCAGGCCCAATTCAAGTAGTGAATGAACTGATCCAGCTGACTCAATAGACCATCGAGCTGAAAGAGTACAACATCTCTAAAAAAAAAAAAAAAAAAAAAAAAAAAAAAAAAAAAGAAAAAGAAGAAGAAGAAGAAAGGAATTGAGGCAATTTACAGAATTAAAAGCCTTGAATAATAATGAAAAATGATATATATATATATATATATATACACAATCTCTTTAACAAAACTTTTTACAATTATTTTTTAACTGGGAGTATTTTGTAAAATAGCTTATGAAAGTAATATCACTTACATATATGCTCTTATTTTATAAAAATTATAGAAAAAATTATAAAAAAATAAAAAATTTGAACGTATATCATGATTGATATATAATTCATGCCAAATATTAATTGATTGCTCCATGAACTATTATCCAACGGATCTATTACAAAGATGGTTTTGTTAAGACCATTACCACTGTGTTTAAGACACCACGCAAGACACTAATTTCACACAAAATGTATCAAATATGTATTTCCCACACTTTGAACAAAACAACCACTCGGTATACACCCAAAACAATAATTTAAGAGGTGATCGGTTTTGAAATCAACACGTATCTGATGATCTACATGTGTTTACATATTTTTTTCAATGAAAACACTGCCTAAATTTGTTTCTATATATGGAGAACCTTCACTCCTAGATGCATATAGACAGATGAAAAAAAATCATTATTGATTACTCAATCGTTATCCCATGTATCTCCAGGTTGTCCAGCTTCCGGGGTCCCTTGTAATACTTCAACAAGAGGGAGCTGCAAACAACACTGACAGATGAGGCTGCCATTGCTGCTCCAGCAATCCATGGCGGCAAACGAAATCCAGTAAATGGAAAAAGAAAACCTGCAGCAATTGGGATGCCAAGGATGTTAAATCCCAAAGCCCAGATGTAGTTTAGAAGTATACGCGAGAAGGTTTTCCTGGAAATATCAATGGCAGATATAACATCCTCCAAGTTGTTCCTCATTAGAACAATGTCCGCTGCCTCAATGGCAATGTCTGTGCCAGCGCCAATAGCCATTCCGACATTTGCTGCTGCAAGTGCTGGTGAGTCGTTCATGCCATCTCCCACCATTGCCACAATGTAACCTGAGGCCTGTGAACGAGGAAAAAAAAGTGAGAGATATGAATGTTTTATCAAGACGATAAAGTCGCATTGAACTTGGTCTAGGCCTATGACTATATCCAAGTGTTAGTCATGACGTTAAAAGTAATTATGGATGTATACAGCAAAAAGATGTTAATGGAGGTGGATGTATTGACTAGGTATGTAAAAATAATTGTTAGATAGTCCCAGCATACCTACACGTACTGGTACTCCTATCCTATCTCAAGACGATATGCCATTATAAATTAATGCTTATTTAACCAAATTGAATGACACGACATCCTTTGATATAGGAGGAGCACCATGTCATCCATACCTGTCAACTGCTTGACAGATAGAAACTGCGGCATATATCCACATTTTCACACAATCGTGACATAAAAATATTTTATTGACCATGTACCTGAAAATCCCTCACTTTCTCTGCTTTGTCTTCTGGTTTGGCTTCTGCAATGACAGTTTCAATTCCGACTTCTCCGGCAACGGAATTGGCAGTGCCCCAATTATCACCTGTCACCATTATGCTCCTAATCTTCATAGACTTGAGAATGGAAATGACTTCTCGAGCACCTGGTTTAAGAGGATCAGATATGGCTAGAACTCCAGCCACCTCCCTATCTATAGCTACTAGAATCCCAGTTTGAGCCATCCCTTCAGCTTTTGCAAGTATATCTTTAGCATCCAATGGAATTTCAACGTTCTGGTTGAACATCAAGCTTTTGTTTCCCACAATTATTTCCCTATTTTGAATGCTGGCTTTCACTCCATGGCCAGTAATTGAGATAAAGGCTCGTGCTTCTGGCCAGGAGGGATTCTCTTTATCTTCTACAAAGTTCTTGGCATACTCCACTATGGCCTTTGCTAATGGGTGTTCACTGTTCACCTAATAGAGATATACCAGGCCAATATTATCAGTGCCAGAGATACATAACATCACTCTGGCTTCAAGGATAAGATCTCTCATCTATTAAAGAGTGATATTCCACAGAAAAAGAACAAGAAAAGACCGAATACCTCTGTTGCAGCAATTAGTACATAGAATTCTTGAAGCTCCATTTTTTTCAAGAGTTGTGTGTTAACGACCACAGGTTTCCCTACTGTGAGAGTCCCCGTCTTGTCAAACATGATGCAGTTCGCCTAGAAGAGCAAACATGCACACAGAAAGCAAATCTGAAGAATGCTGTCGGGCAGACACTTAACAGTATCTATGGACATATAGGAAGTTTACCACGAACGAGCATAAACTAGAATATGGGTCCAGATTAGGGACAAAAATTCAAGAAAGATCTACTGAGTTTGAGTTTTAACTTCATCGTGTTCCTATAAAGTTCAACCAACTCAAGTAGTTTCAATATAGAAAGCACCGAAAGAGAAGAAATTTGGGAAGCTCACAAGCATTTGGGTGGTGATTAAACTTGTACTATTCCTAAATCACTTCCTACTTTTTCTCTCTTTTTGGCAACTAGAGAGTAAAATGGAAAATATGTTGATTGGGCGGATGGAGAAGTGTACCACGAGAAGTGATTGCAAAAGGAGAAGCCTTAATTCTTATTACTTTAACGTAATGTTGACAGCAGTATCCCTAGGACAAGCTGCAACTTCAAAGAAATTCAATATAAATTGATTGGTGAAAATCGAAGAATCAAGATGAATTTCACATGCTACCTTATGAGCACTTTCCAGAGCTTGGCCGCCTTTAATGAGTACACCTTGAGATGCGCCAACTCCAGTGCCAACCATAACAGCAGTTGGAGTTGCTAGGCCTAGAGCACAAGGGCAGGCAATGACCATGACAGAGATACCAAACTGAAGTGCAAGTTCAAAGCTACTCATGGAAGATGGAATCCATGATTTTGGGTAGGCATGGAACTTCCCAGCCAAAAACCAGGCAAACCAAGTTGACAATGAAAGTATAATGACCTGCAGAAAATGCCTATTTCTTTAACAATGGCCTCCACAAACAAAATAATTGAAGTCAAACCGCAGGGGAAAATGAATCAAGAGAGAGGATAAAGCATTTGTAGTTTGTACTCACTCACCAGAGGCACAAAGTATTTGGAAATGCGGTCAGCATACTTCTGGATAGGAGCTTTAGCCATCTGTGCTGACTCGACAAGTCGAACAATCTGAGAAAGAGCAGTATCTGATCCTACTCGTGTTGCTTTAATGTGCAACACCCCATTCTCATTCACAGTTCCTCCAATCACTGTGTCTCCCTTCCGTTTTGCCACTGGTCGTGATTCTCCTGTTATCATGCTCTCATTTACGTGACTTTCCCCCCGCAGAACATAACCATCTGTGGCTACTTTGGCACCAGGGATAATTTTAATTACATCATTCTTTTGTATTAGCCGACCATCAATTTCTTGTTCGCTCACCTCATTTCCTTCACCGTCCAGAGTTAACAATATTGCTGTTTCAGGAGTCAATTCCAAAAGCTTGGCAATGGCCTCTGATGTCTTTCCCTTCGCCAAAACCTCTAAATACTTCCCAAGTAGAATAAAAGAGATAAGCATCGTGCTAGTCTCAAAGAAATCTGTACCCTCGAAATCTTTTGAATAAGCAGCCCTTAGCAATGAGTAGACAGAATAGAAGTAGGCTGCATTTGTTCCCAAAACGATCAAAACATCCATATTAGCAGAACCATGGCGCAAAGCTTTATAGGAACCAAAGTAGAATCTCCGCCCTATAATGAACTGTACTGGTGTAGAAAGCTCCCACCTCACAACCATGCCAACGGTCAACATGTTGATTACCTTAGTATCTAGTACCTGCCTAAATTCAGGGATATACATCAAAACCATGGATGTTAGAAACACAGGAATCGTAAAAACCAAACTCCATAAAAAGAATCGATAATACTGCTTAATTTCCTCCTGTCTACGAGCTTCTTTTCCTCCTCCTTTGGGGTATATGCTTGCTTTAAAACATCCACCACCAGTAGATTCAATGACACTGATGAAAGTTCTGGGTCCTATCATATCTGGTTTGTAAGAAATTAAAACTTTGTTGAGTTCAGGGTATATGATTATCTCTTGAACCCCCGGGATTGCTTGAAGAGACTTTTCAATCAGTCTTGTTGTATGATGATCTGTGTCTAAACCATCAACTTTAAGCTCTATGTTACTTATTTCTTCCCCAGTACTAATGAGCATGGCTTCAAATCCAGTGTTTTCTATGGTTTCCAATAGTTTATTACAGCTCACAGTCTTAGGACTATAATGAATTTCTGCTTCTTCAGTTGCCAAGGCCACTTGGGCCTTTTGAACGCCTGGAATTGCTTGCAGAGCTGATTCAATAGTGGAGGAGCAGGAGGTGCAAGTCATTCCATTTACGTGTATTTTGCATACTTGAGTGGATTTCTTAATATTCTTGTCATTACTGATCAATGTTGCCTGAAATCCAACATTTTCAATAGTCTCACGAATTGTTTGCTCCTATAAAATCATTGGAAATAATGATAAAAGCTTAGAGCAATGTGGGAAAATTCAAAAACATCACTTTAATTACCTTAAGCAATTGTTAAATTTGCCAGCAAGTATTTGCATAGAATGACTAACAGGGACACCACAAACACACAATTTCTCTTAGGATCATCATTGGAAAAAGTTAAAAAGTAATGATTTTGTAATTAAAGCTGGTAGCTTTGGGCCACCAAATCAACATGGCGTGTCTGATCTAGAAAGATGGAAAAAGAAATGATGGTCAAAGTAACCCGGCCTGAAGTAGCATTATCATGTGGCCTTAATCAGGAAAAGGGTTGGCTGAGGGAGCTCGGGTGTGGGTTCCCATCTGCTCTCCTCACCCGAATTACATTGCAATCCGGAGAGGAAATTGCAGTGAATCACGATAAAATTAATTGGCCCAAGCAAAGATATATCTACTATCTACTTATCACAAAGTGTTAAATAGATTCTATCTATCATTTCTTTACCAAGGAAGACATGACAAGTCTGTCAAGCAATCAAGAAAGAAAGCCAAAGTTTCTGCACAGGGAAAAGGGAGAAGTAAGGGGGCTATTTAAGAGAGAATATGACAAGAACTGCACAAAAAAAGAATAATTATTAAAAGAAAATTATAAGGAGACAGAAAATAAATATATTAAAATGTCATGCAGCATAACATTCAAAATCCTCGAACCCTAATTGGTATTAACCCCCCAATAATTCTTATAAAACAATCCCTTTAGTACAGACACAGAGAGAATATAGGCTCTATGAGAAGCGACAGAGATATCTTTCTTTGAGCAGTGATAGGGTTACTATCCTATTACAGTATTACTATCTATTTACTACTCATAGTTCATTTCAAATTTTTTATTTTTTTATCATTTTCTTTTAAGTATTTTTTTAACATCTTTAACCATTAAGAAAAAATTAAAAAAATATATATAATTTTACTAATAGTCACTTCTTTAACCATTAAGTAAAATAAAAAAATAAATATATATATATATATATATAAAATGAGTAGTAATCCTATCATTTTTCTCTTTCTTTACCATGGTGAGAAAAAGTACTGTCAGTTGCATTGATAATCATGGTTCCAAAATTAAAATAGCAATCATGTCTGGTATTTAAACCAGAAGTGTATTTTTTTTATTTGAAAATGAGACAATTTACTGATATGTAGCCCTAAAATGTCTCACTCAATATAATATTGAATTATAATATATTAATATTCTATAATAATATTCTTTTTTATATGGAGACACTTTTAGTACTACATTTTTACAATTATGAAGTGTTTGAATAGATAGCATATGTTTCTATTTATAGAAAAATGTCACTAGAGAAATAATAGAAATACAATCAATCAATGATACTAATTGATATTAATTGATTTACACGATAAACTAAATATGATAGAGAATAAGTCATATTTCCATACAAATTAGAATATTATGAATATATTCTAAGTCTGGTAATATTCTATAATAATATTCTTTTAACAGTTAGGAACCTAGAGAAAAATGAGTAAAGTAAAAAATGAAAGATCAAAGATATACCGCAGCTATTCAAGAGTTTAATGTAATTTATAATATTGGAGAATTTTATTCTGATAAAAGATTAAAGATACAGTGTGGCCATACAAAGGTTTAATATAATTTATAACAAATCCTAATTAGGGGATTGAGTCGGATTAATAAACCCTAGTCGGTGGGTCAGGCCGAACCAACTCAACCAAGGGTCAAATTGGTCAAAAATTTCATCAAAACTCTTTAATGAAGTCCCGCTCCATACAAACATGAAGTCCAACAAAAATTCATAAAGTTGATAATTTTTTCTAAAAATGAAATGCTTTAACCATTAATTTAACCAGATTCCACAAAAACTTAACGTTATAGAAAGTTAATAAATAATATTTTCATGTTTAAAAACTATTTTAGAGGAAGCTTGTCTTCTGAACTCCGTTAGCATCCTTTAAAAAACAAGCAAACAGCACATCGATAGTAAACCCAGGAATGATAGGAAATTAATTACTTACGTTGACAAAACTAGGGTGGTAAAGGACTTGGGCTCTATTATTGAGAACATCGACCGCGGCCTCGCGTATTCCCGGCAGCCGCATGATGGCCTTCTCGACCGAGCCGGCACATGCTGGTGAGCATGTCATGCCGATGACCGAGAACACGGCGGCCTTTGCCTCGGACGACCACCCGGTCTCCACCTTGGTTTCTTTTGGCGACATGCTTATAATAAATATCCTTGGTTCTTTTGCTCCTGGCCTGCAGGCTAGCTCCCCGCGCGGCCACCTCAATTTACTGCAAATTGATATAACTCAACCTCGATGTGTTAGATAGCTACTGATCATTTGGTGGCCACGACCGGCGACTAGCATTTGTCTCCCCCTAAATGTAAGCTTGTTTCATGTTATGGACAAGAACAGCGAAGATAAGAGGGTTTGTGCTTGATTATTTGGAAAGATAATTGGATACACACTTTATATATACTTTATGATATAGCAGGGATGATCTCTGCGCAGTTATAGTTTAAATAAATAAATATTAATGATATATGGTTGAGTACGTGTCTGGGTCCTACCATTACTTGAGATAAACGTCATGATAACATGTGTACATGATTGCCTGCAACTAAACCCTAGCAAAAAAAAAAAAACAGAAGTTTTTAAAAAGAAAGGGATCACCTTCCCCATACGACGCCCGACCGACATATATATTAGGCTTTCTGGGAAATCAAGGGGGAGTTTCATGTGAAGATGAGCATGATTCGCATGCAGAAGGATTTGTCTTCTTGTCTCTGATCACCTTTATCAGAAGACAGAGATGAAAAGGGTGATATCTTATATCTATTTTCATGGAAACGGCAATCTTTCTTCTTGATCTTCTTCTTCTTCTTTTTGTTATATATGCTTTTTATTAATTATTTGGCTTTTGCGTCTCTCTTTCGTACTCTTTTAGTTATATCATATATGTCATGATATAATAATTATTTAAATATTAAATTATAATACAAGATGTCAACTGTGCAGCTTAGTTACATAATCTTATTCTTTATACGAAAAAAATGGTTATAAACCAAAAAATATTTATATATATTGGCACAATGGCTGTAGTACTACTCATGATGATGTCCTAAAGTTGGGTAGATAACATCATTTTGTGACTTTGAGCTATCTATTTGATGGGTGGATTTTAGAGGAGGAGATCTCTTACATGATGAGCTAATTATTCGGTTTGATTAATATTAATAAAATTGGAGTATTTAATTTCTTCTTCTAAGAAAAACAAAAGTTTCTTACGATATCGACTGCATATATATAATATGATTAATCTATCAAATGTGTATGATTTTGAAGCATTCAACATGCCGCATGATGCAGTTCTTCGGATAAGAGCTAGCATGATATATTTAGAGCATGATTAAAAAAAACGACGACTTGTAATAAAATATAAGAAGATCATGATTAAGTATATATTTACAATTGCATTGAAAGCAATCTAAATTAAAAGGTCCACGCACATTTGCTTGATGAAGACGGAGCAATCACATCCATCCGTTTGGTCGGTAGTATTTAATACGTGATTAGAAAATTGCTAATTAGCCACTTATATATAATTTCTGATCATTAAGTTAATAATTAGCGTGCTCTTAATTTGTTCATCGTGCATGCATGCAGCATGCTACCTGGTTTTGAGTCTTTTTACATGTTGATCTGTTCAAAGAAGCATAAGATCATCATAAAATTAAAGAGGTAGAATATATAATATATAACTAATTTTCAATTATTTTATCTATGTGTTCTATTATTTCTAAGCCGGTACGTGTATAGAATACATTATTCACATTAGTTACATGGTGAGATTTGATTTATAAGATTTAAATTATTATTTTTTTTCAAATCAAATTATGTGCATATACTTATATATATATATATATAAATATTGGTTCACCTTTATATTTTCGGTTTTTTTTCAGCAGTGAGACGGACCTTTAGCCTCACAAAATTGGTGCAATCCTCCGTTTCAATAATCGTGTATGGCCTTTTGAGGTTTTGCCTTGCAACGAAGACTACGGACCTTTACCCATATTTTAAGTGAAAATGGGCCTTTAGCTTTCTTGGACCAAGAGAAATCAATCGCATTTTTTGCAACTTGAGTGAGCAAATGGTCTTGCCGTGATCGGCAATACTATATACAATCTAAATATTCGTGCATTCTTTTGAAAGAATTTAGGATCTATCATTAAAAATATTATTTGTTAGTGTGAATTTTAGATTTAACCATTTTTTTTTTAAATAAGTGCGTGAGATCTATACATTCTAAAATTACAAATATTATAGGCCCACGTAAACTTAAGACTCAAATAAAAAATTGATATTATTTTTTTAAAAAAAATAAAGATATTATCTAACTGTCTATTTTTTTGGGAACACAGTACAGCAGGCTTGAGAAGAGAGGCCAGGCCCAATTCAAGCAGTGAATGAACTGATCCAGCTGACTCAATAGACCAACGAGTTGAAAGAGTACAACATCTCTACACTGACCAAGTCACCTTTCTCCATACTCACCATTACATAATAATAAATATATCAGTCGATTGTAAAGGAAACCCAAAAAAAAATAAAAAAAATAAAAAAAATAAAAAGAAGAAGAAGAAAGGAATTGAGGTAATTTACAGAATTAAAAGCCTTGAATAATAATGAAAAATGATATATATATATATTTTTTAACTGGGGGTATTTTGTAAAATAGCTTATGAAAGTAATATCACTTACATATATACTCTTATTTTATAAAAATTCTAGAAAAAATTATAAATAAATAAAAAATTGAACGTATATCATGATTGATATATAATTCATGCCAAATATTAATTGATTGCTCCATGAAGTCATGAACTATTATCCAACGGATCTATTACAAAGATGGTTTTGTTAAGACCAGTACCACCGTGTGCCCATCACACTTAAGACACCACGCAAGACACTATTCCACACTTCGAACAAAACAACCACTCGGTCTACACTCAAAACATTTATGTCCCTTGCAAGTTGAACAACTCTCGTATTCCCTCTCACAGAGATGACCCGTGGGTACTCTTCTTTTATAGCCTTCACAAGTTGGCTCAAGCAGCTAGCCCCTATTGACCTGTCTTTTTAAAAGATAAATGGTATATAAAGTTTTAGAACGTGCCTTTCACGCGTATTATATTTAAAAAAAAAAAGAAAGGTGCGTGTTATTATCAAAAAATAATTTTTTTATATAGATCTTAAATTTATTTATTTTTCTCAAATAAAATATATAGAGATCACTTACTTTATTATTGTAAATATCATTTCTTCTTTTTAAAACATAACTCCGCTTATGATTCTCATTAAATTAAATATTTTATATTAAGTAATACTAAATATAATTTTAGAATATACAAGTCTTATACACTCACTTTAAAAAAAAAACGTAGGGTCCATATTAAAAAAATAATTTTTTACATGGATCTAAAATTTATCTACTTTTTTTTAAAATAAGTGCACGAGATTTGTACATCCTAAGACTGTAAATATCATTTCTCTTTTGTGTTAGACTAATTTATTTAAAAAGAGTTTCGATCACACATGAAATAAAATGTTAAAATATAATTTAATTAATTAAATCTCTCTTCTCGTTAATTTAAATGTATTGTCTCACATGCAAACTCATGGGAAAAGCACTTAAGAGAGATCAGTGGAGGAGATCCAAGCTGAGAATGCACCCGTGAAAAAAAAAAAAAGAATTAGTCCATTGGCTAACAAAGAAGTTTTGTATAGTTGATTGGGATAAGGGGATAAGGGTCGTAATAGAATATATTGAAACAAGATAGAAGCTGTTTCTTTCTTTCTATTCTAGAAACAAGATAGAAGTTTCTTCTTTCTACCTTGCTAACGTGTATCCCAAGTACGCTGCCTCGGTATTTCAATATCTTTCTCAATGACTTCTACCTGTTTGACAAATTGACCAAGCTAGATTGCTACACGTACATTTTATAAAATTCCATTTTCGACTTTACATAATCCCAAAGGGCACCTGCCTCCCACCTCCAATTTCACCGACACCTCCAATGTCTTCCAAGTTGAATTGTGGAGACATATAGAGCATTGTGATGCTTAAATATCATATGATCATCTAAGCGCAGACTAAGCTGGCCTGCTTGGAAATCTTGGCCAATGGTCCTCAATAATTCAATAGATTAGTCAGACATGCAGCGCGCGTAAGCAAAAGCGACTTGATTTTTACTGGGGAAGGCTTCTTCCAGTGGGAAGTGGGGGCTTCGTAGGAGTGAAGTGGAGGTAGTGGCCGAATTGAGTTGGTCATCCTGAGTGTGCATGGCAGCCGACACATGGCTGAGGGCCCCAGCTACCTCCACCAGCTTTTGTTTTTTTGCAGTGCGTAAGCGCTTGCGTTAACGTCCAAGAGTTGCATGAGAAGGCTCGACGAATCTTATCGTCGTGTGGTACTGTAGAGTTTGTGGACCTCTAAAATCCCATTTTTCACGCACCTCCGCTGCGTATAGTTGACCAGTCTGCTTAAACAACCTGTCTTTTTTGTTTGCCAACTTGTTTTTTTCTTAGAAAAATGCTGGTATAAATGGGCATGTAAATGTGATTGACGTGAAAATATTTGATAAAAGAGAGTCTAAACTGATAAAAGATGAAGAATTTATTTTAAATTTGACGTGACATAGATGACTGTATGTCGATTGTATCTAATGATTTTATATAGAAGAACTATTTTTTTTTATTTGAATTCTGGGATCCTACGAAAATCTTATCACATTTTCTGTGATACCTAAGAGTCTAAGACTGTATTTGTATGTCATGCACATTACTAAAATCCTTATTGAGTTATTTCTTGCTGCTCGGCTTTGATTTTGTCAAAAATTAAGAGGTTAATTTTGATTATTATTATTCTCATACTCTAATTAAAACATGTAGATTTAATTATTTATATTATATTTTTAATGCTCTCCTCTAATGATTGGGTCCGGAATATTTAATCCAATGGAATTGAATATAAAGTCAAGGTTTGAACTCAACATATTTGTTCTGATATCATGTAAAATCACATTTTTCTCAAAAGTTTAAGTAAATGAAAAGAAATAGATTTAATTATTTGTATTATATGCTTAACACTTATTATTATATAATAATACTATTTATTTTTTTGTTTTATCATTTACAGATAAATTATAAGCTTATAGATCAATAATTAATTAAATGAAGAAAATTACTTAAAATGCCTACATTTAGAATTTAGATCGATTTGATAAAATAAAAAATCTCTTAATAAAATAATATATGTGTTATTTATTTTAAATAAAACAAATGCATCCTCTCTAATCTGTGCCAAGTGGTAGATGTAGAGTTGACCATTTTTGTTTGACAGAAGCCTTTTACCTGTTCCCTACGATAAATGATATATAGTGTAAGGCCGATAATACGTAGTTCTCAATTAATTAAGAGGAACGTCGGCTCAATTAAAGCAAACTTTAATGCATTTGAACTTAATACCGCACAATCAAAGCCAAATATCTAAATTATTAAAAAAATATTATATCTACAAAAAACTTATATATATAAATTCACATAATTAACGTAATTTATTTTATAATAAAAATAACTTTATAATTTAATATATCATATAAAATTATATGAATTTATAAATTTATTTTTATGTAATTTTTTTATAATTAAAATATTTATATTACATAAATAAAAGTCAGGAGAGTTGGGTTTTCTAAAGCAAAATCAGTCCCGGAACTCACGTGAAATGTCAAATTAGAAAAGTTTGAGAAAAAGTTAACCGAAACGGGACAGATTTGAAATCTATGAAAATTAGTAATTGGCCATCAAGAATCCCTTCTTTTTTATGTACTGAGTTTTCTATCCAAAACTTGACTTTTATTCAAGGAGACGAGAGTCAGAGTCAGAGACAACGCGCCTGCTTTTGAGCCAACTTTGTCTTCAAGAAAATGAATCTTTAAAGGTTTTTTTAATTTATGTTTAATTTCCAGCCGTCTTGTAATAATAATGTAAGAATCAAATTAAATTATTAATCAACATATGATTAATATAATTATAAAATATAAAAAAAATAAAAATATTTTTATTAAAAAAATAATATTATATTATTATTTTAATGAATTCAATGGCTAATTTAATGTGGAGTTATGACTAGGAAAGTTTTAGATTTATAAAAATCATGTATTTTTCATTAAACTTTAGATATAACTTTGATGAAACCAATGTCAATGCTCTTACACCTCTTTTTTGTTGTTGTTTATTAATTCTTCTTAGTTCAAGACTTTTAGAAACAACATTTATAAATTAAATTTAAGAAAAGTAATGTTAGATATAGTATATTTTAAAAAATAATATAGATCATAGATTTATCGTTAAAATGTGAGTTATCATAGATTTATTCATTTTATTTAAAAAAAAAATGGTTGTGCAGAACTTTGCACATTTTAAGATTGTACAAATCATTTTTTATTATAAAAAATATTTTTAAAAAAACAGAAGAAAATTCCATTCAATATCATTCTTGAGTCAACAAATTATACTTCTTTGTGTAACAAGATCTGGGGTAGAATGACTAATTAGCTGGCTTGCCGATAGTCACTTCATTATTTTTCTCTACCTCGAATCGGTCCAAATGTTTCAGCAAAACTTTGAGTCTAACCAATCACGCGACCCATTCTAGGTAGTTTAAGGAAAGATCAAGAGTCTAGCGGCCACTAATCTCCATGAATCATTTTCAAATCAGCTCTTCAATATGCAACCGGCATGAGTAATGATTGGAGAATTGATTGACATGGTATTATATATGTCACGTCAGTCGATATATTATTAAAAAAAAAAACAAATCTGATTCTCTCTTCCCACAATCAATTATCAGACTCACGACCATCGAAGTTATAATCTCTCTCCTCCCAAATTTGGTTCCATTCTCTCGTGCTCTTCAAGCTTCTCTTCTCATTCCTCTTTTTTTTTCTTCCTCCATTCTATTTCAGTCTTTCCCCTTTTTTTCTTCCCAAATCTGGTTCCATTCTCTCGTTCGTAGTGATAGAGGCTAAGCAGTCTTCCCATTCCTCTTTTGTCGTCTCACAGAGAGAGTGTGTAACTCACGACAAAGATCGGCGAATCTGGATGGTGACGACGGCGCTGGCTAGCTGCGCATTCGGGCGTTGAGAGAGATGAGTGATGAGAGAGAGAGAGAGAGAGAGAGAGAGAGAGAGAGAGGACATGGCGTGAGGGAGAGAAATGGAGAAGATGACAGTGGGTTACTGTGAGGAGGACGACGAACCTTAGGTGGCAAAGGTCAGCAATTTTTGTGGGGTTTCCGACGTGGTTGGGCTCTTGGTGATAGCGGTTTGTAGCGGCTCACGGTGGTTCAAAATTGGAGAACCCAATGCTCTTTTTTTTGTGCAAAAATATGGGCCTCTTGGACGTCCAATGTTGACTTGGGTGACAATGTAGGGCGAGGGTTGTGGAGGATCTTGACATTGGGAGATTGTGACGTGGTGGTTGCAACCGTTGGGCGTGCATGGACGAGTGACTAGTTCACAGCAACCGTGAGAAGAGGATGTATGCTTTGAGGTGGCTTACAGTGGTGAGAGGGTGGTTCGCGGCTTGACAGTTATGCCTTTTTGTGGAGGAAGAGGTTGGATTCCTCCTTCATTTGTGTCGTTGATTCTGCCTAAGAGTTGTTTGGACTCTACTTCGGGTTTGATCTCAGTTTCAAGGACTTGGAGAAGACTGCTCTGTGAGTTAGGAAAGACGAAGGGGTCTCTGTGATTTGGGGGGATACGAAGGAATTTGTCTTATTTATTTCATTTTTTTTTCACGTAAGATGCGGTTACGTTGCGATTCTTCCGCACATTTGTATCTAGCATTTTTCTTTTCAAATATATACATATCTAACCGTTGCAAGGGCTAGCTTTTACCCTCTTCCATCCTATATATATATATATATATATATATATATATATATTCAACTTTTGCTCAAGCAATAACCAGACAGCCTTTCTTGTCACGTATAATAGTTCCAATCCCATAGCTATGAACTTCAAAATTAGATTATACAATTTGGTCAAATAAAAGTTTCTCAAAGGATTTACTATATGAAAAGTTTCTTTTTTTTTTATCAGATAAAAAAATGACAAAAGAAGGCTATAATAAAGAAATTTTATAAAAATAAAATTATAAATTAATGTCATTTTATGTAATTCGTTAGAAATAATTTTACAATACAATGTATTAGATTAAGTTTAGTTTAATTTATGAATTTTTTTATATGTATATATTTTTTAAAGTAATGTTATATACAGTCATGAAATACGTAAATATCGTACAATTGTTTTGAAAAATAATGAAGTTTATTATTAAAAAATTAATTTATTTTCATGTGGATCCTATATTTATTCACTTTTTTTAAAACGATTGTACGATACTTACACATCTACAACTATAAATATTATTTCTCTATTTTTTATCATTTATCTAGAGAAGGACTTCCTTCTTAGCCAAATTTCGCTTAGTTGGCTGGCACTTGGCAGGCTATGGTTGTATCTTGATTCCGAGACTTTTTTGGACGATTTAAATTAGGATTAATATTTAAGTTAGATTTTATATGGGAAAATGTCCCCCCTTCTTGGAATTTCCTTACGCGTTGGCGTGGCTTATACAGGATAGGACCCGCTACAACCGACTACCAAGCGTATACCACAATCGCGTCAGCAAATCCACGTGTCACCCAATAAACCAACCGAGCAAGATCCTTGAAAGGGCGCCGCACCCCTCTACCAGCCTCCCTACAGTGTATATAAATGGAGACCGTCCGACCTCTATCTCTCACACCACCTTTATTTCAAATCGTTTCTTTATTGATCTCACTACTACTGCTCAGGAGGAAAAACCAGCCAAAGACCCCATAATCAAAAATCAAGATCGTTGCTACCGAGAAAAATGGAGAATCATCCTACCTTAACTGGCTTGTTGCAGAAAGCCGCATCGGAATTCCCCACCCGGCGAGCTCTTTCGGTCTCCGGAAAACTCGATATCACCCACCTCCGATTACAACAGCTTGTCGATAACGCCGCCACTCTTCTGCGTGCCTCCGGTATCAGCCCCGGTGACGTCGTCGCCCTCATCTTTCCTAACACCGTCGAGGTACATATTTTCAATCTTCTTTTTCTCGTGTTTATCGTCAACCAAACTTGCCAAAATACATTGTTTTTATAATATTTTAATTTACCTAGTTTTCTCCGTCAAAAGTCAGAATTCTTCGGTAGTCTACCAATGCAGACAGCTGATATCATGTGTTCATTGGGTACTGATTTTGATTATATAATTGGCAGTTTGTGGTGATGTTCTTGGCCGTAATTCGATGCCGAGCTACGGCTGCGCCATTGAACCCGGCTTACACGGCGGAAGAGCTCGAATTCTACCTCTCTGACTCAGAATCGAAGCTTCTCATCACAACGAAAGAAGGTATTCAATCGGCTCAAGCCGCGGCTTCTAAACTCAAAATCCCTCACGTGACCGCCACTCTACCCGACCCCCAATCTGGAATCTCTATCTCCAATTCGGGTGCCGATTCCATCTCCAACGACTCGGTCTCAGAACTCGTCAATGACCCTTCCGACGTGGCTCTATTCCTGCATACGTCCGGTACCACGAGCCGGCCAAAAGGAGTGCCTTTGACTCAGCTCAACCTGGCGTCCTCGGTTCTGAATATCAAATCGGTGTACAAACTCACTGAGTTGGACTCGACCGTGCTCGTCCTTCCGTTGTTCCATGTCCACGGGTTGATTGCCGGGTTATTGAGTTCGCTCGTTTCCGGAGCCGCCGTGACCCTCCCAGCAGCCGGCCGATTCTCTGCCTCGACGTTTTGGTCCGACATGCTCGCTTACGGAGCCACGTGGTACACCGCGGTCCCCACCATCCACCAAATCGTCCTAGACCGTCACCACAGCAAACCGGAGCCCTTTTACCCGAAGCTTCGCTTCATCCGCAGCTGCAGCGCGTCGCTGGCTCCAACCATACTGGATCGGTTGGAGGAGGCATTCGGAGCACCGGTGCTGGAAGCCTACGCGATGACGGAGGCGGCTCATCTCATGGCGTCGAACCCGTTACCGGAGAACGGCGTGCATAAGTCCGGCTCGGTGGGCAAACCCGTGGGTCAGGAAATGGCGATTCTGAACGAGAACGGGCTCCGACAGCCGGAGGGTGTAAGCGGAGAGGTGTGTATACGGGGACCAAACGTGACCAAAGGTTATAAGAACAATCCGGAGGCCAACAAGGGAGCGTTTACATTCGGATGGTTTCATACAGGTGACGTCGGGTATTTGGACTCCGACGGATATCTGCATCTCGTGGGTAGGATCAAGGAGCTCATCAACCGCGGAGGGGAGAAGATATCCCCAATCGAAGTTGACGCAGTGCTTTTATCTCATCCCGAGATTGCTCAGGGTGTTGCGTTTGGGGTTCCTGATGATAAATATGGCGAAGAGGTGAGAGAGACAGGACTGTTGTCGATTATTAGTAATTTTTCTTTAATCGTTGGTCGAGAAGTGTGCTAACTCTGTTTGGGTGCGTTCCGAATTTGCAGATAAATTGTGCCGTAATTCCCACAGAAGATAGCAAAATAGACGAAGCGGAGGTGCTGCGATTTTGCAAGAAGAATCTGGCAGCTTTCAAGGTCCCCAAGAAGGTTTTCATCACCGATGATCTCCCAAAAACTGCCACCGGAAAAATTCAGCGACGGTTCGTAGCTGAGCATTTCCTCGCTCAAATCTCCACCGCCAAAGTTCCAAAGTTTGGAGCTTGAGAGTCTATTTTCTGATTTGCAGGCACGCCGTTTGTGGGTTGTCCATGATTAGGACTTCCAAAATATTTGCATATTTGCTGCATGCGATACATACTAGTAGATTGGTTGGGTCTAAATTCTAATATTTCGTTTTGGGCACCATCACAAAATGTATGGTGTATTGGAGCTATAATATATATATATATATATATATATATATATATAGCTGAAGATTGATTGTTATCTCTTCCTGTAAATTTCGACATAATTATTATTACAAAATTCTTTTTTACCAATAGTTGTTTTGTGTATGATCTTATCAGTTCTACATGATGGGTTGCTTGGACTGAACCTGAACTTGCTTGGGTGCCAAGTTTATACTTGAAATAAGTGTCTTTGAACCAAATATCAGTATTACTTTATTTGGAACTTGCTTGAAAATGTGTTCACATAACTTGCAAGATCTCATTGTCACGTAAAAATCTAAACTGATAAGGGTATTCAAATCCAGATTTTATGTTGATTGTCTTGAAATATCTTAACAAGGTAAATTTGTGCAAATATAACAAAAAAAAAGCTTAATCTTCCTTACTTAGATTGGGAGCAATGTCAGTTGTGATTTACATAAAAAAATAAAAAATAAAAAAATTGTAGTTTCTCACACCACTTTCAAATCAAAATAATTAGATATTTTCACAATATTATTTTTATTGTATCACAATATATCATACAATTTAATTAACATGATATTTTATAATAATAAGATGAGACAATCTTTACACTTTTAAAAGAGCACCTAGCTAACAATGCTTTTCAACGAACTGACATTTGCCTAATAAATACACTTGGCGAATGACATGAACTTAATTTGACTGTTAAACAACCAGTATCAGTCATGACTGGACGTACCATGCATCCATTAATTACAAGAAACTGTATATATAGTAAGAAATGGATGACGAATGGTACTATGATATACATCACACTTATGTTCACCATTTATTTTGTAGTTCATTTCAAGTGTTCAAATGATATTTTAGTTTCGTAATAAATATGTATATTTAATTAAAAATATATAAATAATAAATTAAATATTAATATGTGGTGTTAAAATAATAAATAATATGAAAAAAATTGAGGTAATCAAAATTCCAATTTGGCTTGGAATGTTTTACGTGGCTTATTTGTAGGCAGACACTGACACGGTGTCAGTATTCATCCACTTGTCCTCAATCCAATGTAAGCTCACGGCCAAATCCAAAAACGTTAAATCAATCCTGACGTGCACGAGTTTGGCAGAAACAAGGACCATATTAAGAGCACTGTTGTAAAAAATATATATATTTTTAAATATAAAAGAAATGGTCAAAATCTCTTTCATTAGATTATTTATTCTATTTTTATTTTATATAAAATAAAAAAATAATTTGTATAAATTTTAAATAATATTTAATTATAATAAATCTTTTACGTATAAAAATAAAAAAATAATTTATATAAATTTTAAATAGATAAATTTTATACAAGTTCTTGTAAAAAAGTAGACCTTATTTTAAAAAAAATAAAAAAATACTATTATTTATTAGTGAGACCATTTTTTTATAAAAATTTTATATGAAACTTGTCTATTTGAGACTTGTATCTAACATTACTCATAAAAATAACTATTCATTCATCTAAATAATTTTTTATTACGTATTTCTCATTTCATCATCTTCTCATTTATCTTATTTTCTTTTAATCCTTTTATCACTTTTACACATGCCTCACTCTCTTATCTCTTATATATTCTCTAACATTTTGTTTATAATCTTTTTCACTTTTATGCATGTAGAAGAATAATAATAATAGGTATTTTTTTATCGTTTTACTTTTTTTTATGTAATTTAAAATACTACATTATTCATAAAGAAATATTACAAATATCAAAATATATAATGTATAGAAAAATATTTGAAATATATGATTTGTAGAGAATATAATATATGAAATAAATAAAAAGATTAAAAAGTATAATATTTAAATAATTTTAAAAAAAATAGATAAGCTGATGTATAACATTGTAAAAATTAGTATATAAAATAGAAAAAGTAGATTTTGATTATGTATTTTAAAAGATAAAATGAAGAAGTCATTGAGAGTGCTCTAGTATCATAGTAAGAATCTCCAAGTCTTTAAATGGTGATAGCAATGCCATTTTTGAAACATATGCTGACCATAACAATTAGAAAATTTTTACTAATCATTTTCACACAATACTATACATAATTTTTTTTATTTTTTATTATTTTATCTTGCCAAATGTGTGATGTATGGATGATGAATAGAATAACTCAATTAATTTAAAAAGAATAAAACTAAAAAAATTAAAAAAGTAAAAATAAATATGATAAGTAGTATGTGGTGTGTAGATAATGAGTAGCAAAATTCTAATAATTAAGAGATTATGCTATTCATTATTTCACATCATATATTCTATATATTTTTATTCCTGTTAAATTAATTGAATTATTCTATTTATTATTTATACATCACATATTTATAATAAAAATAAATAAAAAGAAGTGTAGTGTGTGGTGTGTTAAATAGAATTATTCTTAATTAAGCGTGTTCCTTGTGAAGACAATGAAACCCCTCAAAGACAAGAAAAGCGTAAACTAAATTAAAAATTTACCCAGATGAAAGGGAGATCTTTTATATCAGAAGTTCTTATGTTTGATGAAAAGAAAATGCATGAAGAAGTTCCGAATCTTACTTTTTTAGAGCAAATTAAAATATCCACTGGGTTTCATGCTGTTTCCACCTAATTTCCAAGCACCAGCTACTTCTTATTGGTGGCATAAAGATGGTGGACGAGGAAAGAGAAACGCGGAGGGAAAAATACGACACAGCTTTTACCATTCTCTAGAGTTCACGTCTTCGGTGGGGGCTAGCTAAGCAAGTGATACTTTAATTGAGCCACCAATTCAATTGGGCCATCAAATTAAAAGAAATATTTTAATTATAAAGAAATATCTCATGCCCGCGATGGATTTCTAAGTCCAATCTTTTCAGTTCTGTTTGAATAAAAGAAGTGTTTAATCTCATTTTATTAGTATAATTTTTTTAAATTCTTATATAAAATATAATAAATAATTTAATTTTTTTTTAAATTTTAAAATAATAATAATATTAAAAAATAAATTATGAAATACTGTAAAATAACTATATTATAGTAAATTCTCCTCTCTCCGAACCGTCGTGGATATAGGCATTATAAAAAACTATATAAATCTGTGTCTCTCTCTTTTATTTTTTCTATATTTATTTATTATTTACTGTCATGAATGTACTCACATACACCATACAATCATTCCAAACCACCGCCGGAGACTCCAAACCATAATGATTAAGGCCCGAATAGTTTCAACAAGCCGGGAATGACTTTCTCCTCTTCCAGCTATTTTTAGGCATTAACATTATTTTTATTATAAGATAGATTTAACGGATTACATAAAATCACATCGATTTGTGAGAACAAAAACCTAGAGTGTCATAGGACACGGGGAAGTCTTGTTAACAATTATGTGCATACGTGATCCTCTGGACCTCTTGCATGCGTACCTGATGCGAAAATGCTCCATTCTCTGGAGCCTGAACTATGAACGAGGTAGAATACATATGAAGTTCTCGGGCTCCGTTCGTAACTCAAGTGAAACAAAACGAAAAAACCAAATAGAGCAGCTCAACAACTAGAACTCTCTACAACAACTGAAGAAAATGAGGTCTGAGGAGAAATTTGGGGTGTTACACCGTCCTGTCCAAGGAAACGATGTCACGAATCTTGCAATTTGTGGGACTCATGGATTCTTAAATGCAAATAACTAATAAAAGCAATAATCCAAACAAAGCTCTGTAAGTTTGTGGAGAAAACACGAAAAAACGAAAAGGACACACCCGGACACAGGCAATGCGGCATTGCATTACTAAACCCCACAAACTTTAGAGACTCCACAGCATAACAAACAAAACTACAACCAGAGTAAATTCGTCATCTACAATCCTAAAAAGGAAACCAACAGGACTTAATTTAAGCCTCTTCCTCGTATCCTTCCTCCTCCTCATACTCATCTTCCTGGTCCGCAGTTGCATCCTGATACTGCTGGTACTCGGAAACCAGGTCATTCATGTTGCTCTCGGCTTCTGTGAACTCCATCTCGTCCATACCCTCCCCAGTGTACCAGTGCAAGAATGCCTTTCTGCGGAACATAGCTGTGAACTGTTCGCTGACCCTCCTAAACATCTCCTGAATAGATGTGGAGTTACCAATAAATGTGGAAGCCATCTTCAGGCCAGTGGGAGGTATGTCGCAGACGGTGGACTTCACATTATTGGGAATCCATTCTACGAAGTAGGAAGAGTTCTTGTTTTGCACATTTATCATCTGCTCATCAACTTCTTTTGTGCTCATCTTGCCACGGAACATGGCCGATGCTGTTAGGTACCGGCCATGTCGAGGGTCAGCAGCACACATCATATTCTTAGCATCCCACATTTGCTGAGTGAGTTCGGGAACAGTGAGAGCCCGGTATTGCTGGGAACCACGAGATGTGAGAGGTGCAAAGCCAACCATGAAGAAGTGAAGCCGTGGGAACGGAATTAGGTTCACAGCCAACTTGCGAAGGTCTGAGTTTAGCTGACCAGGGAAACGCAGGCAGCATGTGACACCACTCATGGTTGCAGAAATGAGATGGTTCAAATCTCCAACTAATCACAGAAACGTAACTGGTTAGCTCCATTGAAAAACAAACAGCAACAAAATTAGCTATCTTGCATTTTTTGCATCGGAATCGAAAACTCAAAAGAGTTAGATCCTATATTGATACCCTAGTAAATTGCAAAAGGAAATCATGAATAAGACACAGACAAGATGTGCCTGTCCATTTCACCAAAAACATTAAATTAAATAGAAAACGATAAAAAGAGATAAGCTCTATGCAGTAAATTCAAATGACCGTCCCAAGAATACTTGAATCACGACAAAACAATCACCATAAACTACGAAATATTCAGCAAAAAGCTCTAGGAAATGAGACCTATGTGATAACAACTGTTCATTTTTTGTGCACAGGTATAAAGAAAATAATCTGAAACAGGTGACTCGTTGTCCAACCAAAACCAATTGAAAATTGAAAATATAATACCACAAAAAAGATTATCCTTATCTTGGCATCCGGAAATGTACCCTCGTCCAGAAATACAGAATTGTATAATTATCAACTAGCAAATGATTTGGGTGATCCTACCAGTCATAAATACTAGTCAAGCACGACAGGATGTCTGATTCTGTAATCCTCCATTC
Organism: Juglans regia; assembly: GCF_001411555.2. Taxonomy (NCBI): domain Eukaryota; kingdom Viridiplantae; phylum Streptophyta; class Magnoliopsida; order Fagales; family Juglandaceae; genus Juglans; species Juglans regia. The sequence goes on from NC_049909.1 coordinate 20,152,226, forward strand.
GACCCAACATCAAAAGTTTTAGCAACGAATTGCTTATCAAAAGTTTAATCATAAACCAGGAAAACGTTGAAATCATGTGTACCCTAAAGAATTAAATCTGGAAAACCAACTCTAACATAACGTAGAGTGGCTGCTGTGTAGCAGCGGTAAGAGAGTCCGAGTAGGACTTGACGTTGTGATGGTATTCAGAAATTGAGCTGCTGCCTTTCTTGAGAGCTGCCAATTGAAGTCAAGTGATCATCACCCAAGCACGTGAGTTGGTAGAGAAAAACTTCTCGAGGGACGTCCAAACCGCATGAGAGGTGGTAAGGCCAACCAAACATTGCCATAATGTCCTCAGACAGAGAGGAAAGTAAGGAGCTAAGAATGACTTGGTCTTGATCCACCCATTGAGTAGAGGCGGGATTGAGTGCGGGTTCGGAGGTAGAAAGCAAGAACTGCCTGGGCAGGGAATGCTGCCATCAATATAGCCAAAAAACCTTTTGGCCTCAAAAATAGGGAACCATCTGAGATTTCCACAGGAGGTAATTATCCTTGGTAAGGCAAATGGTGACAACATGACAAAGGCTGACAGTAGGTGGGGTAGACGTTGTGATGGGGTTGGTGGTTGACATGGCTGAGGTGTTTGAGTCAGCAGCCATAGGATCGAGGAAGATGAGAGTCAGAGGAAATGCTTTGATACCATACAAAATTAAATCTGGAAAAGCAACTCTACCATAACGTAGAGTAGCTGCCGTATTGTATATATAATAGTTTGTTACAAGGGCTCGGAGGTAGTAGAAGGCAAGAACTGCCTGGGCAGGGAATGCTGCCATCAACATAGCCAAAAACCTTTTGGCCTCAAAAATAGGGAACCATCTGAGATTTCCACAGGAGGTAGTTATCCTTGGTAAGGCAAATGATAACAACATGACGAAGGCTGACAGTAGGTGGGGTAGAAGGTGTGATGGGGTTGGTGGTTGACATGGCTGAGGTGTTTGAGTCAGCGGCCATAGGATTGAGGAAGACGTGAGTCAGTGGAAATGCTCTGATACCATAAAGAATTAAATCTGGAAAACCAACTCTACCATATAGTAGAGTAGCTGCCGTGTATTATATATATAATAGTTTGTTACAAGAGTTTACATAAGATAAGTATGATACATAAAGTAATTACACAAACCTAGGATAATGCTAAGATGATAAGGCTGGTGGTGATGGACAGCTGATAGACTCTGAGTGTTCAATATACCCATGTTGAAAATAAAAACAAAACAATAGTAATCCCAAACAAACACAATATTAGAGGGTGAATCGAAAATGATAATTTAGGTGTAATGAGGAGAGAGAAACTAACAACTGGGGGTGGTGAGCTTGAGAGTGCGGAAGCAGATATCGTAGAGAGCCTCGTTGTCGAGGACCATGCACTCGTCGGCGTTCTCGACGAGCTGGTGGACAGAGAGGGTGGCGTTGTAGGGCTCCACCACGGTGTCAGAGACTTTGGGAGACGGGAACACGGAGAAGGTGAGCATCATTCGGTCTGGGTACTCCTCCCTTATCTTTGATATCAGTAGGGTCCCCATTCCGGACCCGGTCCCACCGCCAAGCGAATGGCATACCTGAAAGCCTGCAAATCAAATCCCAACCGATTCTCAAGAAACAAATATGGAGAGTGATTGTTTGGTTTTTAGAGGTGAAGAAAGTAAAAAGAAACGGATAGAAAGTTCAAAATAAAGATGCTCAGAGAACGATAAGCGTTGCGCATTTTCCTCAACTTTCCCTCGTTTTCTCGAGGACCAAACAGATTCTAAACATAGTATATTAATATTTCACAGAAAAGTGTGTGTGAGAGAGAGACAGACAGACTGACTGAAAGAGTTCACATCGAAAATAAGAATCCGAAAAACAAAAGGAACTTTCCATTAAAAAATAAAGAACACACTTCCCCCCTTTTCCTGAGAACCAACCAGGACTCACTCTAAAGAGAGAGAACGCTAAGAAATATACCTTGCAAACAGTCACAGTTCTCAGCCTCCTTCCTCACGACGTCGAGAACGGAGTCGATGAGCTCAGCTCCCTCGGTGTAATGCCCCTTGGCCCAATTATTACCCGCACCCGATTGCCCGAACACGAAGTTATCCGGGCGGAAAATCTGACCGTACGGCCCGGATCTGAGACTGTCCATGGTACCCGGCTCCAGATCCATGAGAACCGCCCGGGGCACGAACCTCCCACAGCTCGCTTCGTTGTAGTACACGTTGACCCGCTCCAGCTGGAGATCCGTGTCGCCATGGTACCGACCCGTGGGATCAATCCCGTGCTCCGTGCACACCACCTCCCAGAACTTTGCCCCAATCTGATTCCCGCACTGGCCCCCTTGGATGTGAAGAATCTCACGCATTTTGTTTCTTTTTGTAGAGATTTTCTTGCGAAAGTGATTGAAAGCTGGGAGAGAATTGCAGAGGGAATTTGAGAAAGCAGAGCAGAGTGAGGTTGGGAGGTTTATACTGGGGATGGAAACGGTTTCCGTTAGCGGTTCAATGGATAGTGGGTGAGTTAACGGCACGGTGGTACGGGAATTCCGTTTTAGTGGGAAATCAAAATGTTTGAAATTGGGTTTTGTTTATGTGGTGAAGTGGTAATTCGAATCGGTGGGGTTGTGCACGTGGAGGGAAATAATTGGTAGAAAGATGAAAGGAACTCGACGATTGAGAGAGAGAGAGAGAGAGAGAGAGAGAGAGAGAAAAGCTCTAACATAATTACTCATTTCAAAATTCGGTATTTATAAAACGTAAGATACATTGATCTCTATGAATTCACAAAATTAACTACATGGAGAGGGAAACAATTAAAATATTAATGTTTTTCTAAATAGATATAGATATGTTACGGCAGCAAATAGATTTCATAAAAATAAATTCACAAATTGAAATAGACTTTATAAAATACGTTAGATTGTAAAGTTATTAATATGATTTCATATAATACGTTAAATATTTTATAATAAAAATCATTTTACAACAACGTGATACTCTAGGTGACAGGGAGACAATGACTTGATCTGATAACTTGCTTTGTACTCAGTATTGTGCACAACCGAGTAGTTTGCTCCCCATGCAAGCTGTCAAAAAATTGACACCCCACAGGGTGTTTGTAACTTGTATCATCATTTGAGCGCAGACATAGCGATCATCAGGAGTAAAGAAAAATTAACAAAAAAAGGTGATGAGCCTTGGGAGCAAAGCAAACTACCCACCAATCCATGCTTATTCCTTGGTTGTTGATCCGTCCGACCTTTGGAATTGGAGGTTAAAATAAGGTATGGTAAGTGCGAATATAAGGTGGTCTTGACTCTTGAGGGCCTTGTACTGTACTGGCTTCTGTTTTTTCCTTCATTTTGGCGAAAGGGTGCAATGCAAGACATGTAAACTTTATTTCATTCTTTCTGGGGCCCTTATCCATCCTTCTTTCCTTTCATCATAATAAATGGTACGTTCCATCTCTTCCCCCCATCTTTCATTTTTATGGAAAATATGATACTGCTCCATGGAACTTAAGTGAAAAGATGAAGATAAGACCCACTCTGTTTGGTACGAAAACACACAAAATATGAATGTCATAAAAATATGTGTTAGTGATTTTGTAAGGGATCGTTGCATTGATAAAGAAAAAAAAAATAGTATTCAAGTTTTGCAACCCTTTCTCAAGGGTGCATGGTTAGTCTTTGGAGAAAAGAGTTCGTTAAGAACTACCAAGTTGTGATTCAATTGATCTCACGACTTTACTACTCATGGAATTGTATACAAAGAGACTTTGTCAGGCATGAGGCTTTACTTTTGCTCTTGCATGCAAGCATTTACAAGGAACATAGAAATTGAGATGGGGGGAAATGGAAAAAAAAAAATAGTATTACAGTTGTATAGTACTGATCTATGGCTTGTTTGCTTCAGCTCTTTACGATGAAAGTGCCAGCTCGGCCCAGGCCAGAGAAGAAGTCTTAAAGTCGACGGGTACTGATGAGTCAATTCTGCTCTCTAATATGGTACACACTTCCTTCATGGATAGCTGCTTGCTGGAGTCTGGGTGGATGCAAAGATTTACTACCTCGCATATAACTTTGAGGTCTTCGTTTTTGAAATGTTTCAACTCTGGATCCACCACATAAGACATGACTTCTGGTAGTTCGAGGTAGTTCTTGGCCTGCAGCAGAGTGAAGCTTTAAGGTTTCGGTGCATTACTTAAGTAAAGATCACCTTTTCATTTAAAGGGAAGTATCGCATGCATTCATATTTCATCAAGTTTCTTACCCATTCGACTAAGAACCCTTTATCCTTGCAATACGGAGGTCTCCCGCTTATAATTTCCAGTAGAAGTACACCGAAAGCATACACATTGCCTTGGACATCCAGATGGCGTGCCTGCAGGGAATTTGGAAGAACACAGAGAGCACCTTGGTTGCCAATAGCAGCTGAGTTCTTTTCTGACCTTGCAAGAATAGTCTTCCAACATTCAAAATCAACCAGCTGCAATTAAAGAATAATGTTCTTAGAATTTCTCCGAGGTTCTGGAGCTTTATCAAGGGAAACAGCCATAAAAAATAGTATTCTAGTAAATAGGAAACGGGATTGATGCAGTTTTTGAATGTGAAACTTTGCTGAAATCACTAATTTTCCAGCAGATGAAAAGAACAAGTAAATGAGGCTTTGGGTTCACCTTGGGGGAAAAATCTTCCGTAAGATAAATGGCACTAGAATTCAACTCTGATATGGTAAATGGTGGCTCAAGTTCTGTGTGAAGATACTTCAGTCCACGTGCAATTCCAATAGCAATCTTCATACGCCTAGTCCAAGAAAATTGGCATCCTTCTCCATCTGCAGTACAAGAAAAATGCTTAAATTTGATCCAATAAGGCATGTCATGGATGAGTTTTCCAGTGAAGCACATTGAAGTAAACAAATGTTATAATAAAGAACCTTGACTTACAATGTAGGTGCTCATACAGTGTTCCATTTGACGCATACTCAAAAACCAGCATCCTTGTAAATGGAGTGCTCTCTCTACAATAACCAAGAAGTTTTCCTGCATTCTCGTGATTTAATCTTGCCAAATCAGCCACCTGAATGACATCACAAGTGAGATTCTTGAACTTGGTTGTTTTCAATTTAATGACTCTTGCATGCCGTGATTAGTGTGGTTCATTGAATTCTTTAGGCTGCTGTTTAGCAAGTAATAATTAGTACCTCTCTCTGAAAGTAAAGCTCAAGATAGCCTGTCCAATGCTCTTCTTTGATGCAGAAGGATATCACTGCAATCTCAGGTCCACCTTTCATCGTACCTTTGTAGACCACGCTGTCTGGTGAGGAGCCAATAATATTGCTGAAGTCTTCACAGGCTACTTCAAGGTCCTGCCTGCTGTATCTCACCACATCTTTCAAATTTTCTGAATCTGTAAGAAAACCGGTAATTAAACAAATTATTTACAATCAATTAACTCCCAAAACTTTTAAATGCATTGAGGTAGACATAGTATAAGTTAACAAACCGAACCTATGCATACAGTCATATGGTCTTTTCCACTTGCTGATTTCTTCCAGGGGATTATGATAGAAGATTTACTATTGCACTTCTGAAGAGCAGTAAGAATAGCAACCAGAAACAGAGAACCCACCATAGTTCCTGTTGCTATTTCTAGAGCTAAAAGCCAGACAGGTTTTGATGCCCTCTGATGCTTTGATGCACCCTTAGCTGGCGGATGCTTCAAGTTTGCTCCGGGATGGCTTTTGGCAGGTGGAGCACCTCCTACAAAAAGAATTATTGTCACTCCCAACTGCAATAATTGTAAATGATTTTTTCTTTTTATTCGCACCGGATGTCCGGAATCAGAGTCCCAACTAATCTCGGGAGTGCATAGACCCTCAGCAAGGAGTTTCCCGCAAGTGCACCTTGGGTGATTCAAGGGGAAAATCTCTCACTCTAATGGCCCCTAGAGATTGTTTGCACCCAAGGGGATTTGAACCTTAGACTTTGGGGGGAGCATACCCCCAAGCCCAAGGCCTTTACCACTTGAATCTTTAACAGCCACAGGCTATACATAGTATCAGAATGATCAATTGGCGCATATGCAGACAGATTGCACATGTAACAGCAACTATGATCTTAGTTTTCTTTTTTTGATAAGTACAACTATGATCTTAGTTGCAGTGCAGAAACTGAAATAAGCCATTGTATCCCCGGGTTGAGCTTTAGGGCGTGCTAGGATGTTCTGAAACTCAATAAATGAGAACTGAGCATGTACTAACAACTCTAAACCTGGAACAGCCTTTATTCATTTTGCATTTACTGTTTATGGAATATTTTGTGCATGTATGCTTGTACCCCTAGATAGTGTTCCATAAAGGAAAATCTTATCATACATACCACATTGAATGGTTGGACGCTGTTTTGAATCTTTTTGTTGGAGGCAGTTCCCTTGAAAACTTGACCTGCATGCAAGACATCAATGAAAAGATTTACCGAGAAAAAAGAAAGAAACATGAGACAGGTGCAATAAAAGAAACCTTGGAAGATCCTCCAAGCACTTAGGTATGCTCCCAACAAAGAAGTTGTTTGAGAAATTTGCAACTTTTAAGCGACAAAAGCCTGTTAAGTTTCTGCTTGCACCATACCTGAACCAGACATTAAGTACAAGAAATAAACTTAAGAAAATTAAAACCTTCTACATGCTAAATAGATGTTTATTATCCCCACTCAAGATTCTGATTCATCAAATTTACAATTAAATGACAAATCTAAATGAAGCCCCATACCACAACAATCGTGCACACATCTCCAGTCAAACCATCTGACTGTCTCCATATCAGACCACAACAAATAGAACATACATCTCCAAATTCACTTTCATAAACCACAAAAGAGTTCGCTACATCCACTAACAAAGATGAAGAAGAAATGTAAATGAAGTTAATCTTTTTTAATGGCTTGATTATCTCTGTGCTGATAATGGCAACAACCTAGGTAACTCTAGTAACATTTTTGCCATCTACTTGAAGTTATATTTGGCTTTGCATCCAATATGAAGGTTCAATCACCACAAAACAAATGATCTAGAATCATAAGAACCAAAAGGGAATCTTTCTGAATACTGTTAACTATTTCCAGGCTGCTAGTAGCTATCTATTGAGATACTCTGCTATCATCCTCGACTTACCTGTTTTAACTTTTAACCCTGAATCCTGCCTAACAGGTAAAATTTTCCATATGCTTAAAAGATTACTGACATTTGATGGCACTATCCTTCCTGCCCATGAGCTATCTACACTAAACTTTTAAATCATCTTCAAGGAAGGCAGATCGTAGAACGAGTACTTTTACTACTTTATATGATCATCCAATTCGTCTCATTGGGAAATTAAGCTTATATGTTGCCATTGTAACCAACCTTTCAAAAGTTTGCACAGTACCCACATCCACATCCAAAACTGCATATTAAAAGGACAGAACTTAGCCAAAGTCTTCACTGCAAGAATCTTTACTTACTTCCCATTTATGTAAGGTGAAAAATCTGAATTTCCAGCAGCAGGAACAGTTCCTTGAAGCTTATTCCTGTCCAACCGAAGTTCCTGGAGATATCTCAAATTGCAAAGCTCAGGAGGTATCTTACCGGTCAACCCATTTGACTGAAGGTTTCTGCATTAAAAAAAGTTTAATAAAAAAGCCCAACTTCAAATCCGTCACCCAAGAAATAAAAATGAGAATATTAAATTCTTTTACATCTTTACAACGTTAGCCAATCTTCCAATCTCTGGAGGAATATGACTAGACAATTGATTCATCCCCAAATCTAAAACCTGGAGGGATTTCAACATGCCAAGTTCTTTAGGCAATATCCCAATCAATTTGTTCCCGTGCAATATCCTACAATACAACAATTTATAAATTAGACTTCAACCATCAAATTCTCAAAAAAAAAAAAAAATTTGAATGAGAAATAGTTCGATTTGGGGGGGGTGGGGGGTGAGCAATGGCATACAATTCTTGCATGAAGGTGAGTTGCCCCAGTTCTTGTGCGAGAAATCCCTTCAAGGATGACCCAGAAATGTTACTGCAAACCAGATTTCACTCATGATTAGGAAAAATAAGCCCAATGATGCGTTGTTCATAGCTACCATCAGATGTATCTTACTGTGAAAAGAATACGATGTGATTAAGCACTAAGATAGGTGTATGAAATCTTACAGCTTTACAACGTGGTCTCGAGCGTCGGTACACGAAATGCCGTACCAATCACAAGGATTTGGATCTAGGGCATTCCAGTTGGACAAAACCAGAACTGGGTCTTCGTATATAGCTTCCTTAAAGGTTGTAAGGGCCCCAACTGTGCAAAACAAAAGTTTTCACTAGGAGAGTTCAATCGAAGAAGAAGTTACAAACGTGAATGCAGTATCTTTGTTTTCGTTAATTATTCTTTAAGCGAATCAAAGATTTACCCCGAAACTGTAATCCATGTTGGACATTGATTCGAATTCCAAAATTGAGATCACACTACTTGAAGAAGACTAAAAACCCGAAGAAAAAACAGGAAAAATAAAATAGACAAGTCTGAAACTGAAAAACTTGGCCCAAGCGTCACAGGCTTATTAAACTAAGCTCTTGAGTAAATTTTGTTCAAAGTGACAACTCTCGCTTTCAAGATCTGGTAAAGTAGTTAAAACAATAAAGCACATACCTTCATGCGATGGAAAGGAATCACATTTCACAAAAATTATCCCAGATATCAGACACAGAAGCAGAAACGAGGTGTGTAAAGTCATTTCTTCCTCAGTTTCCCTCAAGAAAACAAGAAGCCAGAAGAACTCATTGACCGGACACCAAAACAAGAAGCACGAAGAAGGAAAAAAAACCCACTTGTTCGGAGATGTGGGGTTTTATGAGTAACTACCCGAAAGTTCAATACTTCAACGCTGTAATCTACAAATAGAATCCGTAAGGTTTAGGTGGAGAGAAGGAAAGAGAGAAAATACTGAAAAACCAAGGATTTGGCAACTACCAACGAAAGCAAATCAGTGGGAGAGAAATGGGTAGGTAAATTGAATTTGGATGGGATTCAGCCAGCTCCAGTTGGATTTGGACGTGCTGATTTAAACGTGGATTCAAAGAGAGGTTTGCTATTCCTGTTTTTTTGTGAAGCAAAATAGTAAGAGACGGAGATGTGAGACTGTGTTTCGGACTTTTGGATTTTGTTTTTTTGTTTTTGTTTTTTTTTTGTTTTTTTTGGTAGAAAACAAATTTCGTGAGAAGGGAGTTTCGTGGCGTCGGGAAACATTTGGATTTTTTCCGCTAATGATTGCATTAACAGGGATTTGTTTGACTTCTCCGTAGGTTGTTTATATATTTGACTCGTGAGATGAGAAATTATTATCTCGGCAATTTTACAAACAAAAGCCGTGGGTTGGATCATTTTAGGTTATGAGTATGTTAAATTATCCATTCTACTATAATCTATTATTAAAAAAATACATTTTTTTTTTTAGAATTTTATATATATATTTTTTTAAAATGAGTGTGACTGCAAATCCTAAAACTATAAATATTATTTTTCTTTGCTGCAAATTGTTTTAATAAAAAGTTGATTCTTTATATTTTAAATAAGTTGAAATGTGTTTATTATAATCTATTTGCTCGTACAAGATGGATATCACCATCTCTTATATAGTGGATGTAAAAAAAAAATTTATTATTATTTTTAATTTTTAAATTAATTTGACTCAACGTAATTAAATAATAAAATATAAATGGTTAAATTATCAACTCTCTATGAAGGAGAGTAAAGAATTTAATGTCATATAATAAAATCTAGAAAATAGAAATCAAATGGTGGAATTGGATGGCAAAAACATTTTTCAAAACTATATGTTGTTTAATTCATTTTATAATCCGGAAAATAAAAGAATGTCAAGAGGTAATTGTTTTGCTCTTGTTTTAAGAGGAAGATGGAACAAACATTTGGAATGCAAAAATTATCAACAAATATTATTTAAATTTATAATTATTTATTTTATAGTTTTTAATGTTTTGAATTTTGAATTTTAAATAATATTATCTCATTTTAGTCTATTGCGTCTCATCTCTTTTCTAATTTTAGTCTTCAATTTAACTTTGACAATAACATGTAAAAATTGCAAAGCTGTATTGGATTTTGAACGTCGTCGTATGAAGTTCGTATTACTTTGCGGATCCACGATCAGCTTTAGTTATTTTCCGAAATCCACGCTACTAATCATGTGCCGCAATCTCAGCGCACGTTAGCAATCGCACCGCACGTTTCATTCATTCATTTTACAAATAAAAAAAAAAAAATTATGAGATGAACTTTCCAACCCAATTCGGGCCTATTATTTTAATTAAATTTTAATTAAAGCTTCGATTTGGTTTAATATTCCTCTTAATTATTTTACTCTTATAACGTGGAATTATTTTTTTCTACATCTTAAATTAATGATTGAGCTTGTAGAGAACAATAACTGATGCAATCTATGATCTATTTAAAAACCTAAAGAGTATTGGAATTTTTAGAATATTTTTTTTATGATTAAATTTCTGAAAAAAAGAAATAGTGCGTGGATTAAATTAAAGTTATTTCATTAAAATTTATAACCAGTATTTCAAAGACTAATACATGGTAAGATTATTTTAGAATTAGACATCGTTTGTGTTTGTGATTGACACCCCAAGAAAAAACAAATAACAATAATAAAATAGAAAAAAAATAAGAGATATATTTAGAATATTCAATTAAATAAAATTGAGTATATAATCAGATTTCAAATTTAGAATCAATCTAATTTCACGTAAAATACAATGTGTCAAAATTTTAAATTGATAAAAAAAAATTGATTATTTATTTAATATCTTATTAGCTCAATTTAGATTTAAAGATGAGTTGAGATGATTTTAGATATGTTAAATAAAATATTATTAAAATATTAATTTTTAATATTATTATTATTATTTTAAGATTTAAAAAAATTAAATTATTTATTATATTTTATATAAAAATTTAAAAAATTATAATAATAAAATAAACTTTGAATCCAAACCATGACTAAGTATGACATCGCTTTGGATACTTGAAAAAGCAAAACGGAAGTCATATCATTAAAAAAAGACCATTCCTTTGAATACTTTCTCGTTGAGTTAGCTTGGTTATCTGAGCAAAAACCCTCTTTGAATGAAAACCAGGCTACAAAGCATAGACTTTCTTCTCAATTCCATCTTCCATATTGCTTTACACCTGTCCTGCTTTTTCTATTTTCTGGTTTGTGCTTTGGGTATCATGAAAAGACTCGTACCTAAAACAAAAATATGGATGGAATTCCTGTAAATTTTACTATAATGCAAATAATTAGAAAGGATAATGTTGAGTATATGTCTCAAAAAGATAAATTTTGTGTAAATTTTTTGTAAAAATATATATTCCACTAAAAATAAATAAATTTTTTATATTTTTTTAAAAATAAAGTTCATTTTTTTATAAAAGACTGTATAGAACTTATTTATTTAAAAATTATATAAATCTTTTAAGAATCGGGAACTGCCTCATGGATTAGGTATAATGGAAGAAGCAAGCAATTAAATATGGGTAAAGTTCTTAAAAAAATATTTATGGGTTTTCCTTTTTCTGCCTTGTCGTGTGTGAATCTCTGTTGTTTATAATTTTTAGGTGACAGAATACATGGGAGATTGTTTAAGCATGAAGGCTCCTCAAGGTACATTGCTTCCAAGCAGTAGACTTTGTTGATCCTATTTAAAGGAAGAGGAAGGCTCTGTAATGGTCGAGTGGGGTCGAGTCTAGTTGAACTTTAGACACATGTCAAGACTGGATTGCCTCAAAGAATGGAGAAGTCAAAAAGAAGAGCAAATTGTGGGACCATGTTGAAGAGTTCAGCCAATAGAAGGGCAAAGTTGTGGGACCATTTTGTAGTAAGCAGCCAATCAGCTTATGACAAGCCCTTAGGTCTACATGACATGACCGATTTATATCTGATTTACCGAGTGGATGGATCGAGCACAAGACAACGTTGGGTCCTTCGTGATAGGATTTTTCCGAGAATGCTTTTTTATCTGTTGCTTTTTCTAAAGGCTCATTCATACATGAATCCATGTTGGAAAGGGCGAGGAGGGTCCCCTTTTTCCACTCTCGCTTGCTGTGAACATGAACACTCCACTTTTGCTTTATTTGATAAGGATCCTCACGCGTTTTTCCCGTTAATGAAATTGTTTTTGCTTCAACACATTATAAAATAGAACTGAAACTATAGCCTACCAAGTAATGAAAACATACCCAAAAGGTCAAATCCAATACCTATATATCTATATATAAGTTTTTGTTACTCATCTCATACACCATATTTTTTTTTTAAATTTTATTCTTCTTAAATGAGTAGAATCATTCTACTCATCATCCATACATAACATATTTGTTAAGAGAAAAATTACTCATCTATTGCAAAAATAATGTTGTTGTTGATTTTCTTGCTAAGTAGAGTGCTGTGGGTTTAAATACAGACTTGATTGATGATAGAGATATTTTACCTAGTCAATTAAGAGGTTTTATTAGCGTAGACATAATTTATTTTCCTTATTTGAGGTTATCAAAGTGAGGTGATTGATTTCTGTTTCTCGCTACTTTGTTATTTTCTTATATGTGTGATATGTTCCTCTTCTTGCAGGTTGGTTTTTTAGGATTGTTTTTTCTATTTGATTTGTAATTTTTTGGCTTTCTTAGTTTGCGGTGGAGTCGTTTAGTTTTGATACATGGGTATTGGTCTTTATGTTTATTTGTAATCCCTAAGTGTCTGGTTATAACTATGATTTTCTTCTACTAAAAGTGAGGACTATCAATAAAATTGAGAGAGAGATAGAAGTTCTACTCATCATCCCCACACCACCATTTACCATAAAATTGTGGTGTGAGAATGATGAGTAGAATTCTATATATATATATATATATATAGAGAGAGAGAGAGAGAGAGAAGTTCTACATAAGCTTTACACCATACATTTCTACATAATCAACATATGATTTATCTAATTTGTCATTTTATCTTAATGCTTACATATGCATGTGTTTAAATAGAAGTACAAACATAACAAATTACATATTAATTAGTTAGAGGTATGTCGTATAAGATTTCTTTATAGTATTTCTCATTTATATATATATATATATATTAACCATCGTACTGGTTCAAAATCACCGGACCATGCATTAGTGTCAAAAGTATCTAGAAATGAAATAAATAAATAAATAAAAGGAGGTACTAGGGCTATGGGGCAATCAAGTCAACCGAGAAGAATGGCATGCAAATTTTTGCAGAGCTGCCCTATCATAATCATTTGATGCTATGGCCATGCATACGTGAGGTGTGTATCATGTATTTATCTAGGTCGGGTGGGGTGGGGTGGGGACAAAGACATGCATTTGATTATCTGCAATGTTTGTCTCGCTTAACATGCAAAGGTTAGATACAACGTCCCCTTCACCATCAACGCACACCTCCAAAAGATATTTCCAATGTTCTCAATTTCCGGTTGAGCATTATTATGAAAGTAAGTGTCCCTACATTATATGTATCGTATTGAAATCATTGTTTCCTCCAACACCAATTGCAATCCAAGGTTTCTGTAATCGTAGTTTTAAGTCTCATATCAGTAGAGGCAAAACTTACCTTAAAAACAGTGACTCGTTTGTTGGCCTGAATTTCCACAATCAATTGCTCATAAGTTACTCACAGACCAGAAGTTGTTGATGCCGACCATCGAAAGTGGCACTTTTTCAACCACCTTTGAGGAGTTTCAACAAAGGAATTATAACTTTAATTACCACGAACAGTAACTCTTTCCTTCCCATGTGCACGCGCGCGCCCACGATCTGCAAATCAATCCATATATATCGATCTCCTTGCAACTTTGGGAGTTTTGCAACAAAATTTCATACCCGGCTTGTTGATCTGGATTTACTATAAAGAATTTTGGAACTTTGAAAGAAGTGAAAAATTAATGTTACGTGAGAGTACTGTTATTGATCTGAAATATCTATAACTCATTGTTCACATGAGATGATTTGATTTAAAATTTGAATCTTACAAATTAAATTTTATCATTTAAGTTATGTGGATGATGTGTTCTATATACCGACTTAAGAATAAAACAATTCATAATGTAATACAGATAAACTTTCGTATGAAAATTCTAGGAATATCAATTATCAATCCAATTGATCAACGTACTCATATATGGACCACAAAATGCATGCTCGAACCACCTCAAACTGCATTAACTCTTATATTTATTAATTTTTTCTGATATCAAACTACTAACAGCGATTTCGGGGATATTAATGTCTGTCGTATTGATGACATGCCGAATCACATACATTCTCTCACCCATGATGATCAGGTATAGAGTCGCCCCATTTGAACGACGAGGTTTAGCAAAATCGTGCGACCAATGAGGTTGTAAACCATCCACGTCATCATGGTCCCAAACACTGCGTATATAAGTTGGAATCACCCTTATAATGACCAATTCTTAATTAGAGTACTGAGTTACTTACAGACTTTGTAATAAATAAGGATTTTTATATAGATTTTTTAGTAATGCTTTATACACGTCCCGAATATACAAACTTCACACACATCTTTTATAAAAAAAAGTGGACTCAACTTTGAAAATATATATATATATATATATAAATATTTTTTTCTTGGTAGGATCAACTTTTCTATAAACGATACTTGCATACCAAAAACATATACGTAACATTACTCTAGATTTTTCTTATAAAAAAAAAAGAAAAAAAAACGTTACTCTAGATTTTTAGCTCCAAGCTGAAATTCCATACTTATCAGAATCTCAACAGTTATTTTTAAATAATATGTATATATGGTCAGAATTTATCACTTCAACTTATAACTTTAGTACTATGCTCTGAGTTCTATAGATTTGAATGCTTAGAGCACTAATAGTGGGCTAGCTTGAATCAAATTTTAGCTAAAAAATAATTAAAGTGTAAAATAAAGTGTAACAATGGGCTGGTTAAATGTACAATAATTTTAACTTCAGATGAATGGGCTAGTTAAATTTGTTGAGTCCAAGGAGGTTGGCCAAATATTACTTTTGACTAAAATATTGTCTTTCTGCTGCTTCTCTCTGCCGTGCAAGTAAAAAAAATCCAAGAAATAAACATGGCTCTCTTCCTTTTCCCTCTTTCAGCTTGAACAAAACCTACCATTATAAAGACCAAAGCCATCGATGCAGACCATCGCAACACAAAATCTTCAATCTTCTTTTCCCAAGTAATCAAAACCCCAGCTTTCTCATTATTTTCAAAGTAATACACACAGACATCTCATCAAGAAAAAAGCTCTGAATGGGCTTGTGATAATTTCTTGCGATTTAACTTTAGTTTTTTTTTTTTTTTTTTGCTTGTTTTGTGAACTACTTGATATTTTTTAATTTATTTTTATTCATTTTGCTTGAAGTAGTATAAAAACATCTATCTATGACATCCCTAATACATGAATGGGTAAGGATCCTTGGTGTCTATTGTTTGTACATTGAGAGAACTCTGCTGTTGATTGCTTTCGGTTGGTGCAGTACTGCATGTGCGTTATTTGTGTTTGTGAAAATGCTCCATAGGATCACTGATTCTAATATACACACTCAACAACCCCTTCATTTGGCAAACCCTGATAATTATAATGGGAAAAAAGGGCAAAACCTTAATAGCAATCAAACATACCTTTCACATTAACTAAGCAGAACAGTTTATCAAACCAAAAGAAGTTAAAAGCTTACCACCATGAGCCTACTTTCAAGACCTACAGTATCTACTAAACGCCTTATTTGACCCAACATCTGAACGCCTCGATTTTCAAACATGTGGGAAACTTCTTCTAGAGCAGACTTCGCTGGACTTTCCAAATTCGGCCGTCTATAATCTTTGTTGGTAAAACACGAAATTTAACATATTCCACCATATTATCTAAAATAAACCTATGGGATTAGTGACAATTTGAAATATAATCTTTTGATACTTGCCAGTTTTAATATCATTTGTTGTAGATATACTTAATAGTAATAAAAAGAGCATATTGGTCACTGCCTCTATTGCATAGCTTGTAGATATTCACCAGTCCATTATTTGAGAGTTATGTTAAAGGAAAGGAAGAGAAATTGTGTATCCATTCTTTTGTATTGAGCCTTCCAAGTTAGACTCTAAATCATAAGTGACAAAGCAAGATCCACACACATCAGCTATAACTCTAGAGGCTTTTGGAATTACATAGATCAGTTGTTTAGTGTCCTTTGGGCACTACTGTAATTGTACCAGCAGAGGTTTCCAACAAACTCTACACAATGTTGTGTATTTTGGCAGAGCACGTCCTCTAGTTGTTGTATTGTCCAGACGAAATATTCCCTCTTGTATTGCTATAAAAAGGCACCTTGTATACACTGTTTATTCAATGAGAATTCAGAATATTCATTCATCTTAAACTCTATTATTTTATATGCAATTTGTATGGCCCGTGCATTTCCATTTTAGAAGACATTTTTTTAATTTGTAAATTTTATCAATTCTCACATCTCTTGTTAGGAATGGATCCATCCACTCACCGTGATGCTTACTTCAAAAATCTTTTAAACAATAATGACTTTTTGATAAGTGCTAGAACTGAGATTAATGGATCTCAACTCTCTCCACCCCGAGTTAAGATTAATGAGGTTGAACCAAGTGGACGAAAACCACAACGAGGTAATAATTTTACTAACGAGGAAGATTTGATGCTTGTAGAGGGATGGCTTGAAATTTCATTAGATGCGGTGCAAGAAAAAAATCAAAAGCACACGATGTTATGGAAAATAATTCATAAATATTTTAAGGAAAACAAGAAATTTGACTATTTACGTAATTACTCATCTCTAATGAACTGATGATCGACGTTTCAACAAACGGTAAATAAGTTTTGTGGTTACATAGCATAAGTCGAGGAAATGCATCCAAGTGGTTCTAACGAGGAAGACAAGACAAGGTATGCTCTCCACCTTTTATTTCAACTTTTTAGCATGCTAGTAATTTTTTAAAATACTTGATTTTATGAAGTAACCATGGTGCTTTATGTATGTAGATTGGCAAGGCAAAGGTCATGCTCCTGGAGTTAGAGAAGAAAACTTTTAACTTTGATCATTCTTGGCAGGTGTTGAGATTTCATCCAAAGTGAGTGGAACATATGGAAATAGTGAAGCCGAAGAAAAAACCAAGTTCGAATGGTTCGACACCAAATTCAATAAATTTAGGCGAAGATGATAATTTTCATGCGGCATCTTCAAATTTGGATCGACCAATTGACCGTAAAGCATAAAAAGATAAACGAAAGAGAAGAAATGACGGAGTCCGATTCTCTCATGATACAAAATGAGATGAAAGAAATTAGAAATAGTAAACTCGTACTTATACAAGAAGCACGTGATCATGACAATAAGATGTTGTGTCTTAGGCAAAAGGAAGTGAGTCTTAGACATCAGAAGTGAGTCTTAGGTAAGAAGAAATGCTTATTCAGAAAGAGAATGTGCTACTTGAGCAGGAGAATGTACAGAATGAAGAAAAAAAAAAGATGAAAAAATTATGGCGTTAAATACAAGTATCATGCCTCCAATGCTACAACAATACTATATTCAACGACAAATGAAAATACTTGCAAGTCGTTTTAGGAAAAAATAACTATTATATATTTTATGGAGTAATATTTTATTTGTGATTTGAACTTATGAGTATTTTATGTTTGTTGCCTTCTTTGACTCTAATGTTGGTTATGTATTTTATGGAGTACTGTTTTATTTGTGATTTGTTAGTTATGTTTGATGAAATAACGTTTATTTGATGTGTTATCTTCACATTTATATTTGTTAGCTTCTTTAATACAACCATAAACTTTAATACAACTATAGACTCTAATACAATCATAGACTCTAATACAACCATAGACTTCAATACAGCCATATGCTTTAATACAACCATAGATTTTAAAGCATTATGAGGCATTATATTGGTGCCAAAAGTGCTCGACGTGATCTGATTGTAATTGACAATGGATTTTCCTATCCCTAAGAGCATGATGGCGTTGAATGAATTCAATAATTCAGGTGTAGGGCCAATTGACACTGGATTATGTGTGCTTTCTGCCAACTGTTCATATTCGAACTCTTCTTTTTTGTTGTCAGTCCGTTCATCTTTAATGATCATATTATGTAAAATTACACATGTCATCATAATATCGTTGAGTGTTTCAATGTGAAAAAACTGTACAGGTCCATGAATTATAGCAAATCATGCTTGAAGCACACCAAAAGCACGCTCCACATTCTTATGGACTCTTGGGCTGCAGCAAAATATTTTTTCTTGTTTCCTTAGGGAGTTGAGATGGTCTTAATAAACATTGCTCATTGCGGATAAATGTCATCAATAAAATAGTATCACATTGCATAGTTATGACCATTAATAGTGTAATTAATAGTCAGAGTAAGCCATTGAGCAAGGTCAGAAAATATAAATGATATATCAAGCACATTTATATCATTATGAGATTTCGGTAGTAAAAAAAAAAGCATGACAAATCCATAGATCATAAGAAGCCACTACTAAAATAATTGTTGGTTCGTGGATATGACTAGAGTACATACCATGCCAAGCAGTTAGACAGTTCTTCCACTTTCAATGCATACAATCGATGCTCCCTAACATACATGAAAATCCATGTTTCTCGCCAACTGCGAGCAGTCTAACAATGTCATCATTGTTGGGTTTCCTTAAGTACTCTTTAGAAAAAATTGAAACAACTGATTTGGCAAACATTTTTAGGCTTCTTAATGCTGTAGTCTCTCCAATCTTCAAATATTTATGCATAAAATCAGCCGTGACACAATATGCAAACATCCTTAGAGCAGCTGTTATTTTTTTTAGGGAAGAAAAACCAATCCTTCCATAATTATCTCATCTTTGGACAAAAAAATGTTCATGGGCCTCTACTGCGGCTTGGATACAAAGAAATAGAGAACGACTAATTCGAAACCTTCTTCAAAAATATTTGTTAGGATAGATTAGAGGATTAGCAAAATAGTCACGAAAAAGATTTTGGTGGGCTTGCAATCGATCGCGCCTTATGAATTTACGTAATTTTTTAGAACAACCACGTGAGCTTGATCCTTCTTCCAAAATAAGTTGTCTCGCTATCTCAAATTTTTCGTCAAAATCTGAATCGATAAGTGTCATTTTGTGAAAAAATGAACGAGCCATTGAGAGGAAATGAAAAGAAAAGGTTTCACAGGGACACTTAAATTGAAGTGAATGAAATTGTTGATGAAATGTTATGTTTTATAGTGAAAGAATATAGCCTTTGGAGAAATATATCCATTAAAAAATATAACCATTAGAAAATATAGCTGTTAAAAAATATAACCGTGGGAGAAATTCAAATTACAATTAGAATTAAAATAAATGAAAAGTTCACAATCAATATTTTAATAGAATAGTGAAAGATTTGTTGAGTCTGTTTTTTAATATTGTTGAAAAGTGGCTTGTTAAATTTATAAAAGTAGATTTCTTAATCAAATTTTGACTAAAATTTGTTGAGCTTACTATTAGTGCTCTTAGGTCATCAACATATGAATGCTTGGTAGTATGACATCTTGGATTTGAATACTTGATCTCAGGAATTTGGGGCGATCACATCCGATGCTCTCCGAATACACAATGACCCAATTGTAAATATTCATGATTTTCTTTAGCTTCTGATGGAAAATGAGTTCAAGATGATCGGAAAGTTAGACACCTTGGGTCACCAGCACATGGGTATTTAGAAATTTCTGCCCGATAATTTGATAAAGTTGGACACTTGAAGTGAAACTGGGCCATTTAGGTGGGAGAGGGATTGAAATTGGCCCATTCAAATTCCATGAACCATAAAGCCCAACAATCTATATAAGCCTCATGACCATTTTTAGTACTTTTTGGATCTGAAAGATTCAGACTATCACTAAAACCCAAATTCATTGCTCTTTTTATTAGCTATTAACAAAGCCCATTAGCCCAACCATGACACACACACATATACATACACTAGTGAGGACCTACGTGCAAGGCACGTATACCCCTTGCACATAGCACTTGGTTAAAAAATAAAAAATGTATTTTTTATTATATTTTGTTTGAAAGTTTTGAAAATTTTGTAATGATTAGATGATATAAAATGAGATCAACTTATTATCCAAACAAGACCTAAGTTTCATTAATTATTGGTTTGAGATGAGTTGAGTTATCCTTAGTGTCTTCGGTGATTGATTTTGGCAAGGTGGGTTGGTGGTAAGGGAGACTATGGTGGCTTTGTGGAGTGGTTTCTAGAATTTTTTTTTCTTCTATACAAGGATCTGTTGGGTGGCTGGAAATATGGGGATTCGCTGTCTTGGAGAACATGACACTTTTGATTGTGTCTGTCACACGGTCGACCATTGGTTTGCCGACTTGAAATTTGAATAATCAAAGGCTCTCTTATTCCTCCTTCCCCTAATTCTTCTTCTTTTTTTTTTTTTTATTTGAATCTTTTCATGGCAGGGTTTTATTTATTTATTGTTAATATTGTAAATGGGCATTTTCGTTAGGGGTGGGCAGCGGGTGCCCGCCACCTGCTGCACCGCCTCGTTCACTCCTAGCCTGAGTGGGGCGGGGGATCCGCTCTGCACAGACGAGGGGTGAGGCCCCCCGCCCATATGAAAGGGGAGTTGCGGAGGCGGGGGACGGAGGGGGCACAACACCGCTCCGTAAATCCCCCGCCCGCCTCCTGCATGTCTAAGCCCCCTCCCCCCCGATTCCTTTTCTCTTTCTCGAACTCTCTCGATCTCGTACTCTCTTGTCCCAGACCCAGACTCCCAAACTCTCTCGAACTCTCTCAATCTCTCTCGATCTAACTCTCTTGATCTCGTTTGCGATGGAAGTAGCAGATACCGACAAAGGACTTGATTTAGGTTTGTTGTAACAGACGCCGTTGAGTTTGGGAGAGCCGAGGAGGGGAGGAGAGGAGAAGAGGGGGGCGGACGGATGGAGGTCCACCCCCGCACCACATGCAACGAACGGGTACCCCTCCCCTGCATGGACGAAGGCGAATTATGGGGAAAAAATCCCCACCGTCTCGTAAGGGGCGAGTAGCACCCCTAATTTTCATGGCAACCATCGAATGAATATTGGAGAAAGGAAAAAATGGGTATAATTTATTTTCTAATTCTGTTTATTTCTATACAATCCGAGTGGGTATGATTTATTTACTGAATTTATAAATATTTGAAGGCATTTTGTTGGGATTTGCATAACAAATTAATTTTCTTTTAGATCTAAACATATTTTTTTGAAGATGTTTTGAGTTTGGTTTAGTTTAATGTATGTGTATGATCTAAGATCTACCCTTTCTGTATCTCCAATCCTCTAAATTGAATTTTTTTTTTCTTTTACATATGAACAGGAAGGAAAAATTGTTAAGAAGCCGCTGTTAATAGAATTGAGGAGCAAAAACGTAAAACCACAAATAAAAAAAAAAATTCAAGGGACAAAAAGGGTAAACAAACATAAAAGAGGGGTAAAACCGAAAAGTACGAACAATATATATATATATATATATAAGCAGAAATAAAACGGAAAAAACACCAGAAAAAAGAAGAGCACACTTAAAAAAAAAATGTAAGATGAAAAATACTGTTGCTTTTTGCATTACCGCTTTTATATATAAGAAGATATATATATATATTTATATATATGCGCGAAATGAATTCTAATAAGAGTAATGCTACATACAATCGTGAAGTATGTAAGCGTTGTGCAGTCGTTTTGAAAAAGAATGAGATTCACTATTAAAAAATTAATTTTTTTAATGTGTTTTCCATATTTATTCACTGTTTCTCAAAATGATTACGCGGCGCTTGCACACTCATGACTGCAACTACCATTTCTCTTCTAATAATGTCGAACTTTATTTTTCATCCCATATATACTACTGATAGAGAAGGAAAACAATCTTCTAGTGAGAGGTCTGGGTCTTAATGGCTTGTTGTCCAAGCTGGACGATGTCCTCTTCATCGATGTTCTTGTTCTTGTACATTCACAAGACCATAATACTTTTAAACGTGTGATTTTAATCATTGCACTGATCAAAATCTAGATCGATACGTAGATGATCTAGAGCTATGTATGATTCACGTGTCCTTTGGTTCAGACGAAATGCTTGCTCCTTAAAAAGGTTCAATCCAAAGAATCTTAGAGAGACCTCTGCCTTCTCTCTAGAAAACTTCATTTACATGAGAGCTGCTGCAGGAGTGGAGGGTGGAGCTGTGTCTCTCACCCTACTCTCATTCTCCTTTTCATTTTCGCATTGTGTATATACTTTCAAGGTAGTGTTATTTCCCTCCTCCCTCTACCAGTTTGGTTTTGGACTCTCCGGCTGCCATCCGCCTACACGCGCCCCACCACCCCATCCTACAGCCATCGATCTACTAGGACGGAGCAGAGTCGGCCAAAAAGCTCGATGTGTGGCCCTCATGCGTCACTGCGCAACGACGCTTCCGAAGGCTACATGCACTGTACCAGTAATTTCATCTCGTCGAGATTTTCCAGATTTGGGCCACCCCATCTCCATTCCACCGGCACGTGGTTGCCATGCGACATCATAGGGGCGCGGGAATGCAGATGATCAGTCCACTCGATACTGAATTTTTCACTATGTTATAATTTTTCCTAAACCGTGATCTTGAAGAAGGAATTGCAGATCTCTCTAAAAATCATCTCAAGACAATAGACAACAAGCAACAGTGCATCTGCCACTTTCATCGCTCTCAGCGGAGGTTCCACCACTACCAGCGGTGGTTCTATTGTTCATAATTTTTTACGAATAACTTATTTTTGTCTTTTGAAACGACGTCTTTTTTTATAGGACATGAGAGAATACCAAAAAATTAGTTGTAAAAACTCGTCTTTTTTTTTTCTACCACTTTACACTGTTGTTATTGTTCTGGGGTATTTGTTGGAGAATCTCATCCCCTCCTCTTGTATTATCTTTTCTAATGAAATATACTTGTTTACATTAAAAGAAAAAAAAAAAAAGAAGAAGAAGAAGAAAAAAAATATTTGCTCCTTCATGCTTGTAAATAATTTGTATTTTATTTCTTTCACACGGCCAGCCATCTCTTTCACAGAATATATACGTCCCATCATCCTCCGAGACAGAACAGTTTGGAAAGCATTAAAAATTGATGTGAAAATGATCTGGGTGGTCCTTTGGATGATAGCGTCGACAAGAAAATAATAGGTGATATGTTCATCTATTCATGCAATGTACGTATGCCATCATCAATTTTTAATGGATTAGTATATATTTCCTGTAATTTTCTTATCTAAATATTTTAGCCAATTTGAAGAGAGACGAATTCTATATTTCATCATTCATCATTTATTTGAAGTTGAGGTTCATATTGTCTGATCTGAGCAGCATTTAGGCCTAGTTTATTTTTATTGATAAAATAAAATAGATTGAGAATCTAAAATAAAAATTAAAAATTGAATAAAATATTATTAAAATATTTTTTTAATATTATCTTTATTTTAAAATTTTTAAAAAATAAATTATTTATTATACTTTATGTAAAAATTTTAAAAAAATTATAATAATTAAATAAATTAAATTAAATTAAATTTTTTTATGAAAATAAACGAAGCCTTAATCATGTGTTGCGGGATTAACAAACTAGCTATATTTCATGTCTGGCTTCAATATATTTTTCTTTGAAGAGTTTCGGATCCCGAACTTAGAAATAATGATAAAGCTAGCTGGGAAATCAAAGACACGACTAAAATGGAATTGAATACTAGTGTAGGGGCTAGCTTCTCATTGGATAAAAAAGTCCCATTTTATGCATGATATTTCTTATAAGAAGACAAAACCTACACAACAGGACAGATATTTGTAGAAACTCCTTTCCAGTGGTACTTGACCCACGTCTCTACGTAATAATTAAGGGAACCAATCATTATTATTGGAAAATTCTTAACGATCGAGTCAATTAAATCATGCAGTGCTCCTCCACACATGCATGACAGTCATATATATAAATATATATATATATATATATATACAGTACTAAGGCGCTAAGGTTGAAGAAAGGAAAAACAACATATATAACCCAGAACATTTAACAAGTTATTAATTATATTTTAATTTATAATTAACTGTCAGATTACGTTATTTTATAAGGTTGAAGCTGTCGCCCACCAAATTAATATCTGGGAATTAGTGCTTAAATAATCTAGCTGATCCTCGATCGGCCAGATCACCAAGTATTGATAATCTCCGAACTCTTCATGATCAAAGTATATATGCTTCTGTACATGATTAATGGCTAAGATCCATTCTCATATACCTCGACTAGTAGTACTGTTCCTTCAATCCCTTCGTACATGACTTCAAAATTAGGTCATGAAACATTCACTATATGGATGAAATCGCTTCTATTCCATACATATGGTTGCACTGTTTTCAATTCCAAGGGGGAGATCGTTTATCGGGTAGATAATTATGGTACCAAGTGTAGCCGTGAAGTTCATCTCATGGATCTTCGTGGAAGGGTTCTCTTCACTATTTGTCGGAATAAGGTAATATATTATATACACATACAACGAAAATATCATGAGTATCATGATTTTCAAATATTAGCTCTCTCTCTCTCTCTCTCGTTTGTGGGTAAGATCGGTTTGTTTTCAGACTTTCCATTTTACTGATCCATTCATCAACTCCTTCACCACTCAGGCAGAATTCCACTGGAGATCATGATCCTGGGTCTATGGGGTTTGTGATATATCCAGACCTTATATCTATATTAATAGTAAATATTTAATTAATGGGTTTCTCATCAAGTACGTACTTTTTAACTATTTGCAGAAATTACAAGTTTTTGGTGGTTGGAATGGTTATAGATGGAGCAGCAGTTCTGGCATAAACAAGGAGGAGAAGCCATGGTTTCAAGTCAAAAAATATTGCAGATTAATGCTTATGGCCGGAGATCACGACGTTGCTTGTCGAATTACTGCGGGATATGACAAGTATTTGATAGTTAGATTGGCCGGAAAATCAGCATTTAGGATAGTAGGAGTTGATGGGGAGATTGTTGCCGAGGTGAGTAATTTAATTGGGTAATTTATTTGCTAATAAAAGTTTATTATAATGAGAAACATTAATATGATATATATACTGATCATCACTACGTCGGAGTACTAATTAACATGACTATTCGTACGTTGATGATCTTTTGATTTTTGGATATATCTGTGTGTGTGTGTGTAGGCAAAGGCGAAGCATTCATGTTGTGGAGTAGAGCTGGGAGAAGATGTATTAACTTTGGAGGTGATGTCTCCTCGTCTTGATCATTCCTTAATCATGGCTCTTGTGATAGTGTACGGACTAATTCAACGTAGATTGTAAATAATCTTCATCGATCAGTACACGTACGAGGCTTATAATTATCTCCTCCCAGCATTGCATGATTCTGACATGCTATTTTTTTCCCTCTTTTATTGCTATCGGTATATATAGATCTACAGAATAACATTATATATATGTTCAATAAATAATATGAAACGTCCCATTTTACATATATAGTACTTAATTATCTCTCCTCCGTTTAAAGGTTATAAAATGGTCAAAGTTCAAGGGGTCTTCCTTCAAAATTGGACTTGAATTACCGAGTAACGGCAACTCAAATCATCATGTTGGCTACTTGAGTACTATTACTTGCCATGCATATCGATCCCAGGTCGGAGCCTATCCCAAGAATTTATGACCAAGCCCTTGCATGCCGAATAGCTCTACTCCAGCTAATTGTACGATAAGTTTCGATCGATCTCGATCCGAAGGTCAACGTGTTTTGTGTGTACGTGTGCATATATATATATATATACACACTATAATACGTAGCACAAGAATAAATTGATCTTATTAATATTCTTTTAATTATGGCATGTTCTCTCTCTCTCTCTCTCTCTCTCTCTCTCTCTCTGTGGTATCTAGGAAATTGATAATTGAAATAGATCTAGATTAACCATGATGAATATTAGAACGTGTTTCTTTAATGTCTTCTACTGTCGTACGTGATAGTTACTTAATTTTTCTTTTCAACCATATATTCATGTACGTGTTTATATTAGTGTAATATATATATATGTGTGTGTGCGATTTCAGCTAGCATTCATCATATTTTATGTACATATAATTCCTTTTGCTTAATATTTTTCATACATACACCAATAAATTATGCATAACAATCATTATAATTATTGCTGAATATTTGATAACTCATTTATTCAGATCATCATAAGTCAACAAACTCTAGATTATTCCTTCTTAATTGTTATATATATAAATATATATATATATATATATAAAATACAATGCCATGCAAGCCAATCAAATTTAATAACTTATTAGAAATTTTAAATAGCCTTGTGCTACTGTATTTATCAATTTAGTTTATTAAATTTATATTCAAGTATCAATAATATACATAAAAAAAAAAAAAAAAAGAGGTCATACTTTTCTTCATTTTCCAGCGTTTAATTTCCTTCGGCCGGCAGCAGGCAAGGTGTGCAAGCAGCCTATATATGTAAATATATCATGTACTATATTTCCTTTCTGCCCATTATATATGCACGACTAATTAAGTTCGTCTGCAAAATATATATGATTGTCTTAAGGGTGTCTAAGTCTCATGTATTTTTTCTAAATTTTTTTTTTTTTTTTTTTTTATGTAGATCTTAAATTTAATTTACTCACTTTTTTTAAAAGAAATGTTACATATCCTAAAAATACAAATATAATATATAAATTTCTGATCTCGATCGGAAATATTCTTAACACATTTTTCTTAATTTTCTCATCTTCTTTTTCGTTTGGATGGAACGCCACGTTTGTCGGTGGGTTAGTCGACGTCCATGCAGCTTAATTGTTTTGCCTGCCCAATCTTTTTCAACGCCTTTTTTTTCCCCTCGATCCATTAATTATAAGGATTAATTTCCATATTTTTACCCCTTCGCACGTCAATTTTTATTTATGAATTTTGCTACTCATCATCTCCACATTTTACACATCACATTTTTTTTTATATTTATTCTTTTTAAACTAATTGAATTCTTCTCCTCATCATCTATATAACACACATTTGATAAGAAAAAAAAAGACCGGATATGTGATGTATATTCTTTATATATATATACTTATCAATATATATATATATATATAAAAGATGCATGGAATTAGATATTATATAACTAATTATAAGCATGCATTTGGAATATTCCCAAAGGTTATAGTCAGCAAATTACCATTTGAATACTTATACGGCAATTTCTCATCAACTGCCCCTGTCGTTGTACGGCCAGTAACAATTGCACAAAACAAAAATGTACGTACGTAGGCAGAGCTGGCTTTGTTTGCCAATTAAAAACTACGTACGTACACATAATTCCCACGAGATCAAATAAAGTAGCTAATTAATTATATGGTGATAACTGTTAATTTACCATTGAAAGAAAATGTCACACTTAAAGTACCCCCTGTTTTAGGATCAGCTTCCTTTTGAAGAAAGAAAAAAAGGTATATCCTTTCTTAGTTATTCTTGAGTCAATAAGTACATATATACATGATATGCATCTTGTGTGTGTGATTATATATATATATATATATATATATAGAAAAGCTTTAGTCATGAAGACATCATATAAAAGTAAACTCACAAACTGAAATAGTTTGATGCGATACGTTAGAATGTAAAGTTATTTTTGTTATAAAATAGATCTAACGTAATGTATCATATAAAGTTATGTCAGTTTATAAATTTACTTTTATAAGATATTTTCATAACTGTAGCACTTCTTGTGAATTTCCATTGGTAATTGAAATTCTCTCAAATTTTATCACAAAATCAAATATTTTAACAGTCTTGCTACAGGTAACCGGGGGTGCAAACCCCTGGGGAATTAGCTTGCCACGTATATTAAAAAAAAAAAAAAGTGAGAAATCGACTGAAACATAAAAAATGAAGGAATATTTCGTCTTCGTCTTTGTCCACACTACCCATAATTTTACTTTACCTTTTCCCCTCTTTTGTCTTTAGATATTACCGTCCTATCCCCCACCCCTCCTCCTCCTCCTCCTCCTCCCTCCCCTGCCTCATTCGCTTCCTTCCTTGCCAACATCTCCTCCCTCAATCCCCCTCTTCCAAGCATACTTCTTCCAAGCTCGTTGCAGTATCAGCCATCGCATTCGTTGGGGTTGCGATTTTCTTGCATTTGCGACGTCGTGGTTTCACTGAAGACAAGTCTTTGAGGTCTAATAATAGTAGCAGGTTGTTCCCAGAGAATGCCGAAAGAGGTAATGAGACTATCACCGTCGCTGCCAGCAGTTTCGAGTTTCTATACCTAGGCACGTTGGTATTTCTCCGCCTATCAGTTTGAGCCACAGAAGATTGCAACCCAATTCTGCACAGCCACAAGCACCAGATGCATCTCGGGAGGCCAATTCATGGAAAACAACACATACCAAAAATCCTGGACCAAAATGAAGAGAGAGAGAAGGATAATAAAAAATTTTATTGCGCAGATTACGCGAGAGTTACCTAGCCAGTTGCAAATAGAGTTTTTCCTAAAAAATATCATAGGACCCACGTGATTTATCTACACGATCTCTTAATTGGTGAACCTACATCCAATTCACTTTTAGCGTACGTACGTGGGAATATTACATGCACATCAGTGCATGTGGGCTGCGATTAATTAAGAATAGGAGATCGAGAACAAGTTCAAATGTAATTTTTTATTTTTAATTATTATTTTTTTCAACCATTGTTTATATATACATCTTTAAAAAATAAAAAATATCAATTCACTAGTAGTACTTACTTTCTAATTAACCATTAAATAAATAGAATTGAAAAAAAACAATCGATCGATTCTTTCGGTAGAAATTTTCAATTCAAATAGTATTTTTCAATTAAGAATCAGATTTTGGCAATCCGAACAGTGTTGGCGTATCCATAGATATATTCCCACTCGATCAGAAAATTACTTTAACAAGAAGTTATAATAGTTTGCATCATTTTATCCATTATCTTTAATTTTCTCGAGACTTAACTATCAGCTTAGTCAGCCTTACTCATATAAAACTGAAGACATTCGAAAGATTCCCAAAAAGCAGTTGCCAAGTTTTCGGATACATCTATGAATTCCCTGTCACTCGTGTAGGGTTTAGTCAGCATTAATATTAATACAGCATGACTACAATAATTCTAACCGCCTTGTAACTTGCGATGTCTCTTTTTTGGAATGAGACTTTGATTGGTAATTGGTGGGTTTAGTTCAACAAAGAACAGACACTACAAAAAAATTATTATTTGCTATCATTTAATTTATTTCCTATCAACATAACTATTTCTTATCAAAATGAGTATATTCTCTGTGAGGAAAACTTTCCCGAGTTCCCATCGGAAAAGGCCTATAGGACCTCGGCCCAGAAACCCAACCCAATGAGAATCTAACTTGAATAAGGAGCAAATCGTCAACCAGGGAGAAGCGTCGTCTGGTCGACAGGACAGCTCAACCTGACGCATCGATGTCCTCTCTCGAGAACAAGGTATGCACGGAAATGCGGAGGACCTTCGATTCATCAGTATCAGAGCATCAATGGCTCTTATAAACCAGGTTGAGGCTCAAGAAACTATCCCATATTAATGACAGTGTAAATCAAGTCACACTCACAATTACGAAATCGACACGGAGCCCCGCCACATTTAAAGATTCTAACAAAATGAATAGAGGACTCCAGGTCTCATAGTGATAAACTTGATCTGCTCACCGAATAATTTTAGTATAAATAGTCAATCCCAAGTACGAGGATACTCTCCCTGACTTTTAAGCTTTCTTACTTATTTATTACACTCCAAGAACATTTACTGACTTTAGCATAGAAGGCTCTCCCGACCCCCAGGCTGCCCTTTCAAAGCCGGGTACATTCCTCTCTTTGCAGGATTCGTTGTGAAGACCTAAGTTGTTAGAGCTTGGCCCAAGGTTGTGCGAAACACGACATCAACATTCTCGTTGCAAATAACTCTTCACAAACACACATTCTTTTTGTAATGAGATGGGGTCTATGCTTATATATATTTGTAGGCAAAAAGACAACTCATTCGTTCCTAGTGAATCAAATACAACCATCAAGGCCGATTAGTTGTCGTTATGGTAAAAATAACTTATAAAAATATATTTATTTATAAAAATATTCTCATTTTTAAAACATGATTATATAATATATTGTAAAAATAGTTGTACGATTGTCACAAGACAACTACAAAAATAAAAGTGCAAAGGACAAGAACTAAGCTGTCGGGTGACTCTGTATCTAGTAAAAAGGAAAGACATCTGACATCTCCTTACAAGTGACTCTGCATCTAGTAAAAAGGAAAGACATCTGACATCTCCTTATAAGAGCACTGGCATTGGACTAACCAAATGCTAGTAAAATCCAAAATATAGGTAAGTTTTGTATAAATGACCTACGTTGGACTAGTTAAAAACCTTTAACTTAGACTTTGAGCTACATAAATTTAAAGGAATGTCCAAAGTTGGAGAGTTACTATTCACCCATCAAACTCATATTTTATTCACAAATAATTAATAAGACTTTGTTAAATTCTTTTTAAAACTTTCATTAGTAAACAAAGCTATATTATGTACAGATTTTTTGGAAAATATTTTTTGTAAATAAGGCTATATTATGTTGGATAAATATGTTGATATAAAAAATAGTTGAGAAATAATAATTTAATTAATATATGGAGTGTATTTGTAAAAAATATATAAAAATATATAATATTATATTATTATTTTAACTTTGAGATGAATAGTCCAATGTATGTAGATTAATATCTTTAGTGGCTTTTAGTACTTGTGCTTAAGGACCTAAGATTTTTTTGCTTATTTTAAGCTAATTTAATATATATGCTACTTAATCTTATTATTATTATTATTATTATTATTATTATTATTATTATTATTAACACAAATTCTCAAAAAATAAATAAATAAATAAACAGGCAAGGAATGCGTGCCCCTAGCCTTTTCATGCATGACATCGGCAATGCGTTTTAATTATATTAATACTATATCAAAGCTTCAGATGGCTTAAATATTAGGCGTTTTCCTTTGTCCTTCAGTTCGCAAAAAGTTTAATACCATTATTCACAAAAGGGTACGTACGAAAAAGAGCACATTAGAAAATGGAGTAACATGCACTTTTATTTATTTTATGTTAGTCCTTTTTTTTTTTTGGGATGTGTTAAGAGGGTGGCATGGGCCATGGCTGAGAAAAAAATAAAAAATAATGCAAGAGGGTGGCTCTAGCTTTGGAATATAAAAGGAAAGTACGTACCTAGAGCTAAAGAGACATGCCCAAAACGTGTGTTGATCGGTGATCACTGCTGAAAAACTCCTCTCCATTAATGCCAGTTGACCCAGTTCTCTACCTTTGGCAACCAATCATGACTTCTTGCCATCTCAGATTATGATCTATCATGGGGAACTTTAATCATGCTGGAGAGGCAGACAAATTAATTGAACAACCAAAGTACCCCATGCATGTATGTCACCCAAATAGGCAAATCAAGGCGCTAATGAAACCAATTAGATAATTAATTAGAATAATAATTTAATAAAAACCTAATCCAGAGGCTTAAATTCTATCCTAATTGTTTGGCTTAATCTATGCGTTCCAATATATATGGTCAAGTACTTGTAAAAGAATATAACATATGCAGCCTCAAGTCTGCCACAAAATATCAAAATATATATATATATATATATATGGGAAATGCTATGCATCAGCCCCACACCAGCACACACTTCACATCATTTTTTTTTTTTTTTTTTACACACTCAATAGGTTGAGTGTGTTCTGGTGTGGGGCTGATGCAAATATTTTTCCTATATATATATAAGTTGATCTGATCTGATCAGCCTGCAGGCTTCAGAACCAGTACAAGAAACCTTTACAAACTCTCTTATTCCTTCTAAATGGCTAAAGTGTATCCTCAAGATCAACCCAGCAGCTCTTCTTCTCCCTACATGACCTCAAAGAGAGAAACATTTACTCTATGGATGAAATCTCTGGTGTATCAGACAAATGGTTGCACTGTTTACAACACAACTGGTGATATTGTTTATCGTGTTGACAACTACGAAAAGAAAGGTAGCAGTGAAGTTCATCTCATGGATCTCCGAGGCAAAGTTCTTTTTACCATAAGAAGAAAGGTATGGTATCTCGTTTCGTTTCTTTTACTGGTCTGTCACCTTGGAAATGATCCATATTGGCATGAACTAACTTCGGGTTTTTCTGGGTTTGTGATTATTTTGCA
Source organism: Juglans regia (assembly GCF_001411555.2). Lineage (NCBI taxonomy): Eukaryota > Viridiplantae > Streptophyta > Magnoliopsida > Fagales > Juglandaceae > Juglans > Juglans regia. The sequence goes on from NC_049909.1 coordinate 20,184,752, forward strand.
GAAATTCTTAGCTTTTGGTGGTTGGGAGGGCTATAGATGCAGAAGTAGTCATGGTTCTTGTGTAAACGAAGAGAAGCCATGGTTTCGAGCTAAAAAATGCTACAAATCCATGCTTATGGGAGATTTAGCTTGTCAGGTTACCGTGGGATATGATAAATACTGGATTGTTAGATTGGCAGGCAAAGCAGCATTCAGAATTGTAAATACTGATGGAGATATTGTTGCAGAGGTTAGTATATATGTATATATAGAGGTTTCTTTAATTTCTTGTATCCTATCGATCGGAATTCTTTGGAGGACGTTGCAACGTACAAAATGATAATAGTTTGGTTGTTCTTTGTGCAGGCAAAACCAAAGCACTCATCTTCAGGAGTATTGTTGGGAGATGATGTTTTAACTTTGGTGGTGGAGCCTCAAATGGATCATTCCCTCATCATGGCTCTAGTGATTGTGTATGGACTCATTCGACGTAGAGTATAAATCAACAAGACAAATCTTCTTTAACCACAAAATGTAAAGGCATTATTAATCTCTTTTTGGAGCTTCTGATTCTGTTCTTTTCTCTCCTTTTTTGCTGTGTTTTTGTGAGAGGGAGTAGAATTTAGAAGAGAAGATCAGAAACAGTACCATGATCATGTAATTCATTCCATGTACGTGTTAAATATTATTATTTGATTTGCAAAGACTGTCCAGTGAAGAGGTTGTGAACTGACACTAAAGAAATATAAAGTACTGATCACAAAGCTCGAATATTGTCTCCCAAACCATCTAGCATGCATGCCAACAAGTTTATGAATTTAGAAAGAAAATCCCAACGAGTAGTATACCGTTAAACTTGCAAATTAAATTTCCCTCAATGATCTATATAGATATAAATATAATCCAATTAATTTCATATCCTTCAAGAATTATTAGTCACAAACATATCATTCTACAAAAGTGAATTTATAAACTGATATGGCTTCACATGATACGTTAGATCTAGATCTGACAATAAAAATAGATTTACAATCTATAGGCGCACCATATCAAACTACGTCAGTTTGTGAGTTTTATTTTATAAGAATATTTTAACGGCTAAAGTATTTTGGTTTCATATAATCCCGTATGTTAAAATTCCTCAAACACTAGGCTAATTAAACTCAATTATTGCATGATTGCATCATTGATATGAAGTTAGTATAATATTTGAGATGCAATTTATACAAACATGCATGGTGATGTCGTTTAGATATAAATTCATATATAAGAAGATCAAGTCCTTACAAATGATATAAAGAAAATTTATAAAAGTAATAATAATAATTAAAAAAAAAGGCCTCCAACGGCCAATGAAAAGCTAGCCACGTTCCTGATCATCATCTTCATGTCGTACATACTTGTTGAATTGTAATATTTGGAATATATCAAGAAGTCCAATATGAATGGCAATAATTCAGGGGACCCATAACTGAACATACTCCATCCGTTATATGTACCAAATGCCCTATACATGTCTTAAACGTGATCGATGGGATCAGACCAAACATCGAATAAAAAATAACGTGGAAAAGTACGATCTTCTCAATGCATCACATTATCCAAAATGTCTTGAATTTTCTCGAGATATATGATGAAGCCGGATTCCAGGTTGACACGCTAACAAAATCATAGTTTTCCTCTACGTGATCATTAATGGGCCAACCTACCAATAATTAGAGAAAAAAAAAATGGAACATGAATTTGGACGTGGCTATAGATGAGGAATGTTATGTACAGTCGTGAAGTGTACAAGTGTTATACAGTCATTTTAAAAAAGAGTAAGATCTATTATTAAAAAATTAATTTCTTTTAATGTGAATTCTATATTTATTCATTTTTTTTCAAAACGACTGCACGGTATTTACATTCTCACGACTGCAAATATTATTTCTCGACTAAAGATAGACAACCCTTTTTTTTTTAATTTGAACAGAAAAACTCATTATGTATTACCTAATAACTGTAACATTACAGATTTTGTCCAGCAATACAAAGGAGTTACTACCCGAAAGCACTCCTTCCATCCAGACAACCTCTTCTACTACATTTAGTCCCAATTTTGCCAAAGTATGAGCTACTCTATTACTATCTCTATTTGTATACTGTATTGACCAATTCATTCTATTGTGTAAAATCAGTTTTATGTCTTCAACTAACTGTCCATGCCACTCCCAACAGCAGCTCTTCCTATTTACAGCTTGTATAATCCCCATAGCATCACCTTCGAAGATGACCCTACGCCAAGTCAACTCAGCACATAGTTGTGAGGCTCTCCACAGAGCTTGTAACTCTGCTACAAGCTAGAGTGCATATACCTGAATCAGATCTGCAAAGTGACAGCAGCACCTCCCCTTCTTCATCCCTCACCACTATCCCTACCCCCATTCTTTTCTTCCCACAATCCAGGCTAGCATCCCAATTCACCTTCACAAAACCACTGGTTTTCTCCACTTTGCTTCTTTCTTTTGCATATCGCCTCCCCTTATAACCCCTTCTTGCTCTCCTCTAGCCTCTGCATCAGATGGACAACCCAGTTCGCTTGCAACGATGATGGGGCACATAATTTTCTGTACAGATAATATTAATGTAATTCTCTCTACATTCGCAAGGAAAAATAATTTATACAGTCTTAGAACGTTTAAATCTCGCACATTCATTTTAAAAAATGTGATAAAATCTAGAATGACAAATTTTATTTTTTCATTGCATAGAAGCCTCACTTTTTTTCAAAGCGTGTCTAACTAGCATTACTCTATATATGTATTATTAAAACCAAGAAATTTAATACATATACATAAATATTGATAACAAAAACGTCACATATATCATTGGAAGCTCTTAAGATATTATTACAGGAAGATCGTGGATTGGACGCAATACAAAATGTATAAGACCAAGCTATATTAGACAACTATTACATAGATAATTATTAAGTACTTCTGGAATACGGATGATATGATAATCCATCCAATCAGGCGGTATCATGTTATTCAGACCGTGATAGGAATACCACGTATCCGTATTTTAGAAGTACCCAATAATTACTCCTAATACCCAATAAGGCAGACAAAGAAGGAAAAAAAATAAATATAGAACGAAAAAAAATATATATGGTACGGATGAACATATTAATTTACTCACTCTGATGGAATTGCACATCCGAATTTTCTCATTTGGTATATACCATGCGACTCTAACTGTACACAGTATATATACTCAGGTATATAAAAAAAAAAAAAAATGTTATTAGCTCTTCATGGCAATCTTGAGGTTGCGTACTGTCATTACAAGCATTTGTCTTTCACCTTCTACCTCTGCAAACTTGAGACTTATTTCTGAATATCTCTCTTGCATCTCGTGTAGTTCACTTTCCATTGAATCGTTCTTCTCCTTTAATGATGTCAATTCAGCAATTAAATCAAGATTTACATCATTCTTACTAATACTGGAGTCTTTTATCAGTTCTTTCTCTGATGAAGTTTCATCAATGCTGTGGAGAAACATTAGATAGATAAATATGTTGGTAACTTGCAATTAAGAAGGAAGTGCAGTTAATATCACTGCAATTATCCATTTAAACATCAGCAAGTAGTAATCTTCTTTCTTCAAGTCATACCTCTTGACTAGTGACCATGTGTTCTTATTTTCTTTCGGCAGGCAAGCTGTACTACTACTGTTCATAGGGTCGTCCGTGGCTGTTGCTTCTTCAGGTACACTGCTGTTTGAAATGATGCCACTTGTATCTACGATGACCTGTAAAATGAGATAATTCATTTTAAAAAAACTATCGACTTATAGCACAGTATCATTCAATGGCATTAGTAAGTACATACAGGAATCGGAACAACAATCCCAGACAGCAATCTAAAATGGTTAGTTTTGTACTCAAACTTGATATAGAAATTGCAGGGAAATGAAGCTGAACGAACTCAAAAAACAAAGCAGAACTATGTGCAGATTTTATCAAACCCTCATCAATCCTCCAATCATGATAAAGAGACAGCGCAGGAAAAGATCCTACTTTTGTCATTAGATGGTATAACATTAACTAATACACAGTCACAAACCTTTTGAAATGAAGTAATCTGATTGAGTTCTTCCACTCTGTTCTCTAATTCTTCAATTTTGTTTTGAAGATCCTTTTCCTTCATCAAAAATGAGTTTGTTGAGGTTTCCAGGGAAGTTTCCTTTAGCTTTATCTCTCCCTGCCAGACAAAATCATTATCAAGACAAAAAATCCTTGTTGGAGGGCCGAAAGTATGTATTAAAGACACTAAATATAGCTTTGTAAACATATTTGGGGAACTCTAAATCATATTTTCTCTCTCGCAAGACTTTTGCCATTGGCATAGTCATCTACATTACATCATATAGTTATAAAAAATCGTGATTTGATATACTCATGGGAGTTGTAATTTACCTCAAGCAATTTTATCTTCTCCCTCAGAGTTGCAACTTCTTTTGAGCCACGGGGAACTGGAGCTGATTTATTGTTTTTCAAAGTATTTTTAGCTCCATCAGAAACTGTGCGCCCATTACTATCCTTGAGCTTCTTCTCTATACTGGTGAATGCATCGTCCTTCTTCCTCACGTCGTTTTTTAATTGGAAGATCTGCTTCCTGAGTTTCTCCTTCTCAACCTCATCTTCAAACGAGGAATTTTTCAAATCAGCACACTGAGCTTTTAGCGTTTCCATCTCTGATTGTAAGAAACCAACTGTTGCCTCCTTCTCATCCTTGAGGTGCCTAATTCTACTTAGCTCCTCCAGAGATTTCTCTGCTTCTTTCTTCAGCAAAGCAATTGTGCTCACCAGTTCATTTCTTTCTACATTTTCTCTTTGTACCAACATCTCAGATTCCTTAATTGATGCCTTCATATGTTCGAATTCTGCTCTACAAATTTCTTGCTGTTCTTTTTGTTCAGAGAGGCATATATTCTCAGCAATGAGCCTTCTGATCTCTGTTTTGAGCATTTCAATCTCCTCAGAGAAAGCCCTGCTAACTTCTTCGCCATGCTGCTTCTGATATTCAAGCTGCTTGGACTCATTATCAATTTCCACCAACATTTGCTCTATCTGGCACGCATTCATATCTATTTGGTTGGACAGCTCCCGTATTCTTGCCTCATAATCATCTCTAACTGTCTGAAGCTCTTGTTTGACTTTCTGGAGAATTTCTTCCAGTTGACTCTTCTGCCAACGCAGTTCATTAGCTTCCTTCAATGCCTTCATAGCCACCTTCTCGTTTGCATCAAATGCAGAGGCCATTTGCACTGAGAGCCTTCTAAATTCCTCCTGAAGCCTCTCAGCTGTACTAGCATTTCTCCATCTTGTCTTTTGCAAGGCTTCCTCAGCTCGGATGGCTCTTTGCTCCTGCTTAACTTTGGCATGTGTCACAGCTTCCAGATCAGCTTCAAATCCTTGCGCCTGCTTCTCCATTTCTTCCTCCAAGCTTGTAATATGCATTTCCAGATCTCTTATGGTAGCCAAAGAATCTGAGAATTCTTTCGACTGCTTCTTCAGTTCGTTTTCCAAGCTCTCAATATGGGCTTCTAGTTGGGTTATGCCAGTAGGAGGAGATGAACATTCATATTGTATCTTCAGTTGCTCTTGCAGTTGACTTTGCTCCAGTTTATATGACATGTCATGGTTTTCCTGCTTCAAAATCTCATAGTCAAGTGCTAGTTGCTCCATCTGCATCTCTAGCTCATCTTTATCCCTCCTATAAATCTCTATTTCACCATAGAGGTCTATGATCTTTCGCTCCAGCAAATATGTTTCTTTGGCATCACCGTGCTCCTTAACAAGCTCTTCCAGTGCTTTCTGCTCTTCATCATCATCTGTCTCACATTTCAAGAGATTAACCTTCAACTCTTCAGCATTCTCACAGGATCCTATTTTGTTGGAAAGATCAGATATTTCCCTGTTCTTTGCTTCCAACATTTCATCTAGGTCCCTTACAGCAAGAATCAACTCCGCATTAGATTCCTGAGTTTTATGCAGTTGTAACCAAAGATTGGCATTCAGGTCCTTCTCATAGGTCAATTCTTGTCTGATTTCTTCAGCAAGAGCACGGACATCTCCACCCTTTGACTGCAACTTGTTTTTAGCTTTTGCCTCATCCATACGTTTATGGAAGGCCTTGAGTTTCTCGCATTCTGACTTGAGTGCATCTCTCTCATCTGTGATGTTAGCAATCTCTCTTGAGAGATCCTGCCCCCTTTTGCTCTCTTTTACAATTTGCTTTCGAAGGGTCTGTAACTCCAACTCTGACACATCTGCCTGCCTAGCCAAAGCAACAAGCTCAGCCTTGAGTTTTTCCATCTCAGTATCTGAAGCCTGTTCAGATCTTTCTCTGCTAAGGGTGTTGTGAGAACTATGAGTTGAGTCATCTGTACTTATGCCATGGTCAGAACTGCCTGACCACTCCTCGTCATATACTGTCATTGAGGCATTTGCTGCTTGTTCATGAGGCAATGAGGTGTGGCTCACAGATGATAGGAAACTAGGAGGGTCCTGATGGATGTTACTATTTCTCAGTCCAAGTTCTCGTGGAGTATCAAGTCCAGAGCTGCTTTCTGAACTTGATAATGTGATGTCAGATCCAATTGACGCTCTAGAGTTACAATTCAAGTCAGCATCATGGGTAGTTTTATTGGATGGTCCATCCTGGAAAACAGTTGGGGGGGGAAGAAACATGATGATATTAATCATTACAATTATAAAAATAAATCTAAAATAACAAGAACAAAATTCCATACTCACATATGTTTGCTCAAAATGTTCGTTTGTTTGAGCTAAACTGTGCAAATATTTTTTTTATGGAATAATGCGAGCAAACATGAAAGAAGTTTAGCAACATTGCTCCCCCCCCCTACCTTTCCCCATTCCCCCTCTTTGAGGGAATTAAATAATTTCTGGTACAATATATATACAACTGAGGTAGAAGGAAACCAAAATTTGTTTGGCTGGATATTGCAACCTTACCTCAGTGGTATCATTTGCAACACTTTCATCTTCATCACCATGGCTTAAGAAGGTCTTCAAGCTCCTATTTTCAGATTTTATTTTTGCATCTTCAAATTCTTCCACCTCTCTGTAAAATTCATTTAAGAAGGCCAGACTTAAAATTATAAGTTATGAAAAGAAATCCCACAATTTTCAAAGAGAATAAACTAGATATGATTATTGATACCTTTGATCGGCATCTGCATGCAGCCTCTGGATCAAAACCTGTACAAAAGCAGAAGGAAGAGTTCAATTTAACTCTGAAACCAATTCTTAATCATGGGAGCAAGCAGAGAGATCTCTGAAGGATATCCTAACATATATATGGACAACAGATGTTTACTTGAGGGGAAGAGGAGAGTACTAACATGTAAAACTGCATTTGAGTTTGGATTCTTTAGGGGAAAAGAGGCAGAGGATGGCTTTGTTGCCTCAGCATAATCAGCAAAATCAATAGAAACTTCCCCAATAGAACCTGCTTTTGACGATCCCTACATAAACACACCAAACCAAAATCACATACTGACCGTCCGCCACGACACAACCACTTCTCATAAACAAACATCTTAAAACCAGCAACTTCATTGACTATAAAGCATACATTTGAGACATGGACGTAGTAGATCCTCTCACTGATCTTCCCAGTCCTCGGTTCCCGATTGAATTTCACAGTCTCATAGACAGGATTTTCCCAACGGCAGGTTTCGTTCCGAACCATAGCTTTATCTGATTTCACAGTCGGCTTTCCCACATCCGCAGGAATCAAAGACACCATCAATGCATCTGCACTAAACTGCGATACCTGAAATCACAAAAACACACTCTCTTACTTATCACAATCCCCAATTGCATTGCCCACTACAATTTTATTCACAGTCACGGCCACATTCCACAGTTGAAGAAACCAGAATCCTGAGGCAGGCCTTGTTTTTTTTTTTCGAAAATATGAAAAACTCAATTCAAGTGATCCAAATAGTTGTGTTTTAAAGCTCATTAGTTTCAGTCTCTGTTGCTACATTTTCTCGGAAAACCAAACAGAACGAAACCAACTCATATCCACCAGTATAAAAAATGCTCATTCTTCAACAAAATTCAGAGCAATTAGACTCAAGATTTCGAAACTGAAAACACGAAAATATTTCTTTGAAGGAAAAGAGATATGATAGAGGCACCTGCGTTGCATGGAACTGCAATTTGAACACCACTTTGACCTTGTTCTTCTCGCTCCTCCACCTCGCCGACCTGAACATCTCCTCTCCCTCTCTCTCTCTCTTCTCTCAGCTCCGCGTCTTACTAGCAATATCCAAGCTCCGCCGGAGCTCCACCAACTACCGGAAACCTCCAAGATCACTGGAGCTCCGGAAAAATCCGCCACAACATGAGCATGGGAGTGAACATATGATTCAATGTGAGCCAAAACGATGAAGCTCCGCAACCTTAGCTCAATGGGAAAAGCAGCAGAGAGAGAGAGAGAGAGGGAGAGAGGAGCGAGTTGACTCAGTAGGATCAAATGCGGGGGGGCTGAAGCTGGGGGAAAGAGCGAAGTGTATGGAAAACTCGAAGCGAGTTAAAAGAGAGAACAGAGAAGTAAAATAAAAACAAAGCAGATCTGAGCTCTCTCTCTCTCTCTCTCTCTCTCTCTCTCTCAACACCGCTCTTTACAAAGGGAGATGGCATTTGGTTTCCTTTTTTTTTATTTATTTGATTTTAATTATTTTTAAAAAGGATAAAATAATTTCTAAAAATTTAAGGAGAATAGTTAGGAGTTTGATTTAAGTGAAAAAATAAATTAAATTTCATCCATTTTTTTTAATGTTATCTGTTCATTTTTCAAACATGATGTAATCAATAAAATTCTAAGTTAATTAAATAGTTAATAATAGAGATTTAAATAAATGAATTAGGTAAAATATTAGTTACATAGGGGCCTCTCTACATTGGATCAAGTCAAAATGAATATATTCAGTTTGACATACATACCCCTGTACTTTTGTATACAATATTACTGCCATTTAATTAAAAACATCCGTCAGTGCATGCTTGTACATGTAACAAAGAATTGAAGAGAATGCAATGTGCTAATTGAAATGTACTCTTCAACAAAAAAAATAAAAATAAAAAAGGAAATTGTAGCAATTGTTTTAGGGAATTCAAGTATTAAACTGTTAGGTTGTAAGCAGAATTGCTGGGCAAGTTTTTTATAATTTTATTTTTTATTGTTGGGTCATTATTCATATGGGTTTGGTGACATCTACGTTAATTATATGATTAGTTTGGCTAATTTTAGATTTACGTGGGTTTACTCTTCTATTCTCTATCATTATTTTTATATATTTTATTGATGTGATTAATTGTATTAAATTTTTTTTTAATACAAAATCAATCATATTAATAAAATGTATAAAAAATACATAAAAGTGATTGTATTTTGAATATTTATTATTTTTTTAATGCAAAAAGGGCGTTATGGTCATTTAGTCTTTACTTTGTTGGGACATGGCGGTGGCGCCGACAGAGAAAAAGTAATTAAGCAAACCCCAACGGTCGAATGTGACTGAATGAAACGTCCTAATTGAAAATGACACTTTAACCAAAAGAATTCTTATTTTTATATATATATATATATATATAATTAAGAAATTATGTGGAGTTTCAATTATGATTGTACTTGTAATTGGAAAATGATTGTATGATTTAATACAATCATTTGAAAAAAAAAAAAAAAAATTTGAGAACAGTATGAAAAGTCAAAGTCAGATAAACTCTTTTTTTTTTTTTTTAAAGAAAATGGATATAACTAATATATACTAAACTGTATTTAGCATTATTTCTTATATTTTCAGGATGGAATATGTCTTTTTGTGGAATTTTGTAGTACATTAACCCACACATGTGGAAGCATTGGATTCTTATCCTTTCTAAATCACTATTTTTTTTTTAATTTTTGGATAAATATGTTAATGGATGCTAGTTTTGAAACAAATTAAACGATATAAATTAAAAAATGTAAAATTCCAGTGTATAAAGAAGGAAATCACAATCGTGTTCTTTAATAATAGAAAAAATAATAATATTAGTAATATATATATATATATATATTTATTAGAATGCAACTGCCGTTTGGTGTGATCTATGTTAAGTGGAAACCAAGATTAATGAAACAGCACAGAATTAAACAAGTGCATGCAGAGATCGATATCCGAATTAAACAAGCATGAGTACAATATCTATCTTATGTTTCACAGTTCGCTATATATAATACTCTTAAAGAAACTAGGAAAGATGTCATCGTCATCTCTGTCATCTCTGTCTCTCCTGTCTGTCTGTGTGGGGTGGGGGGGTAGAGAGAGAGGATTGAGGTAGATGATGATCAGAGTGGTGTGTGGTGCTATGGGCATATATGGGGTACGTGGAAGAGGAAGGGAGTACTGAGGATTAGGAAAAGGGCAGAGAGAGAGAGAGAGAGAGAGAGAGGGGTTGCTTTCTGTACGTCGATGTTAACTTGGCTTTAAAGCTGGTCATGGGTTGGGCATGAGAGAGAGGAGCTTCATATTAAGTGCAGTCGACCAAAATTCAGAAGCCCTCATGAATATGCATGAAGCTAGCGTGCGACTGCAGATAAGACCACAACTCCCCACTACCCACCAATATTATAGGTCCGATCGATACACCATACATGAAGTGTATCCTTTACAGTTGTTCTCTCTCTCTCTCTCTCTCTCTCTCTCTCTCTCTCTCTCAGTCACATGAGAGGTGATTGAGATATTTGTGTTTTTTTTTTTTTTTTTGTTTACTTAAATGCTTTAGACAATTGAAGAGATAAAACATTCATGTTAAAAAATTATAAGAAATCCTATGACCCATGCACGCGGTTGGTTTCGTCCAAAAAAATTCTTCAAATCTGTTGGCACAGTCTTCCATGATATTTGTAATGTTATCCAAAATATATATACTCCAGAATGGAGTACTATCGCTCATACGGCCCTCAAAACTGAATCAAACACGATTTTTTTTTTCCATTCTCAAAGTTCATCATCCCGAAACCATGTATATATAAGAGAAAAATTATATTCATCATGTCTACAAATTACACGCTACATTTTTATTATTATTATTAAATGTATGGTATATGAATGATGAGTTAAAAAATTTAATAAGTTTAAGAAGGATAAAATTTAAAAAAAAAAAAAAGATGCGTGGAATAATAAATACTAACAAATTAAGCTCTATATAAGAACGGTACGTAGTTATATATATATATTAATGAGAAAATCTATGTGTAAATTTTATTTTTTACGCATCCAGCATATAGTTGATTTGGAAGTTATGCTAAAAAATATTATTATTATTGTTTTTATTTTTTAAATTATAATGGATTCCACTATATAACTGGTGTGCTTATAATATATACCATCTTATATATTGTAGCAAAACTCTGTATATATGTGTGATAGTTGGGTAACATGACTTGATTAATTATTGATTAATAACTTTCATCTCGAGTAAGATTATAAATTGATTATTACGATCAATGAAGAACTATTAATTCTATAATTATCTTATTATAATTCTAAGAACATGACCTGGCTACAGCTTATAAATTAACAATAATTTATAAAATTTATTAAAATGGCAACTGGTAGCTAGCTGGATTAAGGAAAAAGCTGGAAAATTGTTAGAAGGTGTAGTAGTAGACGGGCTTCCAACTTCAGTGAGGCAAAAGTAAGAACCACAAAGATGTTGATGCATGCTAGTCATGACCATATTACGATGAAAGAGATCGAGGATATATATTGGTCATTATCATTAGCTACAAGGTCCCTCTCTGATCTTGGGTTCTGATCTGAGACTTGCTGCGGGCATGCAGCAGCATGCTTTTACCTTTTCCAAACTTTCACAAAAAGATCACAAGGGACCCTTAACAACAACTTCATGATCATGAATTCCACTTTAAGACTTTACCATCTATTTCACATTAATATTAATGGTTCACGTCTTAACTCTACTTTTATGTGCATGAAATTTGCAAAGAGATAAAAAGCCTTTTTGGGTGCATGTCTTATTAAGCTATCATCTTGATCAGATCAATCTAGCTAGCTAGCTAGCTAGTAATTGGAAGGTAGGACCCATTAACTGTAGTACGTGCCTTTATGGTTTTGGTAACTTCCACTTATGGGAACCAATTATGTGATAATTCAATTAAAGCTGATTAATGAAAATTGCCACCAAATCTGGATGTAATGTTACTTTCAAAAGAACAAAAGAATTTGGAGATTTGAGACATGCATTTAGTTATATATAGCTCAATAATAATAATAATAATAATAAAAATAAAAAAGCAAAAAAAAGAAAGAAAGCAAGATATATGCAGGAAAGAATATATAAAAATAGTATACACCAATTAATTAAATAAATAATTGCATCATGGGTCTACAACGACTCTTCACTCGATCATTGTCTTATCTTATTGAGAACATAAGATGACGTTTCATGTTCCCATATATATGTGTGTAGCTTTGGAAGAATATATATATATAGACCAGTGCTAGGTACAGTCCTCATTTAGAGACTGCATGTTCAGGTTTAGGCTATTTTAACTTTAAAATTTTTTAAAATTACAAAATTATCCCTCTTAAAATAATATTTTTTCTCATTTAATAATGTGCCTGTACATACAGTCTCTACTTGAGGACTGCAAATATAATTCCTCATATATATATATATATATATATATTATATAGGAAGATAATAAATGAATATATGAGAAACAATAACAGCGCCTCGTATTAATGGTTGCTGCAGGTTGTTTCCATTTCTTTTGGCCACGTGAAGGTTGGCTTCTTTTGGTTTCATTTGCACTTTTTCTTTCAAGAATCAGAAGCAGCTAGCTAGGGTCCCAAATGTCTTTATTCATTAACTTGTGGAAACGTAAAGATCACAAAGAAAATAATTAAATTATCTTTTCTCTTTAGTCTTAGTACTTTTTCTTTATCAGGCTAGCTAGTAGTAGTGTTATTTCTTCTTATATATTGTATTAATGTGCAAACATGCATGAGAGACAACAGAAGGTGCTCACGTGAAGGTGGGCGACCCCATGCATCCTCCATGCACGCTCCCTATTACAAAGACACCATCAATGATCAAATGGTCGGGTCCCGTCATTCTTTAAGAATGACGTTCATAATACATCATAGTTTTGCAGCTATATAGCCCTTGAAGCTGCATCTTATCTAAAGTGAAATTCATTGAAAATGCAGTACACAAATCTATAATTTGTTTCACCCTCACAAATCTATTGATAATTGTTCGGCTATTGTACGTACAGACTTTTTTGCAGGGTTCTTGGTTGGAAGCTAGCTATAGCTGCTATTTGATGCAGGGATTTGGCTATAATAGTGTTGGACTATCTTGAAGAGCCAAATCAATGCAAATATGGCAGAAGTACGTGTTGTGTACTGGTATTTAGGATATAACGTTTGCTATGAGTATAATTTACGGAAAACAAGTATTTGTGACGGATTATTTACGACAATAACGACTATATGAGATAAAAAACAAACTCACAGAAAATAATTATTTTTGTTGTAAATAACTAATCACAGATAAACAATTTATTTGGATTACACATAAGATTCTAATTTGAATAGCTCTTTTCGATTTCAATATTAGAATATTCAGCTTAATTTTATCAACAATTCAATATCTGTTAGAATTTTATCTTTATCGTAAGTATCTCTTTTCAATCTCACTTATTTAATTTCTGCTAATGATTCACTATCAGAATAATCTTAAATGATCTTAATTATATCCCTTGCCATTCACTTCTTTGGTTTACAATCATAATTTGACTCCCCTAATTGTTTTGGTCAGACAAATTAAGGAGCCGGGACCGACAAAAGAAACTGATCAGGTGGAGTGAAAGTGAGAAATGAGCTCATGATTAGATGCCAAAGGTGAAAGATGTTTAGCTACTTACTTCAAGTGCCAAGGTGAAAAATAAAGACCACGCACGTAGCACTGATAGGACAGCCAAAAGTGTACAGTTCTCATGTGATAAAACGATCAAATGCAACAGACACCATATCCAACGTGTCTCTTAATTCTCTAAGAAGCTTCATCATCACATGCAGCCATGATTTGTTTTGGCCCACGCAGTTGGTCCCCAGAAAGCAGCTGATGATATAAAGTGAAAGTTGTGAGAAATCATGAACATGGATGCAATTAAAGATCGATATGATCTAGTGCGCCAAAGGAAAACTAAAGATCACGGAGTGCTAGGACAGCCCAAAAAGTGTATAGTTCTCACGTGAATCTAGTTCATCACAAGCCCAATCAGCCTAATAATGAGTGGTGATCTGTTTGGTTGTTAAGAAAGCCACGGAAAAAGAAAATAATTTAGTTTCATGAATTTCAGTGATGATCAGGACAAGTACGTACCCTCCCTTCTTGCTTAAATCTTCATTCCTGGTCCTATGATGTGTTAAAAGATTTTATCTAAGTAAGCTGTATCTTGAACGTACACACTCGATATAAATTTAGCATAGCAATACATACATACATACATATATATATATATATCTCTGCAGAATCTGCAAAAAAACAGCTTAAACTAGTACTGTGCAATCCAACGTTGATAACCCAAAAGAGAAAGAAAGATGACCAATAGCTCAACCTAGCTAGGCTTGAGAGAGAGAGAGAGAGAGAGAGAGAGTGAGAGAGATGACTACAAGTGTAAGGTCTAATTGGATGATTTAAGTGAGAATTGTAGGAGCCTTGAACATGAGTTGCTTATTCTTTGGTTGTAAATCGTGGGAAAAAGCTGGGAAAATTGAAGTAGTACTGTAAGCTGGAGGTGGAGGTTGATTAATATGGGGTCGATTTCAAGATGTAATAAGAATAATTAATCCCCTATGTTTGAAAAAGGGGTGAGGGGATAACGTGTTGAAGTTAGAGAAAACAATTGAAATTGACATGATATTTTGTTGTCAAGTACTAGATCATGATGAGACACCATCCGGAGAATTCATATCATCAGCTAGCTTATACATTAATTTATTTGCTATATATGTCACATCGGTTTTTATAAACTTTTTTGTAATAAAATTAATTTAATTTGGTAATACTCTTAAGAATTTATCCAATCATATGCAAATTGATATTAAGAAAATCAACTTTTTGGTCCAACTATGACAAAAAGAAGGGCTTTCCGCTGTTATGTAAAATGGTGGAGTAATGCTACATACAGTCGTAGAGTATGCAAGTGCCGCATAGTCACTTTGAAAAGAGTAGGATCTACTTTAAAAAATTAATTTTTTTTTTCATGTGAATCATATATTTTTTTTCTCAAAATAATTGCGCGATGCTTACACACTTTGCAACTATCATTTCTCATAATTATATGTTAAATTATGAGAAGCTTTGTAAAACATCTTACAAAAATAATATCACTTTATATAAATATTCACATTTTAAAATATAATGGTAAAAAAATTGTAAGTATATTATTACTTTGTTAAAATATATCAATTTATCACGTGGTCTTGTCTGTCGTCCATTGATTCGGCAAATAGTTTGGAAGGCAATCGTATTTGGATCAAAGCCCAATCGGTTTCTCTTTTTAATGCCTAAAGTGAATTCACCTTAACGCCATGAACGAGTTGTGCGAGCAGCCCAACCTATTCTAGCTGAAAAAATTGGTTACTGAAGGGAGCCCGGAGCCGAACCTTATTCGGATCCTCAGAGCCCACTGATCTTAATGCAGGTGATCGGGTCGAGCGGGCACGCACCAATGCATTTTTACAAGAGGATCCGGATCCTCCGAGCAAATATAAGTAAACTTTTGTTATGCGCCTGTTATATTTTAATCAAATCAATTAACACTTTAGTGATCTATTTTTAATGATTTCCTGTACTATTATATACTAAAATATGCGTAATGTTGGGTATGAAATGAACTAGAGAACATCCTCCTGTCTTATTGAAAGTTCAGGAAAGAACAAATAGAGACAAGGAAAGTTGATCCAACAAAAATAATATAAAACAAGTATAACTCAATTATTCTATAAAAGGAGTTAGATTTTTATAAAAGAAAAATAATATTTACAGTCGTGAAGTATATAAACATCACATAATCATTTTGAAGAAAGTGAATAAATATAGAATTTACATGAAAAAATTAATTTTTTAATAGTAGATCTTACTCTTTTTCAAAATAATTGTGCGATATTTGTGCATTCTACAACTGTATGTAACATTACTCTTTATAAAAATCGAGAATCATTACAAATCAATACAAGTTATTGACTCCCCCTCCCTTAAATCCATTTCCTTCATTGTATAGAGATCATCGATATATGAGTGGACATGAGAGACTGTAAAATTATTAGATATAATAAATTTTGTCTCCAAATAACTTATGAACATAAATTTTTATGCCGAATCATATAAATTTATGTCTTTCTATCACTACAAATTATATATTTTGTTTACTATTTGTCTCATAGATGGACATTAAAATTTAAGCGCTCAGCAGTATTGGTTCACACACAATATAAAAAAAGTAATAATGAGAGCATGGTATTATTTTCAGCTTGTTTGAAAAAAAAAAAAAAAATCAACTACAAATCAAAAACTAAAAAATGTATTAAGAAATTACATTAAATGTAAACCGTCGAAATATAATTATAATTACTAGAAAACTATATTAAAAAAAACTATGGGAAGCTTCGTCGACCAAACACCATATATACTAATTAATTCCAGAAGATTACTGTAGGTGGGATGACGGTCTAACTTAATTAATTAATTATGGGTTACATTTATATAAAATTCTCCCATATGGTCAAACTTTAATTTTGGGTCGTAGTTTTTTTTCATAGATAATTGTTTGGAGATTAAAAATTATTCTAGCATACGTGACATTAATTTATTCCATTTATTGCACATCAGAACACGTGATCAAACGTAATTAGGAATGTGTACACTAGCCTGCCATATTGTCAACTAGGATAATAAATATACATTTCTGCTGGGTGCAAGCGGGGCATCAAGCGGCAGGCAATCGGCATCTACGTGGAATATAAAAATAAAATTAAAAATTAAAAAGAACTGTTTTTATAGATAACAAATAATATTATATAAAATGGTGTCTAGCTCCCCTATCTTCTTTTTTTTTTTCTTTATTTTTTTTTCTCTTTTTCTTTCTTTTCTCCCTGCTTCTTTCTCCTCTGCCCGTAACCCCTCCCTTCTTCATTTTTGTCTCTTCCGCATCCGCGTCCGCGTCCTTCGAGTTTCCCTCTCGCCCAGCACCGGCTTCACCCACCACAGTGAAGCTCTGTCCACCACCAAGCAGCCCACCCTTCCAGCAGCACAAGCATCGGCTTTACCGTCCCTCTCGCCCAGCACCGGACCCACTGCACGAGCACAGGCCCACTGAAGCTCTGTCGTCCACCACCAGTTGGCCCATCCATCCAGTTGCACGAGCATCGGACATAGTCCAGACCGGCATGCGTGCTCCCTGGACCACTGCTCATCGAGGGTCAAAGAGAGGATCTATGGGTTTGTGGGTTGGGTCTGCGGACAAGGAACGGCAAATGTTCCTCAGAAATGTAGAAGAAGAAACAGAGGCTAATGTAATGTTGAGAATGAGATCACTAGAGAAACACCACTGACTGGTAGGGATCCACCGAAAAAGAAAAAAGAAAAATAGTAATTGAACTATTGAAGTTTGTTTAGAATATTCGCTATCTGCTTATATGGAGAGAGAGAGAGAGAGGGAGAGAGAAAGGAAATGGAGAGAGGGAGGGAGAGGTCGGTTGGAGGCAAAGAGACGGAGGGATTACAACTGAAAATTTCTAAAGAGAGAGAGAACAAAATTAAGAGATACGGAAAAATGAAAACACTGGCGCGCCGATTGCAAGCCGTTTACCCTGTGCGCTTGCAAATAGCATTTTTCATAAATATATAATATAGTCCACTTGTGTATGATCATGGCCGTGCGCGCGCATAAAATAAGATTGCTTCTAAAAGTTAAATGTCGGAATTTTTCTAACCAATTCATAAAATTTGACCAAGATTTGTTTATGCAATAAGGTTGGACCAAACCTTAAACAATCACATATATATTGTTAATTTCAATAGGAAAATCAAGTAAACATGATCATGATGTTCCTTGATTATTCAAAGTGAAGGTTGTATCCAATTAATCTGAACTGAAACGATTATTTGTTTTCAGACTTAAGGCTCCATTTAGATAGTGAGATGAGATGGTTTTAGTTGAAAGTTAAATAAAATATTATTATAATATTATTTTTATTTTGAGATTTGAAAAAATTGAATTGTTTATTATATTCTGTGTGAGATCAATTTAAAAAAATTATAATTATTAGATGAGATAAAACCATTTCTATATCTAAACGGTGCCTTAATCCGAATGCCCATCATAAATCTAGCATTGAGTTTCTATAATTTATTGGCATTTGGTTAGTTAATATAGAGAAATGCTCAATTCATAATTATAATTATAAATATAAATATTTATTTTTAAAATTGAATGCATTAGATTATTATTATAAATTGAATATATTAAAGGAATAGGAAAAATGGCTAATTGTTTGACAAAACGAGCTCATGACATGCCGTACTTGATTGGCTTCGTATTCTTGTATTATTTTTTCGATTCGTGTCTACATAATTACGATTTAATTTTTTAATTTAACCAGGCAAAGGCCGAATATATAAATTCAACTTCTTTGAAAGCAACAAAATGTACTGGATATGCCTGAACAAATATTAGAAATTAACGATTAAGTTATAATTAATATGGTTTTAGCCGGCTTTTAAGTAGGCTGGCCGGCCACCAGTACTACCACTCCCCCATTTCCTCCATGCATGCCTTCCCCAAACACACTGATCTCGTGATCCTATAAATATACATAGCTTTTATGTGCTGATCTCCATCCTCTAATTATATAGTAATAATCAGTCTAAGAAAGTACGTTGGAGTACTTAGAAACACAGGAAAAGCTAGACCATCAACATCATGAGGCAAGCCGGAATGTATTCGGGAATACTCGCCGGAGGGAGAACGGGACCTCATTCGTTGCCGTTGGCGAGGATAAAGAAGATCATGAAAAAGTCTGGGGACAACGTCAACATGATTTCCTGCGAGGCTCCCATCGTATTTTCCAAGGCTTGTGAACTGTTGATCGAGGAATTGACACGAAGGTCTTGGATGGTGGCCATGCAAAGAAAGAGAAGGACGCTTCACAAAGAGGACGTTGTCTCGGCTGTTATAGCCACCGATATCTTTGATTTTCTGGTGAATTTGGTGTCTGCAGACTCCACTACTCCTATCGACTTGACCCCTGTTGAAAGGGAAAAACTAGAGTTCTAGCTTAGGGCATATACCTTCTCATTCTCCTCCTACATTAAGTCTCATCATGTACCTTCTTTATCCTTTAACAATTCACATGCATATATATATTTACACACGCGCAGGTAGAAGCTAGAGTTTTGGTTTGCTTGCAGGTTGTTGATTGCTGTGATCTGTGGTTGACAACTTGACAGTTTAATTTCTTAGCTGTTCAACTTCTGGTACTCGATTAATAATATACCGCCATTACGCCATGCAATATTGTAGGCATGCATTATGCTCCTCGTCATGACATTAATAATTACCATTTGATAAATGAGAAATGATACTTGTAATTTTGAATGTGTAAATACCGTGCAGTCACTTTGAAAAAAGTAAATAAATATGAGATCCATATAAAAAGAAATTAATTTTTTATGATTGAACCCTACTTTTTTTCAAAACGACTGCACGACGTTTGCACATTCCATGACTATATGTAGCATTACTCTTGATAAATGCTTTGATTACAAATGAATTTCATTAAAATAATTAATTCATAAATTGACTTAATTATAATATAATATAATATATTGTATTGTAAAGTATATTTAAGATATCCCATGAAGGCATATTAATTTATAATTTTACTTTTATAAAATTTTGTTAGGACTACAACACCTTGTCATTTATGTATTTAAGCAAAAGCACATGTTTACAGTTTACCAGACCTAGGAAACCCTATTGTTTTTAATTTTTGGTTTCAGACCATTAGGCACCTGTCTGTCGGTCAAGTTAAAAAGTCAAGGTACGTAATTGATAACATATATATACTTCCAAGCACACACCAACATTAGAGAGAGAATGTATGCATCAACAAATAATAGAGGCCAAATTAAAAATGACGTCCAGTTAATAGAACGCTTGATTGACATAACTCTTCACCTCTAAAATAGAAGTTTGGAATTTGAAATGCCGCCCAAAAATAAAAAATGACGTCCAACTATATAGCTAATTAGAAATATTATTTTACATTTGTTGATGTCATATATTTTAAGAGGGATGTTACTCTTTATCTCACATCACACACTTTACATATTTTAAAATTATTTTTTATTATTTTATTTTATTTTTGTTAAACTAATTGAGCTGTTCTATTTATCATCCATACACTATATACTTGTTATAAGAAAAATGAAAAAAAATAAGTGAAGTGTGTGGTAAGTGGAAATGATAAATAAAATTATTCATATTTTAAATAGCTTGACAATAGTTAAGATAAAAATTTCCTCTGAACTAACACTTCCCAAGTATAATCAAACATTAGAAAACATACCCTAACGCGGATTAAGATGGTTATAAAGTAAAGTAGATTTATATAAGTTTGGGTTTGCTCTTTCTAATCAGAATTATGGTGAAAGGGTGTCATAAACTAAGCCCATTTATGCAGATTAGAGATTCTTATAATGGCCCAACCCAACCCAATCCAATTTTGTTTTTACTTACAGTGCAACACAAATATTATCAGTTATTTTAAGATATTTTTAAATATTTTATTATCAAATATAAAATACTTTTTAATTTCATATTATTTCACTACTTCTCACATATATATTAAAATATTTTAAGTATAGGAGCTTAATCAATGCTCGCTCAGTTCCTAATTTAAAATCTTCTCGGAATCGTGCTACGCTCACTGAGAGAGTATAGTCTAAGAATGATTTCGATAAGGTAAAATGATTTTTTTTATAGATTTTTTTTACATCCTTAAATATTTAAAAAAAATAGATTTACAATATTATTAAAAAAATTTATTTAATTATTAATTAAAAAAAGAAAAATAGTTCTCCATAGAAATGGTCGGGACCTAAAATGGAGACCATTTATCAACCCTCCAGTGGTGTCGGAATTGGGCTTGACCTCTAACGAAGTGGCAGCCGCAGGGTACTTGATTCAGGAATCCCTCGTACATGAAACAGACGAACTTCTGGACGATAACAAAATATAAAAGGGCAAAGACTAAAGAGAAATGCTTTGGGTCCAAAAAATGTCCCGAATTCGGGACCCGGGATTTTTTTTTTTTTAATTGAATGATTAAAAAAATATTTTTTAATGATGTTGTAAATTTTTTACTTTTTAAAATTTTTTTTATAATGATTAAAAAATATATGAAAAAAAAAGAAGAAAAAAAAAGCTCTATTCTTGACACTTTTTGGATATCGAATTCGGGACCCATAGCAGTACTCTTATTTTTTTATTTAATGTTTATGTAAGTATTTTTTTATTAATATTGTGATTTTTTTAAAAATATTTAAAAATATAAAAAAAAGTATGAAGGGAAAAAAAAAGATATTTAAATGTGTTTAAATGTTGAGCTGAGTTGAATTCTTTATGAATAATAATGAATTGAGATGATAGAGTGAGTTTTATAGGGTCTATCTAAAATGAGTTTAAGATTGCATTTAGATGTTGAGTTGAACTCAGTTCTTGATGAATAATAGTGAGTTGAGTAGTGTAAGAAGTTATGTGAGACCAATCTAAACTGAGTTTAAAATGTGTTTAGATGTTAATATAAGTTTAATACTTTTTATGGGAAGTTGAAAAAAATTGTGAATCCTACGTATAAATATGTGTTAAGTCGAAAAATTTTGTGAATCTCACGTGTAAGGAGGTTTTGAATTGAGATGAATTTAATAATTTGATAATTGAGTGTTTGGATATTAGACTCAGCTTAAAATTAGACTGAGCTCAGCTGAGTCTTGCAACCAAACACAATCTAAATATGTCTGGATGTTAAGATGAGTTTAAATATATTTATAAAAAGTTGAAAAATATTATAGATCTCACGTGTAAATAAGTATTAAATTGAAAAAGGTCGTGAATCTCACGTGTAAAGAAGTTTTGAGTTGATATGAATTTAGTAATTTGACAGTTGAATGTTTAGATTTTAGAATTAACTTAAAATTAGATTAAATTGAGTTGAACTCAGATGAATTTAACAACCAAATGACACCTAACCTTATCGGGACATTCTGTTGGGCTCGACTCTTTTCAATGAAAATGGAAATATCCCCTTTTCTACTCTCCATTTGTTTCAAGAAATAAAGCATACAAGGCCACATTGCAACTTACCATAACACTAAAATCCTGATCAAACGCCTAATGTTTCCAAACGTTACAAGCATTATATGTGTATATATATATATATACACGTGTAATAATTAAGTACTGGCAACTTAGGCCGAGAATAAGCAACTGAAAGCGACATTTCCTCCATGCCCAGAAGAGACTAAAATCTCACTGTCGTGGCCAAAAGTTGATGGCGGCTTGCAGGCATTCTTCTCCTTCTCCTTCTCCTTCCCAGCTCTGTCCAACACCATATCTGATCTCTTTGATCTAGCTTCCCCAGCTGCCTTTCTTTCTATTCTCCTCTTCATAACATACTCTTCTGGAATAAACACATCCATATATGATTCTTATTATTAATCTTTGATGAAAAGAAAATGAGTAGTAGAGTAAAAGGCTACGAGCTTTGGAGACTGCAAAGTCTCATTTGCAGAAAGTGGTAAGGATACAGAACATGCATTTATAGGCGGAAGGAAGACAAAGCAAACTATGGGCGTTTGTCCCCATGTTTATTTTTTCATGAAAACAAGCTGCAGAGTACGTACTACCTTCCAGTTGTGAGGCCGAGGTTCAATGGGTGTCTGAAAAGTTGTTAGTCAATTGCTGTGTAACGCTTGGTGGCTTGGTGCATATGTAGAGGCCATGAGCAACAAGTTTCCCACTCGACAAGTGTACGTACGTGCAACCCAAAATCTACTATGGGATACGGCTAGCTAGCAGCTTCTCTCCTTTTCTCCCTTCTATTTTTCCTTTATTTTTTAGATTATTTTTATGAAAAATGTGTCTATGTATTAATCACTATTTACTTTTATACATCACATCTATAATTTTTCATAAGTTATAGAATGTTTTTCATAAGATCGTATTGAATGATGAATAGTGACTGATAAGAATAATTTATTTTTTAGATTATTTTTATGAAAAATGTGTCTATGTATTAGTCACTATTCACTTTTATACATCACATCTATAATTTTTCATAAGTTATAGAATGTTTTTCATAAGATCATATTGAATGATGAATAGTGACTGATAAGAATAATTTATTTTTTAGATTATTTTTATGAAAAATGTGTCTATGTATTAGTTACTATTCATTTTTATACATCACATCTATAATTTTTCATAAGTTATAGAATGTTTTTCATAAAATTATGTGGAATGATGAATAGTGACTGATAAGAATAATTTTTTTTTTAAATATATATTTTCCATCCAACCCAGAATATAAGTAAATGGCTCAAGGTTTCAAATTACTTTCAAGGACAAGGAGGACTGATGTTTGGTCCATTACAAGTAAGTGACGTGATCATGTCAACACGACTACTCAAGTTTTCAAATCACTTTCGGTGAAAAAGAAGATGAATTTTTTGTGCATTATAAGTAAATGACGTCAGAATGTCTTTCCCAACATTCAAATTGACAAAAAGAATAGACACGAGGAGTCGACGACACGTGGTATTGGTGTCCCCCACTCCCAGTACTACTTTATAATTAAGTTGATCTGTGTCAGTGTGTTCAAGTTTTAAAATGGAAATAAATGATATTTTTCTCGATTGCTCCTGCTACATTATATATTTCCCATTATTAAAGCATTCTCGTTAGATTAGCTAAAATTTAAATTTAATGAAAATTTAGTTATTAGGTTAATAAATTACTCACATTAAATTAGCTATATTTCAAATATTTAGAATATAACTACAATAATATCTAAACTAATTTTTAAATTTAGAACACACTATTCATTCATCAAATCCTTTTTATATTATTTCTTTCTCTCTCTTTTTAATATTAATTATTTCTCTCTCCATTTTAAATGACAATTAAAAAAATATAATTAGAATACAATTACAAATTAATATATAATATTATGAATAGTAAAATATGATAAAATAAAATAAATTTATAATTAAAAAAATTAAAAAATTTTCAAAATTATTAATTATTCATTACTATATAATGAATAAATGGATAATTCAATTTGGAGATTTGATGTGAATAGTTAAAATTAAATTTATCTTATATTATTTTATTGTCATATAATGAAAAAATAGCTATTCCAATGTGGAGATTTATATAAATGGAATAACTAAAAGTTAAATTCATTTTACATTTATAAAAAATGTACTTTAATTTAATTATTCCAATGAGAGTGCTCTTATTAGTGTGCATTCATCTTGCATGTATATATATATATATATATTAAAATAATTAGAGTATTATTAGATACAAGTACAAATTTCATACAAATTTTTTATAAAAAAGTGGATCGCACTATTAATAAAAAATAATTCTTTTTGTACTTTGTTAGGTATGATTGACTTTTCTAAAAATGTTAGTACGAGATTTGTATAAAAAGATGTTTGGATTTGAAGGACATCTCAGTTCATCTCAACTCATCTCAATTTATTTCAATTCATCTCACTATTATTCATTACTATTCAATAATTTTAACTCATAAATCTCACTACTATTCACAATTCATCTCATTATTATTTACAATCTATCTCAAATCATCTCAAGTCATCTTTGAATCCAATCATTTCTTAAATAATTATATATATAGATACTGAATGTACAAATTTCGTGAAAAAGGGTAGACTCGTGAAAAAGTGTGAAAAAATCATTTTTCCTTAATGAGATTTACATTTTTATAAAAGAATTGAAAATAGTTTGTAAATTTAGGGTTTGTCCTTAGTATTACTCTATTTTTAAACAGCTGTTTTATATATTCTCTCTCTTTCTAATTGGTCTATATGTATATATATCCGTTAAAAACCTTTCAAAATATGCACAATATCATTACAAACAAGGTATATGTCTCGTACAGTAAAAAAGAAGAAGAAGAATAAATGTCTCGTTTTTCTAAAATGTAAGCTACGGGTTGAAGAGCTTGAACATGTGGTCTCTGGTCCAGTTAGGCAGTCCCAAATCCCTAAGACCAATGCATGTTCATCAGCGTGGTCGGTTAATTAATTTGACAAGTTACGTTTAGTTATCTTAACTAATCTTAATTTATTATTATAATTTTTTAAAATTTAAATATAAAATATAATAAATAATTTAATTTGTTTAAATTTTAAAATAATAATATTAAAAAATAATATTTTAATAATATTTTATTATCTCAACTCAACTCAATCTAACATCTAAATGCAGCCTAATCTCAGATTATTTACTCAAGATAATATAATTAATTACCGCCCATTGTTAGAAAGGATATATCTATGGATCGAAATTGATGGAGCACTGAACATTTACTGTGAGAATAAAAAATCTAGCTTTTAAAAAGGGTTTAAAAAATCCAAGATTCTTACCAAATACATATAGATAATTAACTTTGAAGGAATGGCCATGCATGATCCAATATTCATTCTTGTTATCTAGAAGTAATTTGTAAAAATAAAATTACAAACTAACATAATTTTATATAAAAAAATTAAATTTATTTTATAATAAAAATATATTTTTAATTTAATATATCACGTTAAATCATATTAATTTATAAATTTATTTTATAATTAAAATATTTCTCATCATGTTATCTTTCTGAAAAGAGCATTGGAACAGGCCGGGTAGCAATAGTTAATGACATGATTAATTTTTAAGCCGTGACATTCAAGAAAGGAATCTGAGACTCAGATGTAAAGCTGCATGCACTTGATTTTCTTAATTTTAGCATGGCATCATGGTAGCTGCTGCATGCTTTAAACGGTGGGTCATGTTTACAGTGGGCAAGCTTGCTTTCATGACTGTGCGTTGGTGCTGGGGACATGTGCTAGCTTTTGTGCTTTTCAATTCACAAGCTGCCAGCTTTCCCAAGAAGATTGATTACTTGCTGGGGATGTGTGACAATAACCCTAGTGGCCATGCCCGTGGTACTGGGGATGTGTGACAATAACCCTAGTGGCCATGCCCGTGGTATTCAGCTTCTGTTCATTGTTTGGATTACTTTTCAAATTCCCCCATCTCTCGAATCTTTTAATGCCCGTGGTTTTCAGCTTCTGATAAGCTTTAATTTGTTCAAAGCTGTGCTACGAACGTTGCGGATTCGTTTATATTTCCAAATATTGGATTAATCCCTAACCTTATGCCCTCCATGCATGCATGCATGCTCTTGGAGGGACACAATTCCCTGCGATTTTCTGCCACAAAACTGACTCCAATCAATGAGATTAACGTCTTGTTTTGATGTTGAATTGAGTTGAGATTATTTAAATTTTTTTTATAAATAGTAATGAATTGAAATGGTGAAATAAATTTTGTAAAATTTACCTAATATGAGTTTAGATGTTAATCTCATTGAGTTTAGATGTTTGGATGTGGGTTCTACGCATAAAGAGGTCTTGAATTGAGTGATATTTAATGATTTGTGAGTTATATATTTAGATGTTGAGTTATGCTTAAATTTAAATTCAATTGAGATGAGTTCACGTTCCAAACAAAACTTAATTATAGAAAATTATAGAAGAACTGGTTCTCTATATCTTATCCCAGGTGAATCTCAGGTGCCCAGTTATCAGTTCCACCTGAACAAGCAACAAAAGCTGCAGGAATTGCATGTGAGCTTGGAAAAGCTTGTTAAATATAACATCTGTTTGCATTTGCTCATGTGTCACATTATAATGCCACTGCTTTTTTAAAAGAATAATTGCGAAGGAGATTTAAAAAATGAAAAATAATAATAATTTAATAAGATAAAAAAAAAAACAAAATCTTAAATAAATAATAAACAAAAGAGGAAAGAAAAAAAGAGCAAAAAACAAAGCAAAAGAACGGATACTCCAATTAATAATTAATAGTTAATTTGCGACTTTATTAAAGATGCATCCGAATCTCTTAAAAAGTTAAAATTGTCTGTCTGCACTTTAGAAAATTCCAATAAGATAATGTGCATGCAAATTAATCTCATAATTTTTTGAATAGTAGTGATCAAATAGTTCGAGTGAAAATGTTTTATTTTATTTTAAAAAACGATAGAGAAAAAAAAGTTAAATAAAAATATTATAAAATAAAAAATTGTTGGAATATAAATTTTTAATTTAATTTAATTTTTAAATTTTGTAAAAATTGTATTGATTTTCTTGTTTTATTTTAAAATTTATAAAAATTATATTATCTTTTATGTTTGAATAATAATTAATTAATAATTATATTAAAAAGTTAAAAAAATTTTAATATTAAAAAATATTTTATATTTAAGTGATGTTTAAGAATCAAATTATTAAAAATTTTAAAAATTATGTGTGTGTACAAATAAGTTGAGCATTCACAATGATTGATGTAAAATACAGTTTTACGTAAAATATAAAAAAAGAAAGTTGATTAAGGCTTCGTTTGGATTTCAAACTAATCTCAACTTATCTCAATTCATTTCAACTCATCATTATAATTTTTTCAAATTCCAATACAAAATATAATAAATAATTCAACTTTTTCAAATTTTAAAATAATAATAATATTAAAAAATAATATTTTAACAATATTTTATTATCTCAACTCAATTCAACTCAATTCACTTCAACATCCAAACACAACCTAAAAGTCATTTCTAATGGATTTTCTTTTTATATTTTACTACAATAATTTTTAGATATAGAAATTACTGTTTATAATTCTAAAATATTTTTAATTTCTTTTCTCTTTCCTCTGACGTTTTTCCCCAATTCTTTTATTTACCATTATTTCATTTCAGCCATCTCTCTCATCGGGACGTTAATTTGCTGTTTGAGGATGGTGACGAAGAGAAAAGTACTTGATCAAAATCTTGTAATAGTAGTTTGGTATTTAAATTTATATATAAAGATATTATAAATATAAAAAAAATATGAAGATATTATAAAATTATTAATAGTTAAAAAAAAATTTAAAATGAATAAAAAAAAATTAAAAAAATAAAATGATATAAAAAAAAAATTGATGTATAATTTATTATAAAAATCAGAACATAAAATAAAAAAATATGTATTTTAATAATATATTTTAAAAAATAGGATAAGAAAACCGAAATGCTGTTATGAGGGGAATTGAATTGGATTTTTTAGGGTAATAAATTGACTGAAAATGAAAATCCTTTATTCCTAAAAGTTCGAGGGGCCAGGCCAGGGTCCCACGTTGATTCGTCCGATATTTCCCAACCACCGCAACCACCTCGTAATCCTATGTGTGTGTGCTCTACAGCAACATTTCTAATCCATCTTGTCGGAGTTTCAACCAAAGTTTGGGCGACGCTAGCAGCTTGTGTTGTTTCTTTCACCGCTGTAGCCTTTCGTTTCCTTTTTGAGGTGCCTGAACCGTGGCTAAATTCAAGGATTACGTTATGGTTGAGGAGGGGACCCAGAAAGTTGATAAGGAGCCTGAAGTACCTGAGAAAGAAGAGGAAGAAAACGAAGAAGTGGCGGCTCGAAATGACTTTGCTGAAGAGAAGGGTGTGATCCCACCTCCTGAACACAAGACTGCTCCTCCGGTCAAAGAAAGTGAGTGACTTCTCTCTCTCTCTCTCTCTCTCTCTGTTTGGTTCCTGAGAAAACGGAGAGAGAAAGTGGAAGTTTCGACAAATATTTTTGTTTTATACTAAGTTGTGTGGAGGTTTTTAGTTTTCTCGTATTCGCATTTTGTAGAAAAATGCATATTTTTGAGCTTTTGAGTTTCGATTATTTTCTTATATCTCTACTTGTTAGCAACGAAATGGAGCCCTAGTGTTTGTCGTCAGTTCTTATTTGCTTAGGTAATTTCTGAAAATGATCTTCCTTGGTTATCGTGCAATAATTCACTTGATTTTCTTTTTCCTTCTAATCTACTCGATTCCTTGGCCACATTTTTCGTATAATGAGGACATTTTGTCTGTAAATCCCGATGTTGTGTTGTGCGAGTTTGATAAATCAGATGTTGCAGATCCCACTGCTGAGAAAAGTTCGGGGGGTTTTGTTGATAGAGGTAAATGCCTGAGGTAATTTTGTTCTTGTGCATTACTTGATATTGTAAGTGATACAGATGACTGTTTGATATGTTTTCTCAGATGCTGTGCTTGCAAAGGTTGCAAATGAGAAAAGGCTGGCTTTAATTAAAGCGTGGGAAGAAAGCGAAAAGACAAAAGCAGAGAACAAGTAAGAGGCTATCTCAAAATTTTCTTATCCCTTTCACCATCTCGTGATATCATTTTTCATGCATTTCCGAATTGCCTCCAGGAGTTAAAAGAACTTTTTATCTATCAATTTAGATCTGTTTGGCAAAAGCATTGCATGCACTCACTCGAATGTTCTTCAAGTTTCTTGGTCTCTGCAAACTCGATAAACATTTTGTTGTTTACAATTACGTTTTTAAAGTTGAATATGACTTCAAACTATGACCTACATCGGTAGACTTGACACATTTAATCGGTCCTGATTTTGGTAATACAATCAAGAAGTTGCTAGCCATGACCAAACTCATATTATCCTTTCTGAACAAAACAAAGTTTATGGGTATTACGAATAATCCCTACAAACAACATCATAATCTCACACTCCCAAACCAATGAAACCATGACTAGTGACAACTCATCCCAAAGAACTTTTTGTTGCAAGTTGTTTTGAAATCACTACTAATCCCAAAAGATTAAGCTAAGGGAAGATGTAGATTTAATCATTTATATTTGTATTAACATTCCCCCCCACGTGTGGGTCAGACTTTTCCTCACGTGTGGGCCAGATCCCCTTCAATGAGTAGGCCCAAAATATAAAATATTTAATTAAACGAGATAAAACATAGAGTTAGAGTTCGAATTTAGGACCTTTGCTCTAATACTATGTGAAATCACTACTTATCCCAAAAGTTTAAGCTGATGGGAGGGGATAGATTTAATCATTTATATTTGTATTAACAGTTGTCCTTTAGTTGTATCAATTTGGTCATTAAATGAGAGGTAATATAATGACGTTACTTACTATTTATGATAAAAGTTAGTGACCCACCATGAGAAATCTTCATAGGAGCCATGGTGACCTTGGGAGCCACGGTTGTGGCTCCCATAGTTACCTCTTTGACTCTATCTTCCTCAGGGTTAACATGTAAAAATAAAATAAAAATCAATTTGGGGGTGAGTTGTAATAAGTCATTTTGGAGTTGTGTTTGAGATTGGCATGGTCATTTATGGAGACGGTATTTACCCAAAATTTGTAGTGTCCAAGTTGATTCTAAAATCAAAAGAAATTGATTCCTGAAGTAAACACCCAATTAGTGGCATATATTCTTAATCTCTTTCTATGATGAGCTTTTTCTCTGCTTGACAGGGCATATAAGAAGCTATCTGCTGTTGAATCATGGGAAAACAGCAGCAAAGCTTCGGTAGATGCACAACTCAAGAAGATTGAGGTAGTAAACTTGGAAGCTGCTATTTTTTTTTTCTTTATAACCTGGTAATATAGATCCTGCATCTCTGTTGAGTTGGCAAGATATCATGGTAAAGAACCATTTTCAAGTTCTTTATGCAGCTTATAATTTTGAGAAACCATTTTATGCGACAATATTATAATCCATATTGGTATTATGGTTCGCTGTTGAAAGGGAGAAAAATCAAACTTTTATCCGCTTTTATTGAAGGACACCAAGACACTCTTAATAAGCATATTAGGATGTGAATACACCTAAAAGTTTAAGCTTTAAGGCTTGGGATTAAGTAATTACATCAATTAATCACTTTCTATCGTTTCCCTCGATATTTCGTAGTTTTTTAATGTCCCCTACACAATTTTAGTCTGAAAATGGTGGTTTGTGACATTCAGTTCAGATACTTGATTGAAAAGCATCTGAAAGACTCTTCCATGACAGGGGAAATTCGAGAAAAAGAAGGCCGAATATGGCGAGAAAATGAAAAACAAATTGGCTGCCATCCACAGGGCTGCTGAAGAAAAGAGGGCCACAGTTGAAGCCAAGAGATGGGAAGAACTCATCAAGGTAGAGGACACAGCTACAAAGTTTCGAACCGCTGGATATGTACCTAGGAATCTTCTTGGATGCTTCAGCTACTGAGATTCTCAGGGAAAGAACTCTTAACAAAGATAAACGAGGAGTTCATCGAAGTGGACTTTGCCTATTTTATTATCTTCATTTGGCTTGGTTTTAGCGTTCTTTGGTACGTGTGTGTGTGAAACGAAACATCTAATTTGTGAGAACTAAGGAATTCCAGTGGTAAATGTAAAATTATTAGAATGTTGGCTTGAATAGTCGAGAATTGCTTGTATATATGTGTGTAACAATGTCGGTAAAGGAAAAAACTTTATCATGCTGCTAGATTGGAATAAATATCGGTGAGTGATAATTTTATTTTTAATATTTTTTAATTTAAATTTTTAATATTTTTAAAATTGTAAATATAGATAGTATTTTTTGTAAATACCGAAATTTTATTCCCGGATAAAGCTTTGCATTAAATTTTTTTTCCCTTTTTAATATTTATTGATACACTAATTAATGGGAAGTTGTGTCATATTTATAAGCATAAAAATATTAATATTATATTTTACAATGACAACGGGGTACTGTAGTGGACAAAGTTGAGAAACTCTCCGTCGACAAAATGCCACGTCGGTATTCTCGACCAGATAACTAAAACCCCCCTCCCGGGCCGTTTAATTCTATCACGCAATCCCCAAACTCCGATGACAAAATGGATGGTCTAATTTCTCTCAGCTGTGCAGGCAACGTCGCCAACACCAGCTCCTTCTTCACAAGCCAAACCCGCCCTCATTTGTTGTTCTCATGCACTCGAGGAAGAAGAACAACCACAACCGTTTCATTCATCACCAGGGAAAAGGGTAATAGATTCACTGTTTTCGCTTCTAAAGATGGAGATCCTCCCAAGCTCGACCAATGGGATCAGATGGAGCTCAAGTTTGGTCACTTGCTTGGCGAGGATCCCAAACTGACCCTAGCCAAGGTCTCCCTCCTTTCTCGCGACACACGACACACGACACACGTATTGGTTGTCATTCTGGGCTGCCATTATTTCTTATTTATTTATGTTTATTGGAATTGTGCCTTGTTAGATATTAGTGTTTGATCATAGTTTTAGTTATTCTTGTTTATATTTATTTGTTAGATGAGATTCTATCTGAAGGTTATATATTTATTTGTTTCAGATAATGGGCAGAAAAGCGAATCCAGATGCTTCGTATCTTGAAATTGAGAAAAACTTTTATAAGAGAAAAGGAAAGTTAGTGGAAATAAAGGAGGTTCCTTTTGATGGGTCGAAGGAAGTGCAGTCATCAAGTTCGTTGGATGGTTTGAACTTGGTTCGACCTGTGCCCAAGAAAGGATTCACTCTGAAAGCTGATGATGAGCCACCAAAGATAAAGAAACCAAACCAAGCGGTTGGGAAGGCGGCAGGTAAGACTAAAGGTAGTGTTCCCAATGTTATCCTGAGAAAACCAAATTTGTTCAATAACAATGATGCTGGAGAAAAGCCGTCGAAGTTGAGGATTAAACCAAATTTATCATTAAAAATGGGGAATGGGCGAGCGAAGGATACATTTAGTGATATGACTCTGTTAAGGAAGCCGGAACCAGTGAGTGTCAATAAAGTTACTGAGAAGAGACAAGAGACTTATAGCAATGTGAATGCCAAAGTTGATAGTAGTGAATCGGATATGAGGAAAGAAGAAGCAAATGATGAATTTGTTGCTTTCACACTGTTAGCAAGGCCTGAACCAGTGAATGCCAATACAAAACTTGTGAATGAGCATGACCACTTTGGGGGTGCTGAAGTTGAAGTCCAGGATGATATTGGAGAGAGTGTTTTGAAAGGCTTGCCAGAACCTACCAGAACTGACAATGCAACCAAAGACAATTTCATGGAGATCGAGGATGGCTTCTTTTCAAATGAAGCTGGGCAAGAGATTGGATCCAATGTAGGTGTTGCTCTATATTGCATTTATCTTAATCATTTATAATTATTGATATTAACATTGTGATGGGGCTTTTAAGGAGTACAGCCACTCGAACAGGGTGATATGAGATCCAGTCAGGAGGTTACCGCATTCACTGGACTGCCTGATAAAAATTCAGTCGACTCCAGAGCCAAGTTGTCCGTGGAAGCTGCACTACTAGGAAAACCAAAAAGGTGCTTGAAGTCATTCTTACTATTTTTGTATTTGCAGTTCTTCTGTTGCTAGTTTTGTTTGATTAGCAGGTTTCTTTGCTTTAGATTAGACCAATCTGTGAAGAGAACTCCAAAGTCTACCAGAGGAGAGACAGTACTCATGAATTCTGAAGCTTATGGTAATGCTGCTGAATTTGACGATCTTGTTGCTAAATCACCTTTGAAGGTCAGATTATATGAACCTTATACTTTTGTTTAGTTTGAGCAGTATAGTGTGCCACTCCTTCCTCTTCACTGTATGTCTTACATTTGTAGGGAAGCGAAGATACTGATTGGAGCAAGGCACAAGATCTGTTTAAGACAGGAAATAGGGGAGAAGTGGAATTAATAAGCTCTAGCACCAGAGGTTTTGTTGTAAGTGCACTTTTGACAGCAGTCCAATATATGCACTGCTTTGCTTCTCCCTTGTGATGTGCATTTTCAAATTAAGAATTTCCATCTATACTGCTTTCTGAACTTGATCGAACCATTTTACAGGTATCTTTTGGCTCTTTGATAGGGTTTCTGCCATACCGTAACCTTACTGCCAAGTGGAAGTTCTTAGCTTTCGAGTCATGGTTGAGACAGAAGGGCCTAGACCCATCAATGTATAGACAAAATTTAGGGACTATTGGAAGTTATGATGTAGCAAACATGAATACTCCTCTTAACTCAACCGTAGATCCAAAAGTTGATAAAAGTCTTGCAGGAGAAATATTGGCGGACATGAAATTGGAAGATCTTCTTAGAGTTTATGACCAAGAGAAAATTAAATTCTTGTCATCCTTTTTGGGCCAGGTTTGGAAAAAAAACTGATTTGATGTTAAGACTTAACTATTCAATCTTGGAGTTTTATAAAATTTATGCTTGCAGAAAATCAAAGTAAATGTGGTGTTGGCAGATAGAACATTTAGAAAGCTTGTATTTTCAGTCAAGCCAAAAGAGAAGGAAGAAGATGTTGACAAGAAGAGAAGTCTCATGGTTAGGGCTACATTCTCTTGTGACATTTCTTGGATTCATTTCTTTGTCCTTTCTTTTTCTTTTTATGCTCACTCTTGAAGTGCTTGAAAGCAACCGCCACATTATGGCGGGAGCAATGCTATCAAATAACATGAAATTCAAGGCTTTTAGTTTTCACTATTTCATGGTACTTCTTTCGTAATTTTTCATGCAAAGGACAGTGGAAAAATGAACACACACACACACACGTATTGGCAGGAAGTGTGATAGTAACTTTTCGTACCTACAAGCTTGCTAAAAAATTGCACTTGAATGACTCGAATTGTGACCTTTTACTTTTAAAGTAGCTATTTTCACATACTCAGTTCTGAATTTGATTATAGAAATATGCAGTCTTCAAGCTCTTGTATCATGTACTGTAACAGGCTAAACTTCAAGTCGGGGATGTTGTGAAATGTGGCATCAAGAAGATTACTTATTTTGGCATTTTTGTTGAGGTAAGTGAAAGGTCTTCTGCTCATTGTTCTTGGAATCAGTCTTCTTACAACTGATGAGAAGCTGTTCAAACATGTAAACGGGATCATTGAGTTACAAACATGGAACCATGATTGACATATAGATTTTCTACCTGATTCTCTGTTATCATAAACTTGACTTATCTGTTGAAGGTTGAAGGAGTGCCTGCATTGATTCATCAGTCAGAAGTTTCATGGGATGTCACTCTGGACCCTGCGTCATACTTTAAAATTGGTCAGGTATTACTGAAGGACCATGCCATAACAAATTAGCTATATTTCTTCCCTCTATCTGACATGGCCTTATTTAAGTATTTTGTTTAATTTGATGAATCTTGGGGAAAAGGCTGTGAATCTTCCTGACAATGATTCCATGCCTTTCCTACTTGCAATCTCATTTCAGTGCTTTGTTTAGAGCCAAACCTTGCGGAGCACTTTACATATATGTATATACATATATCATGTACATCTTCTTTGAACTTTAAAGAAAATCATTGTGGTCTCAGATTGTGGAGGCAAAGGTTCACGAATTGGATTTTGCACTTGGACGCATATTTTTGTCACTAAAGGAGATTTCGGTAATCTAAGTTCATTGGCTTGTCCATATTTGAATTTCTATCTTTTTATCAAGAAAGTATGTATAAATAGTATACTGAAAGTCATGCTTTTCTGTTGCAGCCAGATCCATTGACTGAGTCCTTGGAATCTGTGGTTGGTGATAGTAATCCCTTGGATGGGAGACTACAAGTGGCACAAGCAGAAGCTGAGGTTATTGTGTTCGACCTTTTAGTAGGACCTTTTTTTTCTCATTTTTAAGATAAGCTCCCTGTGAGTAGGACTAAATTATCTTCTTGTGTTATGGTAATTTACAGGGAACAGTACACTGATAAAGATTGTTGTGAAAAAAAGAAAGTCTTGAAAACATTCATGAATAAATGAAAGAGTTAAATGAATAATTCTGTCAGTTTTACTTGCCATTTCTCTACTTCGGACAGCTGGTTAACAATTGGAATATTTGAATTAAAACTACAATCATTGATACAACAGTAGTCTTGAGTATATTTTGTATAAAATAGTATTATGACAATTGAATGTCTTATCATCACTATGTGCTTTCTATTTGTGTTTGGACAGTGGGTTGATATTGAATGTCTTATCAAAGAACTGCAACAGATGGAAGGGATCCATTCTGTATCAAAAGGCCGCTTTTTCTTGAGCCCGGGTTTAGCTCCAACATTTCAGGTACAAAGACCTAAATCCCCAGATACAATGCAGGGGGTTAATATTTAAAAAGTTGATAAAAATTAAATAGAATCATTTACTTCGGGAAGTGTCAGTTCAAATGCTCTGGTTCTTTGACCATGTTGGCAATACCAGATTACATCTTGACTATGTTGGCAGTACCAGAGTCCCAGTTGTAAAACTCGATTTTCTCGAGCGCATGATATGTGGGCATCAAAACTATATGATTTTCTATTGCTTTTGCGTTGGAATCCAGTTCATAAAATATGTTCATTCATTTATCTTCTCGTGCAGGTGTATATGGCATCCATGTTTGAGAATCAATACAAGATACTAGCTCGATGTGGTAACAAAGTACAAGAGGTAAATACGTCATAATTTGCTTGTTTAGGTGGTGTCCAACAGAACTAGATCTCTCAACCACCTATCACTCTCCTTCCTGAATAAAAGAGTTTTGATCTTGCTCAATTTTAGAATCTCATCCTCTCATCATGATTTTGGGCAGGTGATTGTTCAAACATCACTAGGTAAAGAAGAGATGAAAGCCGCAATTCTAACATGTACCAACAAAGTGGAATAGTAGTTTATTATTCTCTGGTTTTTGTAAATTTCCATATTATGCTCGCCAATAAATTTAGAGCAAGAAAGATACACGAAAATCTTTTAAAGGCCAAGAGGGTCAGAAATTTCATGATCATTTATAGAGGCAAGTTTCTGTAATTTTCTTTCAAGTTGTAACAATCAATTATAGTGGTAGACTTATTATTCTTTTGTTTACTTTGTGTTAGTAATTCAGTTCTAATGTGACCTTTTTATTTTCCTCTGAGGGAGTAATGCAGCTGATTAACCTTCGATTTCATGGTCATCGAAATCGGTAGGCACTTGTATGGAATCTCTAGATGTACTCTGTTTCTGGCAAGTAGATCTTAGTTTCAACTTTTTACCAAGTAATAATTGGCTGGTTTTGACTATGGAGAGTGTATGATACTCGGGAGATGGGAATGTCACTTGTAACTGTTAATCAACAATGTGACACATATGTTGGGGGTTCATGTTCATTAAGCTTTAGGTTTTAAGGTTTCCATCAATGTTCTATTTTTTTTGCATGAGATCTGATGGAACTCTGATCTCAGAAGTTTCAAGTGGTATAATTATTGTAAAATGAGTTGTAAAAGAATAGTAAAAGTCCATCGAAGACAATACAATGGTAGCATGCTATTTAAGGACAGGTTTGGTTACACAAAATAAAAATAAAAATCTTATAATATTTTATTTAATTTTTAACAAAAGATTTCATTTCATCTTATTTGAACTGTGTAATCAAACGAGATTTAAGTAGTTAATGAGTTTAAGACAAATACATATTCATTTCAAACAGTCAATATAAATAATTTATTTTTTGTTTTAAATTTTAAATTTATTTAAAACTCAGAAATGAAAATAGTAGGAATTAAAAACCCAAGGGGTCCGGCATATTTCCCATGCAAATTACAACTATCAACGTTAGTTCA
The DNA here is from genome assembly GCF_001411555.2 of Juglans regia. NCBI lineage: Eukaryota > Viridiplantae > Streptophyta > Magnoliopsida > Fagales > Juglandaceae > Juglans > Juglans regia. The sequence continues at coordinate 20,222,601 of NC_049909.1, forward strand.
ACCTCTGTCTTTGACTTCCACCACGTTCACATCTTTCCGTTAGACGGGATGTCGTGTCGTGTTTGGTGGTATACAATAAAGAACATGAACCATGACCGTTGGGTTTTCTCATCGGGGGTGGTGCCTTTCAAAAATGTTACTTTCTCAGCTCAATTTGCATTTTTATTTTGACTATTTTTATTTTTTTTTAATTTTTAATTTACTTAATAATTAAGAAAATGATATTAACATTTTTTTATATTTTTTAAAAATACTACTCAGAATAACACCGCTCAATGCCCTCGCTACTTTACAATATTCTATTATTTTCCCAGACAGGACAAGCCCCTCTCCTCCGACTTCCTCTCTCACTGTCTCTCTTCATCAAGTCCCGATTACCACTACCTTCTGAGCTCCAGAAGGAACTATTTCTTTTTTATGTTTGGTTATTTGTTTTGAACATAAATTCCCACACATAATTTCTGACAGTGAAGGAGGGAAGGTGAAAAATGGGTGTCGGAACAAGCACCTTTGTTATCAGATGGATCAACTTTCTCACCATGGTAAGCTTTGTGCTCTTCATTTCCTTCTAATTTGTTTATAATCTACCTGATTTTTTTCACTTCGAAAGTTGATCCTTTTTGTAAATTTTGAAAAGTTGATCCTTTAAGCGTGCTCGATTTCTTGGCTTTCTCTTATGTGGTGGGTTCTTTTTTAGTTCTCTTTAACGTCTGTTTGTTTCACTTCGGACAAATCGATTTTATCCGTCATTCGCTCTAAATCCGGTTTCCTACTTTTCAATCTGCTCTCAAAATGCTTTTATAGTTGATTCTGCAAATTCTTCTTCATGGTTTTTGGATTATGATGTAGCGGTACCCCATATTTTTAGCTCGCTACCCGTTTATATTTGAAATTTTATTTAATTTACCAAAAAGATACGGACAACTCTCATCGATGGTTAATAGAAGTGAATAACTTAAAGAATCGAAGCAACTAAGTAAATCATGTGCCTTGTGACAAGTTCCATATGGGGTTTGATCTGACTTCCTGTTCTCATCGTACAGCTTTTATCTGTAGCTGTCATAATTTTTGGAATATGGATGAGCACTCATCACGATGGCTGTCGAAGGTCTCTCACTCTCCCTGTTTTAGGACTTGGTGCTTTTATCTTTGTCATGTAAGTTTTTCTTTCTCTATTAATGGACGCTGACACCTTCACATACTTCAATTCTTTTCCCTACACCTTATTCTCTAAACATTCACTTTCACGTTTCTGTTTTCCGTAACTTCAGATCTATAATCGGGTTTTTTGGCGCACTCAAAAACAGCTCCATACTCTTGTGGATTGTATCCTTTTCAAAATGAGTATTTGTGTGCTATCTACATTATTCCTTTTCTCTCTCTTTTTTTTTTGCGGGTAGACCTTGACGCTTCTCTTGCAGTACCTGATTATGTTGTGCTTCGTTTTGGTGGGAATTCTGGTATTCACTGTAATGGCGTAAGTATATGTGAAGCTGAAGTGATTTGTCATCTCAAGTGAAGCTTATGATAGGCCTTGGATAACCTTTTTTAGGACTTTATAATTTTTTTTTTCATTAGAATTTTATATTTTTCTGCAATAACCCTGTTATGTTATTCTATATTTTGCTCTGGTTGCTAATGTATAAGTTTGAATGTTAACATCGCAGTTTTCAATCTAAATATGCCCTTATGCCTATTGAGATTTGATTTTCGTTGAAAGCTACTTATTGGAATATTCTCTCAGGGGATAATCGCATTTAAGAGAGAAATCTAGTAAATAGGTGTTATATGTGTAGAAATGATGATTTGAGTATGGCTTGGTATGTATGTTTTCTTACAACTAAAGAAGTAAATATTCCAAAATGGTGTGTTTTGACATATCGAATGTTCATACACAGCCCTGAATTTATTTGGTTGGGGTGACCCCTAATTCATATCTAAAAAGATCCCCCTAAGTTCTTACCCAAACTTGAGGGCCTCAAGTTTGAGAGAGAGTGACATGATGTGGGCCGAACTCGAGGGGACCTTGATCTGCTTCATACATGCTCGAATTTTGTTTGGATCATTTATTTTTTGTAGGAACATTTTATTATGTATTTCGGATCTATTGTGATCATTCTTCTTATAAAATGAATAGTATTATATATTACTTTTAGGTGAATGCTGTGACAAAAACAGGGGATTCAGTGAAAACGAGGATGTTGTATGACATGTTGTGTGTAAATGGTTTGATCTTTGTTTTGGTCTATAATTAGAAGTATTCTCAACAAGTAACACGCCCTCTTTTACTAGTGCTTGTTAAAAATTATATAATATTTACCTATTAAAAAATTATATAACTTCCTGCCTTTATTTGTAGATTTATTGTAACGAATAATGGATCCGGTCATAGCGTTGCGGGATTGAGGTGAGAATGCATGCAATTCATTTGATAGCGTCTCCTTCACTTTGCTTTTGGTTGATAAAATGCCGTTTTGTGGTATTTACTGTAGAAATTCTTTTTGAATGGTATAAATTTGTCGTCACTTCTTTTTTGTTTTGATTATATTTTGCATGGGTCTGTGACTAATCTATCCTCGTCTGGTTAGGTATAAAGAGTACCAGCTTCAAGAATACCATTCGTGGTTTCTAAAACAAGTAAGAATCTTTAGTTATTAGCAACGTAAAGAATAGTAGTGTGACGTTGCCCTGTATTTGTACTTGATGTTGGTCTTTTTGTTTAGCTGAACAATACTCAAAACTGGAAGCGTTTGAAGAGTTGTCTTGTGAAATCTGAAGATTGCAATAACTTATTGAAAAAATATAAGGTCCGATTTTGAAATTTTTTTGTTGAATTTGCTCATCCATCTCCAGTGTAAACAGTGGTGATGTTTTTACTTTTGCCAACCATTTGATTCAATATTTTTTTAGTTCTTGATTGCAGACTCTCAAACAATACAAGTTGGCAAAACTGAGTCCCATTGAAGCTGGCTGCTGCCGACCGCCATCTGAGTAGGTCCCTTACCATTGTAAAATTTACCCCAAGGTTTTCATTTCTTTTTTTAATTTTCCAGGATAGTTCCTTTACTGTATAAATTTAATTGTCAAACAGCCTGTTTTTATTCATTGAATGCCATGTACTTGTTGAAAAAAAATTGCAGATCCATTACATCACAATACATGCATTCTAACAATATTTCTCAATGTATGATTACACTTTACATGATGCATGCAGTTTATGGCAGACAATAAGTCAGAATAGTGATGACTCATGTCACTAACATTATTATTTTCTGAAATTCCACTCAATTACAGATGTGGTTATCCTGCTGTCAATGCTTCTTACTATGACTTGAGCTTTCATCCAATCAGCACCAGCAAGGATTGCAAACTTTACAAGAATTCCCGTGTCACCAAGTGCTATAACTGTGATTCCTGCAAGTAATCATCATCTGTACTCATGCTCTTTTCCTCTTTTTCCTACTTGCTTGAAAATGTTCCCATTTTTGCTTTGAGGACTGTTAGAGCCACAAAAGAATTGTACAAAAGTAATCCCACAAACTGACGTGATTTCATGTGATCTGTTGAATCTACTTTACAATAAAGTAACTTCACAATCTGATGAACTACATCAAGTTAACTCAATTTGTAGGATTACTTTTGTGTAATTCATTTGTGGCTAGATCATTAATCTTTTGCGTTTCACCAATTGCCAGGGCTGGTGTTGCACAATACATGAAAATTGAGTGGAGAGTAGTAGCTGTCTTCAATATTGTTTTATTTGTTGTCCTGGTAAGACACTCCACTCTATTCCTCACCAACTTGTGACAGTTTTGGAAGTAATCTTTCCATAGCACCCTTTGATCAGTCAGTAAATAATAATGCCCTGACTTCCATATTTCATTTGTTGTGCAATGTAGTCGATGATATACTTTGTGGGGTGCTGTGCGAGACGAAATGCTGCCCAGAACCCTTCTAAAGCATGAAGAGGAGAGAGACTACTAATTTTCAGGAACCTCGATTAGAAAATAGAAAGACCCCATTGTTCTAATTACCGTTTTTCTTGAAAAGAAACATTGAAGTGAGCAACTGTTGTCTCATGCAGTGGGTTGGAAGTTTGGAACGGTTTTTAATGGAAGCGTTGCATTAACCGTGTACAAATTTTTAAGTTTTCTGATGTTATGGAAACAAATTGTTTTAATTTATGGTTACCTTCTGGAAGGATGCTCTAGTTTTTAACACGAGAAATATGAAAGTTCATAGTTTCTCAATTCCTCCTAAACATGGATTTCTATATTTCTTCAAAAAAAAAAAAAAAAACTCTTTCAACTTCCAAAACAAATTCCAATAAACTAGGTCGTTTAAATAAGTTCCCAATACACAACATGTTTGCAATATATGCTGACCAAAAATGAAACATAGCCAGATAGCTTTATTCAATCTCCACTCCAGGTTCCCCCAGAAAAAAAAAAGGAAAAATGTACCAACTGCATGGACCGAAGAAACTGCAACGAAATGTAGTATAAAAGATAAGCAATTGCATTATATTGCATCAACTATCAATTAAAAGGTAGACACTTCTGTCTGCTCAAAGTAGAGGCCGGAAGGTCCACCTTCTGGCATCAAAGCCAGCATTACAGGACCTTTAGCACCTTCTTCGACACTCAACACCCCGGTGTTGCCATTCAAGTCTGTTTTGGTGTGGCCGGGACTAACCGAGTTAATGGCAATGTCGCGATAGTTCTTAGCCAGAACTCTTGTATAAGCATTGAGAGCTGCCTTGGAGATCATATACGCATAAAAAATTTTAGGCCACCCTTTGATTTCTACCAAATTCTCCTTAACATCTTCTAAAAACCCTTCCACCACCTTGTCCACTTTCTCTTCTGTGAGTTCATCTACATCTCCTAGCTCCTTTCTTGTATTCTCATTTGAAATAAACTGAAATACAAAACATACCCATTTAAAAATTAATCTTTCAAACAATTTTCAGCACCAAATTATGTTTATAGAATTTCTATAAAGTTTTGATCTTGCACCTAATCATCATAGACAACCATTAAGATTCCCCAAGTTCTGCTTTGAATTATCACCAGAGATCACTTGGTTGCATCTAAAGTACATAATAAAACTACTAGTATGTTACCTGTAGTTGTCCCAAGAGGAAGGAGACATTTACTATTCTTGGTGAATTAGACAATTGTAGAAGTGGAATGAGAGCTTTGCAAACTAGCAAACTAGCTTGATCCCATACTATTTAAAATTTCTATTGTCCAGACACTAGGCTGGATGTCCACTCTCTATCGTTCATTAGTGGGATCTTGTCTCTTGGAGCTCCAAGAAATAGCCCACGATTTCTCGTTTGAGCTACGAATCCGAGCATCAAGCGCTCGCTCTCACTATAGCTGAAGTTTTATGGCTTACTCATCTCCTATGTGATCTTTAGGTCACTTTAACCCACCGACCTTTACTTCTTTGTGACAACAAAGTGCTATTTTTTTGAGCTCCAATCTCGTATCCCATAAGCGCGTCAAACACATCGACCTTGATTATCATTTTCTACGTGAACTTATTGTTGTTGGAACTCTTTGTCTTCAGCATGTTTCGTCCCACTTGCAACTGGTCGACGTCTCCACCAAGAGTGTTTCACGGGATCTTTATGTTTTTTTTCCGATCCAAGCTTCGAGTGTGTGTTAATCCTACTCTTAGCTTACAGGGGGCTGTAGAGGATTCCAGTAAATCAGTTATTGATTTACGGAATCCTCCTTCATCTTATCCTCCTTGATTATAGGAGATACAGTTTTCCCTTTGTAATTATATTTCCTATTTTATCTCTTTGTATTCAAACTATACTCTGTTTTGTATACATCAATATAAACGAAATACTCCACCAGAGAGAAGTGTGGTGGTTTTACAAATATTGTTAGTTTAGATATCCCAATCCAAGTCCTTTGTTGGCCCCCGTTACAACTGCAATCCTAGGAAGATGATGTTTGAAACATGTGCAGAAGCATAGAAATGGAGGGTGTCATCATTAATCACACTATAATCTCAAGGCTTATTTATATTAGAGAACATCAAACGAACCAAATTTTAAGTACCTCTTCGTCCCTGAAGTTGGATTCCTTTTTGGTTATGTTTCTGCCATTTGTGTGGAATTTCTATGGTTCTTGCTCTAGTTTTTTTTTTTTTTTCTAAGCAAGCAGTTTCATAAATAAACTAAGGGGTACAAGATACAAGATTCAATGGGGTGAGAGTCCTCAAACAAACATCCCAAAACAAACAAACGCAACACCAATAAAAACAAAAAAATGGATCTGGAGCCAAAATTTGGCTCCCACCCATTTCCCCATAAAGGGAAGCTGCTTTGAAGTGGATTTTGAATAGTCTGATAAACAGACTATTAAATTGCGACTAAAAGTCGCAGTGAGACGGTGTGTGCTGTAACTTGTTTGTTTGGAATGGCTGGAAGAGACTTTCACGCTCACTTTCATCTGATCCTCGGTTAGGGAAAGCGGGAACATAGGATATCAACCAAAAACTGTGTCGAGTTGCCGACAAAGGGCCAACACAGGCGATGGTGGCACGTGCAGGACACGCACCACCATTGGAGTGTAAAGGAGAGTCAGATACAGAGGATTCGAAGCCTATATTGCCCGCGGGGCCGTGCGTGCGTGGCTTCAAAAGTATCAACAGAACACGACAGCGCGTGGAAGTCTCGCAAAGGATAAGCCGTGCATGCGACGAACGCGCCCAACAAATGAGCGGATTCCTTCTGCAAACTAAAAGATCGGCAACTAGAGAGGCAGAATGAGTGGTGCATGTTGGTTGGAGGTCGTCGGAAAGTAGGAGATCGGCATATTTCAGCGCTATAGAGAAAAACGTAAGACAAAAAAATAGAAAAAATAGACAAAACAGGAAAAGATAATATTAAAGTGTTACTACAATTGGCTAGGGAAGGAGGTGGGAGGAGCCGAAGCTCCAAACCCCCTCCGCCCAGTGGATGGGAAGAAATCATGGCTAAGGCAAATGAGTTTTCGCCTGGGATAGAGAGAAAAGGTTAAGGTAGGTTTGCTCTTGGTTTTAATTACTTAAAGCTTATAGGTATTTATGGTAAGAGCAGTATAGCACGAGACCCGTCTCTAGGTTTTTTTGTTTTTAATTTGTTTTTAATATTTGTAAACATTTCTTTTTTTAAAAAAATTACAATATCACTGAAAGATATTTCTTTAATTAATAAGTAAAAAAAAAAATTATCGAGACCCAAAAAGGATTCATCAACGTTCGGCAACTCTAGCATTTTGTTAGTAACTGGTTTATCTCTTGAATTTCTACGTAGGCCGTGTCATCTTCGGATCTTCCTTTCTCTGTCTCCGATCTAGTCGTAACCTAGTAGGTAGGCAATGATATCTTTTGATCTTTTTTTTTTTTTTATTATTATTTTTGAGTCTTCGTGTGCTGTTCAGTGATTTATATTCTTCTGGCGGCATACGTACTCTGTGACATCATCCATTCACAGGCGGTCCATTCACAGAAACCTCCTTTTTTTTTTTTTTTCCTTCTTTTTTTAAGTTTCGCTATTTATGCAATTTTTAAACTGCAACCTCAAAGAGGTCATTAGCTAATTTTTTCAAATTTTAAAATAAAATAAAAAAATAATTTAAATTTTTTAAATTTTAAAATAAAAATAATATTAAAATATAATATTATAATAATATTTTAACTTTTTAATATTTTTATTCAATTTTTTTCTCTAATTTTTTAAAATTTCATAAAACATCTTAATATAAATCATTTTACTATTATCACAAACTATTTTATTACTATTAACAAATTTTTCATCTCATATATATAATCAAACAAGACCTCATTATACCATGTAAGGTTAAAAATAATGTTAAAATATAATCTTAAAATGTATAATTCTTGTACATTCTTTTTAAAAAAGGGACACTTCATTAAAAATTGAAAAATGATAGTTACAATGAGTGCGTAAACGATGTGTAATTATTTAAGAAAAAAATGAATAAATATGAAACTCATATAAAAAAATAATAATTTTTTAATAGTAGAACTCATTCTTTTTCAAAATGACTGTATAATACTTATACTACAGTCTACACTATGATTGCATGTAATATTAGTCTTAAAAATTATATCTTTTATATAAATTTTAGACATGTCGACTTTCTTTAAAAGAAGAAAAGAAAAGAAAAAATCGTTAGGATTGCATATAAATTTTTCAAAAACTGTACAAATCGTTCCCTAAAATTATGGATTTGGTTCAGATTGGCATGTGGTCCAACGTTTCTAAATCTACTTTCTATTTTATTGTTCCAATTCTAAATTACAAATCTAGTAGTGGCAAGAAAATGGGAAGTCTACGATACCATATATAATCGAAGAGACAATTCTTAAATACCATCGCTTCTTATATATCTTTATATATAATTATAACACTCTATCTTCTTTATAACGTTAGTAATTATCTTTTCAATATATCTACAAGTCTCTCTGTCTCCCTCCCCCTCCAAAAAATACATGAACCCTATTAGAACTCCTCCTTAAACAAATATTATATATATATATATATTTAATAATACATTTCAGTGTTTTTCAACTAAGGTCTCCTTTAACATGTGTACTTATATTTATCTTAAAATATTACAACTCAGAAATAAATTGCAATATACTAGGCAGATGGAGGGTATCCAAGTTAGATGAAATTGATTTGGCAAATTGTATGTTGATGGCATTGAACTATCTCGAGATGGTAGGTCAATGCAAGTCAAGTAGGAAACACTAATTCTTCCTTAATTTGGGACATTTTTAAGCATGTATCGATATTTTGAGCATAATTTTGTCTACAGATATTGAATTCATGTATATCACCCCAATTTGGAAATCACTTTTCGGCACATCGTGGTCACCCATCTATGCTTGGTGTGCATTATTTTCAAGCCCAAAATCAACTGTTTTCCCTTCAAATATCCAATTTTAAATATTGTTTTTCCTTTTTTGGTAATATTTCGTTTCTCAGTTGGGAAGTGATTTTGATTTCATTTTTGGCCAAATTTTTGGTAGATTCTTTATTTACGTATTTATTTTTGGTATGTTTATTAGGATTTTTCTATTTTTAGTAAAATCTTAATATTTTCAATTTTATAGCTATTTCAACCCAGTTTGTGGATTTGGTTGGACATTCTGAAGTTTTGGTCATTTTCAATAGAAAACAAAGTTGTTTTCTGTATCTGAAGTGAGTCTCTTATGTTTCCTGCTTCAATTATCTGTTGAAACTAACTGTAAGAATTAATCTAAATTCTGTTCGGCATCATAGGCTTAACATGAACATAGCAAGATAGCTTTTATTCATTCTCCACTCCAAGTTTGTTTAAAAAAAAAAAAAGACAAATCAAACTGCATGGATCGAAGAAACTACAATTGCATTGTATTGCATCAGATATTTGTTAAAAAGTTGACACTTCAGTCCTATCAAAGAAGAGGCCAGATGGTCCACCTTCAGGCATCAAAGCCAGCATTACAGGGCCTTTAGCTCCTTCTTCAACAGTAAATACCCCGCTTTCGAGACTCATGTCCGTCTTGACGTGACCTGGATGAACAGAGTTAATGGCAATGTTGGGATAGTTCTTAGCCAGAACCCTTGTATAAGCATTGAGAGCTGCCTTGGAGACACTATAAGCATGATAATTTGTAGGCCAGCCTTTGGTTTCTACAAGGTTCTCCTTGACATCTTCTAGATATCCTTCCACCACCTTGTCCACTTTCTCTTCTGTGAGTTCTTCTACATCTCCTAACTCCTTCCTTGCATTCTCATTTGAAATAAACTGAAACACACATCAGACGATTTAAAAATCTTTCCGACATTAGCAAAAAAATTTTCAGCACCAAATGTTTATAGAATTTTCATGAAGTTCGGATCTTGCACCTAATCATCAGAGGCAACCATTAAGGGTTCCCCAAGTGCTTTGAATTATCACAAGGGATCACTAATATGTTACCTGTAGTTGTCCCAAGATGGAGGAGACATTTACTATTCTTGGTGAATTAGACAATTGAAGAAGTGGAATGAGTGCTTTGCAAACTAGCTTGATTCCATAATAATTTGTTTGTAGACAATTCGTAGAAAGTTCGTATGTTTGCTTCAGAACTTTCCTGAAGGACTTGGCATTTTCACCTGCTATCTGCATCATGGTTATATGCAGAGTAAATAATGTAGAATATTGATTAAAAAATGTTTGAATACTACTTTTGACAAACCTTCTTTCCTACAATGGAGAAAAGAAACGTTCAACATTCCAACACTTACTTCATTAAGACCTAGTTTTAGGTTCTTTCGATGATCCGGCTCTATTATGGCTCCAAAAACCCCTGCATTATTTATCTGCGATTTTGAAACTTTTAGATATCAGAGCTATTAAAATAGTGGGAAAGAAGAAGAAATGTATATTTTCATTTTAGGGAAAGAAGAGGATATATCAACTTGTTAAAAGTGAGGATTTTAATATAATTAAGGTACCAAGCTCTTCTAAAAAGAAAAAACAGAGTTAAAGGTATTGGCATATTTCATTTCAATCAATGCAAATCTTCACTAGCAAAAGTCGTATGATCAACAGATAAAAGAAGAAATTCCTAGAGAGAGTCGGGTTGCGTACCAATATGTCAAGCTTGCCAAACTGGGTACTGATGAAACTGGCCAAAGAAGAAACGCTAGCTGGGTCGGTAACATCAAGTTGATGAAAGAACACGTCGGAGTATCCAGCAGCCTTGAGTTTTTCAACAGCTTCATTGCCCCTCTTCGCATCTCTTGCAGTCAATATCACCCTGATCCCATTTGAGGCTAGCTGTTTAGATATCTCGAATCCGATCCCTTTGTTGGCCCCCGTTACAACTGCAATCCTAGCAAAATGTTTGAAACAAATACAGAAGCAAAGAAACGGTGGGTATTAAGGATGTCATGTCATTAATCAAACTTGGATCTTAGACTTACATTAGACAGAAAACTTAAAAAACAATCAAATTTCAAGTACCTCTTCGTCCCAGCTGAATTCTGCATGGTTGTTTCTGTTTCTTATAAACGCGAGTATGTACCACCAACGCAGTTGACGCCTAGCTTGTATGAAATTTCTATGGTTTTGCGATCTTGGTTTAAAGTTTAGCTTATAGGTATACGTATTTATAGTTGGTTTATCTCTTGATTTTGTGCGTAGGACATGACGTCAGCTTTCTTCGTTAGTTTCTAGTACAATTGAGTTTAATCAAATTTGTCAAATAAAAATAGCACAATCTAGTAGCGGGGGTGGGGTCGGATCAATTAATTAATTAAAGCTTTATTTTTATTTATTTTGATACAATAATGTGATAAACTATTATGTTAAACATAAAAACTACAATTTTTTACTGTTTCTTAATTACGAAATTATGCACTAATATTGTAATTAGTGTTTTTTGTTGATCTTCATTTAGTATTCCCTCAATTACCATAAGTACAGTTCTTTTCTCTTATATAAACTATAAGGTTAATTATCTTTTTCTTTTTAATTAATTAGTTAAAAATAGTATTTCTTTTGTCTTTTTATCTTTTTTAAAAAACTTATTTCTTGGGGCCCTTTTAAAATTATTTTCTAAATAATTATAATATCAATATTATTTCTTACTGGATATATTTAAGGGCTTTTATTTCTTAATAATTAAGACTATTAAATGATTTTGGACTTGGATGGTGGGGGGATTACGCAACTGACTAACTTGGCTAATTAGCATTGAGCCGCCCATGGGTACTTGTAGGGCCGGACGTAGTGCTAGTGTTGGATTTGGAGTTGTATTTTGATCACCAACATTAGCATAATCTATGGTTTCGACAAACAATCAAACGTCTGACATGATGAAAAGTATTAAACTAATTCGAGGATTCTTAAAGTCATACAAAACCACATAATCTAATTTAAAGTGTCAAATTTGAAACTCCGAACTAAATTTGAGTTTCGGATTGAGACTCCAAACTATATTGGAGTAATTGAAACTCAAACCTCTTAGATTGGGGTCCCAAATTGAGATCTCAACATGGTTTAAAGTTCGATTTAGAAAACCTAATATAATTTAGGAATTTAGTTTTGAAAATCCAAACTAGATTGGGGTCCTAGTATTAGGTTAGATATGTCCTAGTATTATCCTCCATTGCTCTTTTTTTTTTTTTTTTTCTATTTTTGTTTGTTGTCTAATCTGTGGCCGTTCAGGTGGGCATTTGACTTGAGGATATATTTTGATAATCTAATGAACTAGTGAGGTGCGCATTTCCCATAAATTCCGTGACCACAAAGTCTGCCGACCTATGTTATGGCTTAATTATACCAAATAAAAGCATGGGCTTCCTTTAAATTCAGTTTCAAGCTTCCAATAAAAATTGACACAAATCAAGTATTTCTAAAGTTATTTTTAACAAAAATGATATAAACACAAATACTTTACTATTTTTACACAACAACTCAATAAAATAATATTATTATTTAAATTATGTTTGACTTTGATGGATTTGATTTTGAAAAAAATATTAATATTTTTTTGAGTTGGTGTAAAAATTGGAAAAAAAAAATTTAAATATGCAACATTCTAGTAATTTCATTTGAAAAATGAAAATAATTAATGAGATTTAAAAGAACGACAAAAATCTTCAAGTTTAGTATCAGATGTTTCAGTAAATTTCTGTAAATTCTTATAAAATTTTATAGAATTTGTACCAATTTTTAATTACAAAAATGAGTAGAGGAAAGTAATCTGGGGGGATCTCAATAGCCAATTATGAGATACGTGGGCTTGGGGTTTTTTTATGTTGAACCCAATCCATCTCAGATCATCACATTGCTAATCTGTTGGAAATCTTCGTGTAAAATGCTAAACCTTTGTAATCGTTACCGTTCATTTGTAGGGGTTTAGTTGTTTAAATTGTGTTTTTATCAACTGGTTAGTGTGATTCCAAACTTGCATTATTAATGAAAGTTTTGCCGGGTTAAATTCTTGGCATTCGATTTCAAAAGGCCTTCTTTCCCGTTTGTACAGTAATTTTAAATTTACTCTAATGCTTCTATGTGATCGTTTGCTTCCAATTTCCCATGCCTTACCGTACATACGTTTCACTAAATGCATGTTCTCTAACATTAATTTCTTGTTGCATGTCTCTACAACATGTGAACATATATTAATCTTAAAATATTACAACGTAAAAACAAATTGAAATATAGTACTAGGCTTAACCTGAACATGGTAAGCTAGCTTTTATTCATTCTCCACTCCAAGTAAAAAAAAAAACATATACCAAACTGCATGAACCAAACAAACTAGAAGTACTGCATTCATGTATTGTATTAGATATCAGTTAAAAGGTTGACACTTCTGTCTGCATATAGAAGAGGTTGGAAGGTCCACCATGAGGCATCAAAGCCAGCATTACAGGACCTTTAGCTCCTTCTTCAGCAGTCGTCACCCCGCTGTTGTGATTAATGTCCGTCTTGACGTAACCTGGATGAACCGAATTAATGGCAAAGTTGGGATAGTTCTTAGCTAGAACTCTTGCATAAGCATTGAGAGCTGCTTTGGAGACAATATAAGCATAATAATTTGTAGGCCAGCCTTTGACGTCTATCAGGTTTTCCTTGACATCTTCTACAAACCCTTCCACCACCTTGTCCACTTTCTCTTCTGTGAGTTGATCTACATCTCCTAGCTCCTTCCTTGCATTCTCATTTGAAACAAACTGAAACACAAAACATACCCATTTAAAAATTAATCTTTCAAACAATTTTCAGCACCAAATTATGTTTATAGAATTTCTATAAAGTTCTGATCTTGCACCTAATCATCAGAGACAACCATTAAGATTCCCCGAGTTCTGCTTTGAATTATCACAAGAGATCACTCGGTTGCATCTAAAGTACATAATAAAACTACTAGTATGTTACCTGTAGTTGTCCCAAGAGGGAGGAGACATTTACTATCCTTGGTGAATTAGACAATTGTAGAAGTGGAATGAGAGCTTTGCAAACTAGCTTGATCCCATAATAATTTGTTTGTAGACAAGTCATGGTAAGTTCGTATGTTTGCCTCAGAACTTTCCTAAAGGACATGGCATTTTCACCCACTACCTGCACAATGGTATTCAGTTTTGTAAATGATATAGCATATTGAATTCGGAAATTTCCAGATCTATGCTTATTTTCAACTCCCCAAAGGATTTTGTCGCTTACTACAATGGAGAAAAGAAACCTTCAACATTCAAACACTTACTTTATCAAGCCCTAGTATTAGGTTCTTTTGATGATCCTCGTCTACTATGGCTCCATTAACCGCAGCATTATTTACCTGCAATTTTGAAACTTTTCAATATCAAAGCTACTAAAACAGGGGGAAAGAAGAAGATATCTCTATCCCCATTTTAGGGAAAGAAGAAGATATATAAACAAGTTAAAAGTGAGGGGTTTAATAAAATTAAAAGTAATGACATGTTCCATTTCAATCAATGCCAATCTTCACTAACAAAAGTTGTATGATCAACAGATTAAAGAAGAAATTCCTAGAGAGAGTTGGGTTACGTACCAATATGTCAAGCTTACCAAACTGGGTACTGATGAAACTGGCCAAAGAAGAAACGCTAGCTGGGTCGGTCACATCAAGTTGATGAAACAACACATCTGAGTATCCAGCAGCCTTGAGTTCTTCAACAGCTTCATTGCCCCTCTTCGCATCTCTCGCTGTCAATATCACCCTGATCCCATTTGAGGCTAGCTGTTTAGATATCTCGAATCCGATCCCTTTGTTGGCCCCCGTTACAACTGCAATCCTAGGAAAATGTTTGAAAAAAATGCAGAAGCAAAGAAACGGTGGGTATTAAGGATGTCATGTCATCAATCAAAAGACTAGGATCTCTGACTTACAGTAGACTAAAAACTTCAGAACAGACAAATTTCAAGTACCTGTCCATCCCAGCTGGATTCATGGTTGTTTGATCTGTTTCGTAATATAAACGCGAGTATGTACCAGCAATGCAGACGACGCCTTGTATGAAAATTCTAATGGTTTTGCTCTTGGTTTGAAGTTAAGCTTATGGGTACATATTTATAGTTTGTTTATCTCTTGCTTTTGTGCACAGTGTCAGTCCATGACATCTTCCTTCGTAGTCTTGTACGCGGTAGGCATCGACATCTTTTGTTTTTCGTAATCAATGACGTCTCTTAATTCAAGTGTGTATGTTGTTCATGGTTTTCTAGGTATTCAACTTCAAAAGTGGCCTTCTTCTTTTCGAAATTATTATTTTAATTCAAGTTGAAATTGATGAATTTATAGAAATAGTGTTCTTTTTTTTTTTTTTAATAATTGTAATAAAATATAACGACATATGAACACGTGTTTGGACATTAATTGATAATTAGAAGAAATCATATTCTAAGTACGACCATCTTTTGCTATCGCGACGTAACAATTGCTTTGGATAAATGATATGCTTTGGTACTATTATAATTTATACCGTTATCTCTGCATTTTCAAATTTTTATTCGAATTTGAAAGTTTTAAATAAGCAAGAAATTAATAAAGATATGAAGTGAATCTCACAATATTTATTATTAATTTAATATTATTTAAAAAATATATATACATATAAATTATTTTAATATTCGAGATGTGAACAACAACTCGAATGAAGCTTTTCCTTATCTTTCGGCCATGCTTTTTGTAATTGTCGCCGTCCATGTGAACAACTTAATTCAGAATTTTGATAATTGGTTGAGTACTTAGTGAAGTATGTATTTCCTAACACGTGTTTTGGCTTAAATGTACCGTAGAAAATTATGGGTATGGTTTTGATTCAGTTTTTCGTATGTCTTGGATGAAAATGTGAGCTCCTTTCAACATTGGTGGAATTTTCAGCTTCACTATCTCATGAGATCATGAACATTTCTGTCCTCTAGGACGTTCTTGCTTGCAAAACCTTAGTTTTCTACGTTGTAACCTTAAATATATTAAGCAGAATAGATTTATAAGCATATAATGAAACCTGTCACATTCATGTTGGGTCGTTAGTCAAGGAGGTTACATCATTGATTAAGTCAAAGAAATATTGTTTGACCTTGTAATAGAGGAAGAACAACGCATGCAGGAGACAAAATCTGCCCCACCTAGAAGGTTTGACGTAAAAAAAATAAAAAAAAAAATTAAGAGAAGAATAAGGTTATATGGTTCACAAAAATTATTTTCTTCTTCAATACATATTATTTTATTAAACGATTATCTTACATTTAATATTAATATACGATTTAGTACGTAAAATGGCTTAAAAAATATCTTTTCGTTTAGTTCGGTGGCTGAACCATCCGTTCATTCCGTTGTACTTCAATCCCTTTTTTTCGGCAGAAACTCTATGTTTACACTTTCATGAATTAATTGAGTTCTTTGTCCCTTGAGAGCCAGCCCTACCGGTTGAAGGGTGCCGATGTTCGTTGGACCAAATTCAAGAACTATCTTTTGGCATCAGGTCCAGTACTATATCTATCTCTGTTCAAAACCAATTTTATGAGAGATTTTTTAAAAATTTTTTTAAAAAATTCAAATATCATTTAAATATAAAATATTTTTCAATTTTAAATATTTAATTTTTTTATCTAATCATTATAACTTCTACAAACTTCAAATAAATCACAAAAAACAATACAATTTTTTTAAACTTCAAAACAAAAATTATATTAAAAAATTATATTCAAACAATTTTTTAACTTTGTAATATTTTTATTCAACATTTTCTCTCTTCTTTTCCAAAATCAAATAGAATATCTTAATTCAAACTATTTTATTACTATTCACATATCATTTCAATACAAATCACAATATTCTGACTACAAGTATCCAAATGAGCCCTTGGCCACACAAAAATTTTTAACTTCTCATAACATATTGTCTATACTTTCATTTCAAATCTCTCTTTTTCTTCCAAAATACTTTCATTTCTACCCAATTTGTAATTAAGATCTATTTAACTGTAGAAACAAAATTTATATTTTAGAAGCAAATTCGCTAATAATCTGTGTGCTTATTTATCATTTGTCGCCTTATTTACTCATTTTAATGGAGGAGGTTTTATCAAGAATACTACGGAAAAATTTTGAGGAAGAATACGTAGTTTCTCGCATCCAGTTGGTGCGCCACTTGTATCTCACCTTCTATATGCTGACGACCTCCTAGTGTTTGTAAATGGTGAAAAGAGATCAATGTGGAGACTTGGTAATGTTTTGGGAAATGTTTTGGGAACTTATGAGAAATGGTCGAGACAATTAATAAATAAAGATAAGTTAGCTATTTTCTTTTCGAAGAAAATTGATATTTCTAGATGGCGGAGTTTAATGAGATTGACGGGATTTGTGGAGGGGAAATTTCCAGTGACTTATCTAGGTGTTCCCCTAGTTATAGGATGTCTCACTTCTCGCGACTTAGAGCCTCTAGTTACTAAGATCCGTAATAAAGTGGCCGGTTGGAAATTACATTTGCTATCTCAAGGTGCTAGACTGGTGCTTCTTAAGCATGTTCTCTCTAGTATGGTGATACATCTCTTGGTTGTGCTCCAGGTTCCTATGGTGATCTTTAAAAAAATTGATGATGTATTGGCCACGTTTTTCTAAGGGGAAAATGGTGGTAAATAAAAGAGAAAGTAGTGTGCCTGAGAACGTTTATTTAAACTTGTCAAAGAGGGGGCCTGGGGCTAAGGAGTTTTTCGGAGGTTCAAAGATCCTTACACATGAAGTTTGTGTGGAGATTATTGATGATAGAAAATTTGTAGACTAATTTCTTTCAAGCTAAATATGTCAAACAAGGACATGTGGTGAATGCTGAAACTAGAACTAATTCTTCCCGTTTCTGGAAAGCTGTTCTACGTGTGCTACAAGATGTGGTAGACAATGTTCAAGTGAAAGTGAGAAATGGCAGCTCATCCTTCTGGTATGATAGGTGGCTGAAGAGTGGACCTATATGCATTTATTCGGAACTGAGAGGTGAGGGGCTCAAAATTAAAGATGTTTGGGTTGAAGGATCCTGGGACGAAAATAAACTTGTGGAGCTGGTTGGTTTGGATAAGGTTTGGGAAATTATTCAATAAATAGTTGCCGGAAGAGAGGGAAAGGATTTAATAATCTGGAAGCCGGAAGTTGATGGCACATTTTCGTCTAAAAATGCTTAGGAACTAATTCACATTAAGGGAGAGGAACAACCAGGTATGAATTGGATTTGGCATCCATTGTTGCCCAAGAAGATCTCCATCTGTATGTGGAAAGCCAAGGTTTGTGCTCTAGCGGTAGATTCCCAGGTCCAAATGTTGGGCATTTCATTGGCTTCAAGATGTGATTGTTGTGCAATAGGGGAAGAAGAGTCGCTGGAACACGTGCTACAGTCTGGAAATATTGCGAACCAGGTGTGGACTTTGGCCTCAACATCACTTGGTGTTCCTAGTTTGGAGGGATCAACATGGTGGGGGATGGTAAGGCTGTAGTTTTGTTATGCAAAAAAATCAAGTCAACGTGGCAGCTTAATTGACATGATACCTTCACTCATCAGTTGGCGTTTATAGTTAAGGAGATGCAAAGCTCGAATGGAGGGATTGCAAGAATCAGGTATGGGAGTGTGGGTAGCGGTGAAGGTATGGCTGTGTAAAATCTCTTCATTGATGGTCCAAAAATGATCCATTTCCTCTACAGATGAGGCCATTCTTAAAGTACTCAAGTTGCCTTTTATTAATCACACAAAAAGATGTCCGAGGATTATTTATTGGAATAAACCTGTACGGGATTGGATGAAGCTAAATGTGGATGGAAGTTGTCGTAGTAATCCTGGTAATTATGGTGGTACTTTAAGAATGGCCTCCTCTATAGATGAGGCCATTCTTAAAGTACTCAAGTTGTCTTTTATTAATCACACAAAAAGATGTCCGAGGATTATTTATTGGAATAAACCTGTACGGGGTTGGATGAAGCTAAATGTGGATGGAAGTTGTCGTAGTAAACCTGGTAATTATGGTGGTGGGGGAATTTTATGGGACCATGACGGGAATTTTATTAGTGCGTTCTCTACTCATTTTGGGCATGGTACTAACAATGAAGCAGAACTACGAGCCTTAATTGTGGGGGTTGGAGTTTGCAAAGAGATGGGCTTCTCACAGGTTATGATCGAATGTGACTCTAGTCTTATGGTTAATTGGTTAAAAAATCAAAGGTGCACGGTTTGGTATTTATGGGATTTTTGGGATGAGTTGATGTTTGCTTTACATGATATTCAATTTTCCATTATGCACCAATTCATAGAGA
Source organism: Juglans regia (assembly GCF_001411555.2). Lineage (NCBI taxonomy): Eukaryota > Viridiplantae > Streptophyta > Magnoliopsida > Fagales > Juglandaceae > Juglans > Juglans regia. The sequence continues at coordinate 20,241,932 of NC_049909.1, forward strand.
GAAGGGAATGATTCAGTAGATTTTCTTGCATGTATCAGAGAGGAGGGTCTTAATCGAAGATTTACTACTATTGATTCTTTACCACGGAATGCTTAGACAAGATTGGTCTTCCAAGCATTAGAATTTTAACTGTTTCAGCAAAAGGAAATAGGCATGTTTAGATTGGTCTATTGGTTTTTATTGGTTTTTTGTTTAGCTTAATGTATAGGGATTTTATTTTACTGGTTTTGATGCATGGGATGGTTGTTTTGTAAATCCAAGGTGTCCTACTTGTTATCACGATATTCATCTGCCATAAGTGAGGACAATCAATAAAATTAGAGAATTTTTTAAAAAAAAAGGATAAAAAGAGCTTTCCTCATTCTTTTTAGCTCTCGCTTTGAAAAAAATGATTTCTATTTTGGCAATAGAAGAGCCGCCGGGAGTCCTTTCCTTTCTCTTTGTAAAGAGAGTTTTTTTCTAAGAAAAAAAATCCTCCACCTGAACCAAAAACTTTTACGAGGCGGCCAACTTTTCTATTGTGTGACATGTTTATATAGAATAAAAGAAACTAAAAAATTATAAAAATATAACTATATATAAAATTAGATCTCAATAGTTTGCTATATATATATAGAAATAAAATTCTAAAAAGCACAACTTAATATATGTTTTAAATTTCTAACAATAATGTTTCATGGAATAATATTAATCCATTATTATTTTTCTAATGAAATATTTATAATTTATTTTCTTTATAGAACCTATCAAGTAATCTTTTAGAATGTCATCTTTCATTTTAGCATGTAAGTTAGTTTATCAAGTTTCATGCAAAATCTAGATATTTTCGTGTCACATTAAGCATATATATAAAGCTATAAATAATTTTTTTTTTACCCAATGAAGTCTAGAGGATAAAACCTCTCAGCTATTTTTCATGTAAATCATCAACCTTAAATGATTTTCTTGTATTTTCACTTGGATTCCATATTAAGAAGTCTAATATTATATAACAAAAAACTTGAGATCCATATTAATAAGATTATTATTTTTCTTAAATTTAGTTTTAATTTAATTTTTGTGAGACCATATCTTAAAAATAAATAATATATAGAAATTATACAAAATTTCGAAACTGCAGGAAAAAAAATTGGAGAAAGACATTTTTTTATATATTGAGATTTTAGAAAATTTTAGAAAACATGTAGGATTGTAAATTTTTTTAGAGGGGGTCATTTGCTATAATTATAGAATTATAAATAAAATATAGGATATATTTTGATTTTTTTTTTTTAAATTCCTTAGTCATAACGTAGGTTCGTCGTTGCCTCCACCTGGATTCACGTACGAAAACGGCGGGCCTTCCCACCGTTCCTATTCACGAAACACTTAAAAACAGGTACTCGAGCCGTTGCACAAAGTATATGGCTTGCTCGCTTCAGTGAAATCCCATCCTCTAACTTATAAGCTAAGTTAAGGGGAGGGGGACTCGATCAGTTTGGGAACGCAAGGAGGGAGGTTTCTAGTCAGTTATGCACCACTTCCAATTGAAAAACAAATTCTAGTACTCATTTATGCAGCTGTCAATGGATTCTATGATCGAATGCCATTAGACATAATTTCTCAATATGAGAGAGCCATTCCAAATAGTATAAAACCAAAATTACTACAATCCCTTTTAGAAAAAGAAAGATGGAACCAAATGCATTCTTAAAAGAAAGCGATTTGTCCGGTCCAAGAAAGAAGGAATTCTTTTGTTCAAGTGCAACTGTTGTCATGAATACAACCTGGAGATGCTGTCCTAACAAAACTAACCTATCCAAATCAATTCCAATCAGACGGAAATAAACCTGATCAGCCTTTACTTTATAATTCGCCATGTTTATTTTTGCACTCCGGGATCGGTAGGGACCTAGAGAGCTGTCTTGGCTTTTGGCGTTCCTTCATAGATATCTGGGTTTCACCCCTACACACGAAATTTCACTCTCCTCTATCTCACTTAAAGACAAATGGCAATAGAGAGCAATGATCAACAATCAGGAAGTGAAATGACCCATGGGTATTCACAAATTTACTATTTTTTAGGAATCCTTATTAACTCATACTTAAACACACACACACACACACATAATATTACAACTTGAAAACAAATTACAATATACCAGGCTTAACATGCACATGAACCTAGCTAGAAGCCTAGATAGTACCTTTTATATATTCATTCTCCACTCCAAGTAAAGAAAAAAGATAGACCAAATTGTATGAACTGAAAAAACTACAACTGCATTGTATTGCATCAGCTATCAGTTAAAAAGTTGACATTTCAGTCCTATCAAATAAGAGGCCGGAAGGTCCACCTTCAGGCATCAAAGCTAGCATTACAGGACCTTTAGCACCTTCTTCGACACTCAACACTCCGGTGTTGCCATTCAAGTCTGTCTTGATGTGGCCAGGACTAACCGAGTTAATGGCAATGTTGGGGTAGTTTTTAGCCAGAGCCCTTGCATAAGCATTGAGAGCTGCCTTGGAAACAATATAAGCATAATAATTTGTAGGCCATCCTTTGACTTCTATCAGGTTCTCCTTGACATCTTCTAAAAACCCTTCTACCACCTTGTCCACTTTCTCTTCTGTGAGTTCATCTACATCTCCTAGCGCCTTTGCCTTCTCATTTGAGATAAACTGAAATACAAAACAGACAATTTAAAACCTCTCCAACTTGGTCCAAACCATTTTCTGCACCAAATGTTTACAGAATTTCCAATACAACTGTCCACAAATCACAAGATGCAATGTTTCTGATCTTGCAACTAATCATCATAACAAGTACCATAAAGAACACCAAGCCCTTTGAATTATCACAAGGTGACTTGGATGTATCAAAACATAACAAAATTAATAACATGTACTTACCCGTAGTTGTCCCAGGACGGAGGAGATATTTACTATTCTTGCCGAATTAGACAATTGAAGAAGTGGAATCAGTTCTTTGCAAACTAGCTTCATCCCATAATAATTTGTTTGTAGACAATCCATCGAAAGTTCGTAAGTTTGCTTCACAAATTTTTTAACGAACGGGGCTTTTTCTCCTACTATCTGCATCATATGGTATGCAGTGTAAATAATATAGAATATAGACTAAAAAATACATGACTGAATGCTATTTTTTTTTCTCTTGTTTTAATAAACTTTATTTCCTAAAATGGAGACAAGAAACATTCAATACTCAAACCGCTTACTCCATCAAGCCCTATTACGTGGTTCTTTTGAAACTCTGGGTCTACTATGCTTCCAGCAATCCCTGCATTATTTATCTGAGATTTTGAAACAATTTTCAATATCAGAACTACTAAAGCAGGGGAAAGAAGAAGATACGTTTATTCCCATTTAAGGGAAAGAAGAAGATAATGATCAACTAGTTAAAAGTGATGACATACATATTCCATTTATATCAATTCCGGTCTTGGCTAACGGAAGTTGCATAGATTGAAGAAGCTATATGCACAAGAAGAATTCTATTTATAAGTCGACTTGAGCAACACACTTAATAAAATACTTACATGGTGTAATTTAATTTGAAAGATAAATTTTTAAATCAAATTTTAACATTTAAATTACGTGAATGGTCAATGATATGCTTTACACGTCTACTTAATAGAATAACTTCATGCACAGTCTTCACACCAACAAAACTACTTGGCTATAGTTTCCATTAGGAAGATGCCTAGCTAGCTAGAGATAGTTAATATACGTACGTACCAGTATGTCAAGCTTACCAAACTGGGAACTTATGAAATTGGCGAGAGAAGAAATGCTAGCTGGGTCGGTAACATCAAGTTGATGAAATAACACGTGGGAGTATCCAGCAGACCTGAGTTTTTCAGCAGCTTCACTACCCCTCTGCACATCTCTAGCAGTCAATATCACCTTGATCCCATTTGAAGCTAGCTGTTTAGATATCCCAAATCCGAGTCCTTTGTTGGCCCCCGTTACAACTGCAATCCTAGGAAGATGATGTTTGAAACTGTTAATGATAAATCTTCAGTAACGGATAAGCACCAGCACCACTCATCCCTTCCGATAAAGATGCAACACAATACGGCAACACAGCAACTATCTTCTAGATAGACTTCCAAACTTCCAGACTCCTATTGTATTTAAACTTCTACTTCTATTGTACTATCTACGCTTATAAATATACAAGGCCTGCATAATATTCAGCAAGGCAAAATATTTAAAACTCATTCAGATATTATCACAGAAACATATGCAGAAGCACAGAAATGGTGGGTATCATCATTAATCACACTAGGATCTCAAGGCTTATTTATATTATACTAAGAACATCAAACGAATCAAATTTTTTAAGTACCTCATCGTCCCTGCAGCTGGATTCCTTTTTGGTTCTGTTTCTGTCATTTGTGTGGAATTTCTATGGTTCTTGCTCTTGGTTTTAATTACTTAAGCTTATAGGTATTTATAGTAATTGGTTTATCTCTTGAATTTCTACGTAGGCCATGACATCTTCGGATCTTCCTTTCTCTGTCTCTGATCTATTCGTAACCAAGTAGGTAGGCAATGTCATCTCTTCTTCTTCTTCTTCTTATTTTTTTCTTTTTTTTTTTTTTTTTTTTTTTTTTTTGAAGTCTTCTTGGGTTGTTCAGTGATCTATATTTTATCTTCTTCCGGCATACGTGCTCCGTGACATCATCGATTCACATGGTCCATTCACAAAAACTTGAATATAAATATATATATATATATATATATATATATATTATAAAGTTGGTTATTTAAGTAATTTTCAAGGCTGCAACATCAAACTCTAATTGTTATAATTTTTTTTAAATTTTATAAAAAATATTAATTTTTTAAATCTCAAAATAAAAATAATATTAAAATATTATATTATAACAATATTTTTATTCAATTTTTTTGTTCTAATTTTTTAAAATTTCATAAAACATTTTAACTTAAATCATTTCGCTATTATTCACAAATTATTTTATTACTATTAACAGATTTTTCATCTCATCCGTATAATCAAACCATACCTCATTGTACCATTTAAGGTTAAAAATAATATTAAATATAATCTTAAAATATATAATTTTTGCACATTCTTTCTTAAAAAGGGATACATCATTAAAAATTATATTTTTTATGTAATTTTTAGACATGTACACTTTCTTTAACATGTGTACTTATATTATTTAAATATTACAACATAGAAACAAATTGCAATATGCTAGGCTCATGCAGGGTATTCGAGTTTGATGAAACAAATCTTTTAGATTTTACGTCGATGGCATTGAACTACTTCGAGACGGCAAGTCAACGCAAATCAAGCAGGAAACACAGATTCTTCCTTAATTTGAGACATTTTTTAGCACGTATTGGTATTTTAGTCACAATTTTGCTTATAAATATTGGATTCATGCATATAATCTCAATTTGAAAAATTCTTTTTGGTGCGCACACCATGGTCACCCAACTATGCTTGGTGTGTATTATTTTCAAGCCCAAAATCAGCTATTTTCTCTTCAAATATTCAATTTTAGATATTATTTTTCCTTTTATGATAATATTTCATTTCTCAGTTGGGAAGTGATTTTGATTTCGCTTTAGGCCAAATTTTTGGCAGATTGTTTCTTTATTTACGTTATTTTGGGTGTGTTTATAAGGATTTTTCTATTTTTAGTAAAATCTTGATATTTTTGAATTTACAGTTATTTCAGCCCAGTTTGTGAGTTTGGTTGGACATTCTGAAGTTTTGATCATTTTCAGTTGAAAACATAGTTATTTTCTATGTTTTAGGTAAATCTCTTATCTTCCCTGCTTCGATTATTTGTTAAAACTAACAGTCAAAATTAATCTAAATTATGTCTGACATCGTAGGCTTAACATGAACATAGCTAGATAGCTTTTATTCATTCTCCACTCTTAAGTAAAAATAATAATAATAATAATAATAATAATAATAATAATAATAATAATAATAAAAAGACATACCAAACTGCATAATTCGAAGAATTGCATCAGATATTAGTTTAATATTTACACTTTAATCCTATCAAAGAAGGGGCCAGAAGGTCCACCTTCAGGCATCAAAGCCAGCATTACAGGGCCTTTAGCTCCTTCTTCAACAATAAATACCCCGCTTTCGTGACTCATGTCCGTCTTGACATGACCTGGATGAACAGAGTTAATGGCAATGTTGGGATAGTTCTTAGCCAGAGCCCTTGTATAAGCATTGAGAGCTGCCTTGGAGACACTATAAGCATGATGATTTGTAGGCCAACCTTTGGTTTCTACTAAAGAGAAAGTATTAACTTGTTATTTGATTCTGAACATTACATAGCTTTATACACGTACAAGATAATATTAGAAAAGGAAACTAACAGAGGGAATGAATTCTGGAAATCAACTAAATATTTACACATAATTACAGGTCAAGAAAAGATTGTTTCCATATGTATGAGACCACAAATCAGGGAGAGACTTGTAGCTTGACTTGAGTAATGGATGCCTTGACTGAAGGAGCAATGAACGTTGTTAATTAACTTATCATCTACAAGGTTCTCTTTGACATCTTCTAGATATCCTTCCACCACCTTGTCCACTTTCTCTTCTGTGAGTTCTTCTACATCTTCTAACTCCTTCCTTGCATTCTCATTTGAAATAAACTGAAACACAAAACAGACGATTTAAAAATCTTTCCGACCTGAGCAAAAAAATTTACAGCACCAAATGTTTATAGAATTTCCATGAAGTTCGGATCTTGCACCTAATCATCAGAGGCAAAACCATTAAGGGTTCCCCAAGTGCTTTGAATTATCACATGGGATCACTAATATGTTACCTGTAGTTGTCCCAAGATGGAGGAGACATTTACTATTCTTGGTGAATTAGACAATTGAAGAAGTGGAATGAGTGCTTTGCAAACTAGCTTGATTCCATAATAATTTGTTTGTAGACAATTCGTAGAAAGTTCGTATGTTTGCTTCAGAACTTTCCTGAAGGACTTGGCATTTTCACCTGCTATCTGCATCATGGTTATATGTAGAGTAAATAATGTAGAATATTGATTAAAAAATGTTTGAATACTACTTTTGACAAACCTTCTTTCCTACAATGGAGAAAAGAAACGTTCAACATTCCAACACTTACTTCATTAAGACCTAGTTTTAGGTTCTTTCGATGATCCTGGTCTATTATGGCTCCAAAAACCCCTGCATTATTTATCTGCGACTTTGAAACTTTGAGATATCAGAGCTACCTATTAAAACAGTGGGAAAGAAGAAGATATGTATATTTTCATTTTAGGGAAAGAAGAAGATATATCAACTTGTTAAAAGTGAGGATTTTAATATAATTAAGGTACCGAGCTCTTCCAAAAAGAAAAAAAAAATAATTAAAGGTATTAGCATATTTCATTTCAATCAATGCCAATCTTCACTAACAAAAGTCTTATGATCAACAGATAAAAGAAGAAATTCCTAGAGAGAGTTGGGTTGCGTACCAATATGTCAAGCTTGCCAAACTGGGTACTGATGAAACTGGCCAAAGAAGAAACGCTAGCTGGGTCGGTAACATCAAGTTGATGAAAGAACACGTCGGAGTATCCAGCAGCCTTGAGTTTTTCAACGGCTTCATTGCCCCTCTTCGCATCTCTTGCAGTCAATATCACCCTGATCCCATTTGAGGCTAGCTGTTTAGATATCTCGAATCCGATCCCTTTGTTGGCCCCCGTTACAACTGCAATCCTAGCAAAATGTTTGAAACAAATGCAGAAGCAAAGAAACGGTGGGTATTAAGGATGTCATGTCATTAAACAAACTTGGATCTTAGACTAACATTAGACAGAAAACTTAAAAGCAATCAAATTTCAAGTACCTCTTCGTCCCAGCTGAATTCATGGTCGTTTCTGTTTCTTATAAACGTGAGTATGTACCACCAATGCAGTTGACGCCTAGCTAGCTTGTACGAAATTTCTATGGTTTTGCGATCTTGGTTTAAAGTTTAGCTTATAGGTATAAGTATTTATAGTTGGTTTATCTCTTTATTTTGTGCGTAGGACATGACGTCAACTTAATTCCTTCGTAGTTTCTAGTATAATTGAATTTGATCAAATTTGTCAAATTTTGATACAATAATGTGATAAACTATTATGTTAAACATAAAAACTACAAGTTTTTACTGTTTCTTAATTACGAAATTTTGCACTAACTATTGTAATTAGTGTTTTTTGTAGATCTTCATATATTTAGTATTCTCTCAATTACCATAAGTACAGTTCTTTTCTCTTATATAAACTTATAAGGTTAATTATCTTCTTTTTTTTAATTAATTAATTAAAAATTGTATTTCTTTAGTCTTTTTATCTTTTTTTAAAAAACTTCTTTCTTGGGGGCCTTTTAATATTAAATTCTAAATAATTATAATATCAATAATATTTCTTACTGCATTTAAGGACTTTTATTTCTTAATAATTAAGAAGTAGTGCTAGTGTTAGATTTGGAGTTGTATATTTATGATCACCAACACTAACATAATCTCCATTATCTATGGTTTCGACAAACAATCAAATGTCTGACATGATGAAAAGTATTAAACTAATTTGAGAGTTCTTAAAATCATACAAAACCACACAATCTAGTTTGAAGTGTCAAATTTGAAACTCTGAACTAAATTGGAGTCTCGGATTGAGACCCCAAACTATATTGGGGTAATTGAAACCCCAACCTCTTAGATTGGGTTCCAAATTGAGATCCCGACATAGCTTGAATTTTTGATATCGAAAACCTAATATAGTTTAGGAATTTTGGTTGCATTTGGATGGTGAATTGAGTTGAGTTGAAATGAAAGCTGAAAATTAAATAAAATATTATTAGAATATTATTTTTTAATATTATTATTATTATTAGATTTGAAAAAATTGAATTGTTTATTATATTTTGTGTTGAAATTTGAAAAAATTGTAATGATTAGATAAGATGAGTTAAGGTGGGTTTGAGATCCAAACTGACCCTAATTTTGAAAATCCAAACTAGATTGGAGTCTTTGATTGCAACCCCAATCTAATTTGGGGTCTTGGATTGAGAACACAAAATAGATTAGGTTAGATATGTCCTAGTATTATCCTCCATTGCTCTTCTTTTTTTTTTTCTTGTTGTCTAATCTGTGGCCGTTCAAGTGGCTTTTCGACTTAAGGATATATTTTGATAATCTATTGAACTAGTGAGGTGTGCATTTCCCATAAATTCCGTGACCACAAAGTCTGCCGACCTATGTTATGGCTTAATTATACCAAATAAAAGCATGGGCTTCCTTTAAATTCAGTTTCAAGCTTCCAATAAAAATTGACACAAATAAAGTATTTCTATAGTTATTTTTAACAAAAATGATATAAACACAAATACTTTACTATTTTTACACAACAACTCAAAAAAATAACATTATTATTTAAATTATGTTTGACTTTGATGGATTTAGTTTTGAAAAATATTAATATTTTTTTGAGTTGGTGTAAAAACTGGAAAAAAAATTAAAATATGCAACATTCTAGTAATTTCATTTGAAAAATGAAAATAATTAATGAGATTTAAAAGAACGAAAAAAATCTTCAAGTTAGTATCAGATGTTTCAGTAAATTTCTGTAAATTCTGATAAAATTTTATAGAATTTGTACCAATTTTGAATTACAAAAATGAGTAGAGGAAAGTACTCTGGGGGGATCTCAATAGCCAATTAAGAGATACGTGGGCTTGGGGTTTTCTATGTTGAACCCAATCCATCTCTTCTAGTACATCCCATTCAGATCATCACATTGCTAACCTGTTGGAAATCGATCTTCGTGTAAAATGCTAAACCTTTGTAATGGCTACGTTCATTTGTAGGGGTTTGTTAAACAAGATATACAGCACGTAACAGACTCTGAGGAGTCTAGAGCAGTTCCGAAAGTGTTGCAGAAAGTTTAGGAGAAATAGCTGTCACTCTATCTAGTTGATATTTATCTAGTTGTTGTAACATTTAAAACTTTGTATTTCAAATGCTTTACCTTATCTGTGTATTCTCATATATCATTATAAATACAAAGACATACGTAGAGCTGAATTCAATTGAATCAGCTATCTCAATTCTTCTAGCTTGGTATCAGAGCCACTCTGGCTCATCCCACCCGATCCTCTATGACTTCTTCAAGTACTTCATCTTCCACTTTTGTTATTCCTAATATCACCTCATTGGTATCTGTCAAACTCGATGGAACCAATTACCTCAATTGGACTACTCAGTTTATTCCCGACTGCGTAGTCATGATCTCCTGAACATTGTTGATGGTTCAGAACCTTGTCCTTCTCAGTTTCTTGTTGATGATACTGGGAAGACAACATCTGATATAAATCCTACCTATTTACTATGGCAGAAAAAAGATCAATTCATTTTGGCATGGTTGAATGCTACATTAGTTGAGAAGGTCTTGTCTACAGTTTATGGACTGACCACCTCTCGACAAATTTGGACCACCTTGGCAAACAGATTTGCCCCTCACTCTCGTTCTCGAATCTCACATCTCAAGAGACAGCTTCAAACTCTGAACCAAGGGTCTCGAAACTACTCTGACTACTTATTAACAGCTAAATGCTACTCTGATCAGCTTGCAGCAGTTGGTAAACCTGTAGATGAGGATGATCTGATCTCCTATATAGTGGGAGGCCTCAATCCCTCTTATCATCCATTCATTACCTCATTGAACTTTGCAATCCGTAACACGGCTATAAGCTTTGATGACTTTCAAGCTGAGTTGCTTAATTATGAGCAACTTCTTGATGCCCAACCCAAACATATTGCAGCAGACAGTAGTGTTGCCTTTTTCACACAAAAACCAAAACAGCAACCGTATCATAAGAAGAAGTTCTTTCAGCAGCCACACTATTCTCAACAAAAGAGTAAGTTTCCCACCAATTCTCCCATACCATCCACTCAGACAAGTTCAAAACCCTCTATCAATCAAAGACTATTCTCTACAAATCGACAACCCTGTCAAATCTGTGGGAAGATAAGTCACCAGGCTCTTGACTGTTATCAAAGGATGAATTTTTCATACCAGGGTCATCATCCACCATCTCAGCTTGCAGCACTCGCTGCACAGTCCAATGTCTCTCATGAAGTGGAACATCCATGGTATCTGGACAGTGGTGCCACCAATCATATAACTGCTGATCTTGACAACTTAACTCTACAGCAACAACCATATCAAGGTGCAGACATGGTGAAAGTTGGTAATGGAGGAGGTTTGCATATCACTCATACTGGTTCTTCACTTCTTTCTTCTTCCAAGTCCAAATTTCAACTTAATAATATCTTAAGATGTCCTCATGCTTCCTCTAAATTATTATCCATTCAAAATTTCTGTCAAGATAACAATTGTTATTTTATTCTCACTGCCTCTTCCTTTATTGTCAAACACTTGCAGACCAAGGAGATACTCCTTCAAGGGCCGAGTGAAGCAGGTCTCTACCCCATCTATTTGCAGAACTTTCAGTTCAACAAGCCACCACCAATGCCTGTCTCCCCGCCCTCCTTCACAGCATTGCTAGGAGTTAAAGCACCGATTCAAGTCTGGCATTCTAGATTAGGCCACCCCTCTGAGTCTATTCTTTCTCAATTACTCACCAATTCTGTTTTGTCTGTTTCTGGATCTTCTAAATTAAGTCAACTTTGTGAGTCTTGCCAAATAGCCAAGAGTCACAAACTTTCATTACGTGAGTCCACTAGTAGGTCTACCTCCCCTTTGAATTTAATTCATTCGGATTTATGGACCTCACCAGTACCCTCTGTAAGTGGTTGCAAATTCTATGTGATTTTTGTTGATGACTTCTCTCGCTTTTCATGGCTTTTTCCTTTGCATCACAAATCTGATGTTACTAAGTGTTTTATTAAATTCAAGTGTTTGGTTGAAAATTTATTCTCATCCAAGATAAAACAATTGCAAACTGATAATGGAGGGGAATATATTTCAACCTCATTCAAAGAATTTCTTGAAACACACGGTATCCTCCATCGCCTAACATGTCCATATACATCTGAACAAAATGGAATCTCTGAGAGAAAGCACAGACATATCACTGAGACTGGTTTATCTCTTCTTGCACAATCCAAACTTCCATCTAAGTATTGGGTTGATGCTTTCTTAACTGCCGTTTACCTTATAAATCGTCTTCCTACTCCTGTACTTGGCAATGCTTCTCCTTATTTTAAATTATTCAACAAGCAACCCGATTATTCAGTTCTTAAAACATTTGGCTGCACTTGTTATCCTCTCCTACGTCCATACACCACTCATAAATTACACTATCGCAGCAAGAAATGTATTTTTCTCGGCTATAGTGCTAATCAAAAGGGATATCGTTGCTTGGATCCTTCTACCACTCGTGTCTACATCTCACGTCATGTGGTGTTTGATGAACTGAATTTTACTGCACCAGATTCACCTATGCTTACTGGGCCTGCTGAAGTTGTCTCTCCTGGTTCTGCACCTCCACCTATCTCAGGTTTGTCTATTCCCAACTTTGGTTCTCCTATTGATCTCTCTATTTCTCCTGATATTCTCAATCTTACTCAACCTTCACCATCGTCTAATCAGCCTTCTGCAGTGGTCCCAACAGACTCGAGGAGTCTTTTCCTCACCATACCCTCGAAGATTCTTCCACTTCATCCCCTGTTTCGTTGCCTCCATCTCCCTCCCCAGTCATTTCTCCTTTAGAACATCTATCCTCCCTACCTTCCCGAATGGTGACAAGGTCCCAAACAAATTCCTTAAAACCAAAACAGTTTCCTGACTACCAAGTTTCTTATTCCACCAAGTATCCTCTTCAAGCCCTTTCAACTGTTACTCTTCCTTTAGAACCCGCAACCTACTCTCAAGCAGTGAAGAATCAGCACTGGTGTGATGCTATGCAAACTGAGTTCAACGCCCTCTTACTCAATAAAACTTGGACTTTATGTCCACGCCCTGCTTCCAAGACAGTAGTTCAAAACAAATGGGTTTTTAAACTCAAACAAAAATCTGATGGTTCCATTGATAGATACAAAGCAAGGCTTGTGGCGAAAGGTTTTGATCAAGAATTGGGCAGTGATTTCAATGAGACGTTTAGTCCTGTTATCAAACCAGCCACTATACGACTTGTCTTAGCTCTTGCAGTATATCATAACTGGTCCATTAGACAACTGGACATCTCTAATGCTTTTCTCCATGGTTTTCTTGAAGATGAGGTATTTATGGAACAACCTAAAGGATTTGAAGACCTTCACCATCCAGATTACGTTTGTAAACTTCAGAAGTCCCTCTATGGATTAAAACAGGCTCCTAGGGCCTGGTTCATGCGTCTCTCACATGCATTATTGGAACTTGGTTTTGTTGGTTCAAGTGTTGACACTTCTTTATTTACCTTCCATCATCATAAGATATGCTTTCATGTTCTTGTTTATGTGGATGACATAATAGTCACTAGCAATTCTTCTACTGCTATTTCTGAATTGATTTCTACACTAAGCCATGAATTTGCAGTCAAAGACCTTGGTGCACTCTCATTTTTCTTGGGCATTCAAGTCACCCACACTCCTGATGGCATTCATCTTCATCAAGGCAAATATGTGATAGATCTTCTTCATCGCACTAAAATGGTTGGTGCCAAACCGACATCCAGCCCTTGTTGTTCAGGTAGTAAACTTTCCAAGTTTTCTGGTGAACCTTTATCTGATCCGACAGAATATCGCACAATGGTAGGTGCTTTACAGTACCTTACCTTGACTAGACCCGATATCTCTTATAGTGTCAACCAACTTTGCCAATTCTTGCATGATCCTACTTCGGTTCATCTCACAGCTGCTAAACGGGTATTAAGGTATCTCAAAGGAACTCCTCAATTTGGTCTTCAATTCACAAAGGGATCCCTTCAACTCCATGGCTTCTGTGATTCCGATTGGGCTGGTAGCCCGGATGATCGAAAGTCAACAACGGGTTATGCTATTTATCTTGGTCCCTGCTTGATTTCATGGGCTGCTAAGAAACAACCTGTTGTAGCCAAATCAAGTACTGAAGCTGAGTACCGATCCATGGCTCTCACAGTAGCTGAACTCTATTGGCTGCGTATGTTGTTTCGTGAACTTCGAATTCCACTTACTTCTGCTCCTTGTTTGTGGGTTGACAACATTGGAGCCTTAGCTTTATCCTCCAATCCTGTCTTTCATGCTCGAACGAAACACATTGAAGTGGATTATCACTTCATTCGTGAGAAAATACTGAACAAAGATGTCAAAGCTCATTATATTCCCACTTATGATCAACCTTCAGATATTTTCACCAAAGGACTCTCTTCTTCTCGTTTCTTATTGCTTAGAGACAAGTTGATGCTTCGGTCCCTCCCCATCAACTTGCGAGGGAATGTTAAACAAGATATACAGCACGTAACAGACTCTGAGGAGTCTAGAGCAGTTCCGAAAGTGTTGCAGAAAGTTTAGGAGAAATAGCTGTCATTCTATCTAGTTGATATTTATCTAGTTGATGTAACATTTAAAACTTTGTATTTCAAATGCTTTACCTTATCTGTGTATTCTCATATATCATTATAAATACAAAGACATACGTAGAGCTGAATTCAATTGAATCAGCCATCTCAATTCTTCTAACTGGGTTTACTTGTTTAAATTGTGTTTTTATCAATTGGTTAGTGTGATTCCAAACTTGCATTATTAATGAAAGTTTTGCCGGGTTAAATTCTTGGCATTCGATTTCAAAAGGCCTTCTTTCCCGTTTGTACAGTAATTTTAAATTTACTCTAATGCATCTATGTGATCGTTTGCTTCCAATTTCCCATGCCTTACCGTACATACGTTTCACTAAATGCATGTTCTCTAACATTAATTTCTTGTTGCATGTCTCTACAACATGTGAACATATATTAATCTTAAAATATTACAACGTAAAAACAAATTGAAATATAGTACTAGGCTTAACCTGAACATGGTAAGCTAGCTTTTATTCATTCACCACTCCAAGTAAAAAAAAAAACATATACCAAACTGCATGAACCAAACAAGCTAGAAGTACTGCATTCATGTATTGTATTAGATATCAGTTAAAAGGTTGACACTTCTGTCTGCATATAGAAGAGGTTGGAAGGTCCACCATGAGGCATCAAAGCCAGCATTACAGGACCTTTGGCTCCTTCTTCAGCAGTAGTCACCCCGCTGTTGTGATTAATGTCCGTCTTGACGTAACCTGGATGAACCGAATTAATAGCAAAGTTGGGATAGTTTTTAGCCAGAACTCTTGCATAAGCATTGAGAGCTGCTTTGGAGACAATATAAGCATAATAATTTGTAGGCCAGCCTTTGACGTCTATCAGGTTTTCCTTGACATCTTCTACAAACCCTTCCACCACTTTGTCCACTTTCTCTTCTGTGAGTTGATCTACATCTCCTAGCTCCTTCCTTGCATTCTCATTTGAAACAAACTGAAACACAAAACATACCCATTTAAAAATTAATCTTTCAAACAATTTTCAGCACCAAATTATGTTTATAGAATTTCTATAAAGTTTTGATCTTGCACCTAATCATCAGAGACAACCATTAAGATTCCCAAGTTCTACTTTGAATTATCACAAGAGATCACTTGGTTGCATCTAAAGTACATAATAAAACTACTAGTATGTTACCTGTAGTTGTCCCAAGAGGGAGGAGACATTTACTATTCTTGGTGAATTAGACAATTGTAGAAGTGGAATGAGAGCTTTGCAAACTAGCTTGATCCCATAATAATTTGTTTGTAGACAAGTCATAGTAAGTTCGTATGTTTGCCTCAGAACTTTCCTAAAGGACATGGCATTTTCACCCATTACCTGCACAATGGTATTCAGTTTTGTAAATGATATAGAATATTGAATTCAGAAATTTCCAGATCTATGCTTATTTTCAACTCCTCAAAGGATTTTGTCGCTTACTACAATGGAGAAAAGAAACCTTCAACATTCAAACACTTACTTTATCAAGCCCTAGTATTAGGTTCTTTTGATGTTCCTCGTCTACTATGGCTCCATTAACCGCAGCATTATTTACCTGCAATTTTGAAACTTTTCAATATCAAAGCTACTAAAACAGGGGGATAGAAGAAGATATCTCTATCCCCATTTTAGGGAAAGAAGAAGATATATAAACAAGTTAAAAGTGAGGGGTTTAATAAAATTAAAAGTAATGACATGTTCCATTTCAATCAATGCCAATCTTCACTAACAAAAGTTGTATGAACAACAGATTAAAGAAGAAATGCCTAGAGAGAGTTGGGTTACGTACCAATATGTCAAGCTTACCAAACTGGGTACTGATGAAACTGGCCAAAGAAGAAACGCTAGCTGGGTCGGTCACATCAAGTTGATGAAACAACACATCTGAGTATCCAGCAGCCTTGAGTTCTTCAACAGCTTCATTGCCCCTCTTCGCATCTCTCGCAGTCAATATCACCTTGATCCCATTTGAGGCTAGCTGTTTAGATATCTCGAATCCGATCCCTTTGTTGGCCCCCGTTACAACTGCAATCCTAGGAAAATGTTTGAAAAAAATGCAGAAGCAAAGAAACGGTGGGTATTAAGGATGTCATGTCATCAATCAAAAGACTAGGATCTCTGACTTGTAGTAGATTAAAAACTTCAGAACAGACAAATTTCAAGTACCTGTTCAATATCCCAGCTGGATTCATGGTTGTTTGATCTGTTTCGTAATATAAACGCAAGTATGTACCAGCAATGCAGACGACGCCTTGTATGAAAATTCTAATGGTTTTGCTCTTGGTTTGAAGTTAAGCTTATGGGTACATATTTATAGTTTGTTGTTGATCTCTTGCTTTTGTGCACAGTGTCAGTCCAGGACATCTTCCTTCGTAGTCTTGTACGCGGTAGGCATCGATATCTTTTGTTTTTCGTAATCAATGACGTCTCTTAATTCAAGTTTGTTCATGGTTTTCTAGGTATTCAACTTCAAAAGTGGCCTTCTTCTTTTCGAATTTATTATTTTAATTCAAGTTGAAATTGATGAATATCTAGAAATAGTGTTCTTTTTTTTTTTTTTTAATAATTGTAATAAAATATAACTACATATGAACACGTGTTTGGACATTAATTGATAATTAGAAGAAATCATATTCTAGAAAGTACGACCATCTTTTGCTATCGCGACGTAACAATTGTTTTGGATAAATTATATGCTTGATTGGTACTATTATAATTTATACCGTTATCTCGGCATTTTCAAATTTTTATTCGAATTTGAAAGTTTTAAATAAGCAAGAAATTGATAAAGATATGAAGTGAGTCTCACAATATTTATTATTATTTTAATATTATTTTAAAAATATATATACATATAAATTATTTTAATATTTGAGATGTGAACAACAACTCGAATGAAGCCTTTCCTTATCTTTCGGCCATGCTTTTTATAATTGTCGCCGTCCATGTGAACAACTTAATTCAGAATTTTGATAATTGGTTGAGTGTACTATTTCTGTCCTCTAGGACGTTCTTGCTTGCAAAACCTTAGTTTTCTACGTTGTAACCTTAAATATATTAAGCAGAATAGATTTATAAGCATATAATGAAACCTGTCACATTCATGTTGGGTCTTTAGTCAAGGAGGTTACATCATTAATTAAGTCAAAGAAATATTGTTTGACCTTGTAATAGAGGAAGAACAACGCATGCAGGAGACAAAATCTGCCCCACCTAGAAGGTTTGACGTAAAAAAAATAAAAAATAAAAATTAAGAGAAGAATAAGGTTATATGGTTCACAAAAATTATTTTCATCTTCAATATATATTATTTTATTAAACAATTGTCTTACATTTAATATTAGTATACGATTTAGTATGTAAAATCGCTTAAAAAATATCTTTTCATTTAGTTCGGTGGCTGAACCATCCGTTCATTCCGTTGTACTTCAATCCCTTTTTTTCGGCAGAAACTCTATGTTCACACTTTCATGAATTAATTGAGTTCTTTGTCCCTTGAGAGCAGCAGCCCTACCGGTTGAAGGGTGCCGATGTTCGTTGGGCCAAATTCAAGAACTATCTTTTGGCAACAGATCCAATATATTTATCTCTGTTCAAAACCAATTTTATGAGAGATTTTTAAAAAAATAAAAATTTTAAAAATTCAAATATTATTTAAATATAAAATATTTTTCAATTTTAAATATTCAATTTTTTCATCCAATTATTATAACTTCTACAAATTCCAAATAAAACAAAAAAATCATTACAATTTTTTTAAACTTTAAAATAAAAATTATATTAAAAAAATCATATTCAAATAATTTTTTAATTTTGTAATATTTTTATTCAATATTTTCTCTCTTCTTTTCTAAAATTTAATAGAATTTCTTAATTTAAATTATTTTATTACTATTCACAGATCATTTCAATACAAATTACAATATTCTGACTACAAGTATCCAAATGAGCCCTTGGCCACACAAAAATTTATAACTTCTCGTAACATCTTGTCTATAATTAGACCCATTGTCTTACAAGTTTATTTTATGCATATGATAATTTCAAATCTCTCTTTTTCTTCCAAAATACTTTCATTTCTATCCAATTTGTAATTAAGATCTATTTAATTGTAGAAACAAATTTTATCTTTTAAAAGCAAATTCGCTGATAATCTATATGCTTACTTGTGTAGGCAAATATTTTCTTAAGTAAAATAACATTGGAATGCAGGCAGGGGCTCGATTCTTTTAATATTGGATCAGACAACCTTGGGTGAAGAATGAAGATAGAGCCAAAATCCACAATTAGTTATATTGAAATGACTGAAATAACCTCTCCTTGTCACCGAATTTGCGAACAATCCATTTTACAATTTTAAGCTGCATCTTTTGCCTTCAGCTCATTTTTTTCAGCGCGGGTTACCAGAGAAAACATACGCCTTTGAATGATTCACGAAGTGTCAAGTGACTCAAGTTCGTGATCATTTGGGGGGGTTTGATAATACGAGGGGAGGTCATGATTTGTTATGAGAGGTTGAAGGTTAATACGGTCCTTTTGCATGTGGGGGATGTGGCGCCCCCGACCCCCATGTAAGGAAAACACGGGAATCGAGACGCCGGGATGATGACAACACGGTCACACATCCCAACGTAAGTGCCAGTGTGTGTACATGCAACGGTGTACAACAACAACGCAGCGGATTAGTCAACTAAGTACCAGAATTTAAATACAAGTAAACATCAGTAAAGTTTTAAAAGCAGTTATACAGTCATCCAAAATAAAGTTAACACATGTCCCAAAAATACAAAGGGTAAAATTCAATAACAATAAACAGTGATCCCAGATCACTCCTCGGGCGGAGCCGTCTCCTCAGGCTCACCCTCCTCCTCCACATCTGCATCAAAATCTGCGTTACCACAGAATGGTACCGCAGGTAAGTATAACCCAAAAATATTCTCAGGAATATAAAATGCATTAATACCACCAACATGCATGCATATGAAGAAATATGCATTTTCCTCAAAATATCATTTTTCCCGAAAATGATTAATTTATCAACACACGCCAAAATCCCATTTGGCCCAAAATAATCCGTAAAACATTTTCCCAGAAAATGAATTACACAAAATCCAACACACGCTATTTTCCCAGAAAATAGTCCATTTAATCCGTCAATACCCTATGCACCATGGCCTCCCCTAGGGACCATCCGCACGTCCTGGCTTCGTAGCGATGCCCAGTTCCGCGCCCAGCGCGTATATGGCCAGACATCCTCTAGTCCCCGCCAGCAGAAGGACCACGGAGTCGGCACGAATCTCTCGTCCGATCCCATTGTCGCCCAGCGACAATCCAGGGGACGTTACTCAGTTTATTCCGCTCCCGAGTAACCAGAGGAGCTCCACCGAGATAATGCCCCATCTTGGCTTGGGGTCGTGATACGCACGCACCCAAATTCCATTCTCACATGAAAACCCAGTTTTCATAAACACATGAACATGAATGCAATACACGAAAACCCAGTTTTCCTTTACAAACATGATCATGCATGATATCATGAAATGTACATGTACCAACACTAATCAACAACCATCAATAACCAACCCAATCAAATCCAACCAAACAACTCCAATCACCAATCTATCCAACCCCCGTACTCCTCGGACTCAGTCCGGCAAAACCAATCAACAGTTCAAATACAGTGAAATGTGTTAGTGCAAAAAATACATTAAATTCACAATAATTCTTTGGAAAATACTTACAGCGCTATATATAAATTTCTGGAGGATCACGAAACTGCAAGAAGTGGAAGAACAGCTGCAGAACAGTGTAAAATACACTGTGGCCGTGTGTCACAGATACCCACTTTTTAACGGAGACAAACGAAGACCCAAAAATGATAGGGTAGGGCCTAGGGAGGTCGGTGAAGCTAGTGGTGGTGAAGGTTGGCCGTGGGTGGCCGCATAAGGGTTGGTTTAAGGCCAAAAATACCCAAAACGGAAATGTGGGTGGTTGTGCTTCACCGGTGACGGATCAGAGGTGGGGTTGGGTCCAATGGGTTGCCAAGTGGTCAAGGATGAAGTCGTGTGAAGATGAAGGCCGGAGGTGGTGCGACGGCGGCGCGCGAGCACAAAGAACGCCGCGGCTTCAAGCCGTGCATGGAGGAGAACGCCAGCGTGTTAGGGGCTGAGATTGATGGGGAAGGATGAACGGCGGGAGGGGAAGTTGTGGTGGTGGGCGGTGATGGTCACGGCGGCGCAGCGGCGGTGGGCTGGGTGAGCGACGAAATGCACGGGAGAAAGGGAGAGCGGGCTGGGTCACGCGGGAGAGAAGGCCGAAGGAGAAATAAGGGGAAAAAGAAAAGAAAGAGAAAAGAAAAGGAGAGGAAAGAAAAATGGAGGGAAAAGAAATGAGATCCAATCCTCATAACTTGGGTCACAAAAATGATCCAACGGAAACGATTTCAAAACCTCAAGTTAAATAAAATAATTTAAACATAATGGTAAAGTCAAATTGAAATAATTAAATCCTACAGTAATTAATTAAATATGAAAAGTAATTTAAATGCACAACAATAAATAAATATTAGGAAAGCACATAAAAATAATTTTCACCAAATTAAAAATCCTAAAAATAATCCAATTAAAAATTCAATAATTTTAAAACAAGAGAATAATTTTTGAATAAAATAAAAATAATCCTTCAATAAAAATACACTAAAATATGGGGTGTTACATCCTCCCCCCTTAAAAAAACATTCGTCCTCGAAATTAGCAAGGTCAAACATTAAACTAAGACAGGATCAAGATTCAACCGAGAGCATACTTAGAACATGCCGTCAAAATCAATCAAACAAGTACGGATATTGCTCCCTCATGTCGGCTTCTCTCTCCCAAGAGAAATCTTGAGCCAACGGATCACCCCATGACACTTTCACCAAAGGTGTTGTCTTGGACCTTAATCTTTGCTCTTTCCGATCCACGATCTGCGTCGAGACAACTTCATAAGTAAGGTTAGGCTGAAGTTGAATGCGTTCAGAGTCAACAAAACGTGGCTCTTGCTGTCCAAAACTCTTCTTCAACGAAGACACATGAAACACTTCATGAACATCCCCAAAACAGTCCGGCAAGGCAACTCTATAAGCAACAAGCCCAACTTTCTCTACGATCTGAAAAGGGCCAACATATCTTGGACTAAGCTTTCATTTCTTACCAAAGCGCTTAACGCCTTTCATAGGAGAGACTTTAAGATAAACCCAATCACCTACTTAAAAGGATAAGTCTCTTCTTCTTGTATCTGCGTAACTCTTCTGGCGACTTTGTGCTTCCGCCATTTAGTCCTTATAAAATGAACTTGATCCTTCATTTCTTGAATTATCTCAGGCCCAAACAATTTGCTCTCGCCGACTTCATCCCAACACAAGGGCGATCTACACTTCCTTCCATACAAAGCTTCATACGGGGCCATATGAATGGAGGAATGAAAACTGTTATTATAAGAGAACTCGATAAGCGGCATATGATTCTCCCAACTTCCTTGAAATTCCATGACACAAGACCGCAACATATCCTCCAGAGTCTGAATAGTACGCTCTGATTGACCGTCTGTTTGAGGGTGATATGCAGTACTAAACTTCAACTTAGTGCCTAAAGCTGTCTGCAAGCTCTTCCAAAAATGGGACGTGAACCGCGGGTCTCGATCTGACACGATACTCTTGGGTACTCCATGCAAACGCACTATCTCCTTGACATATAACCGAGTCAACTTACCCAAAGAGTCAGTATTATAAATAGGCAAGAAATGGGCACTCTTGGTCAACCGGTCAACAATCACCCAAATTGAGTTCTTCCCACTAGGAGTCCTCGACAAACCCACAACAAAATCCATAGAAATATCATCCCACTTCCACTCAGGAATAGGGAGAGGTTGAAGTCTACTAGCAGGTCTTTGATGCTCAGCCTTCACTTGACGGCACGTGTCACATTTCTCAATAAACAAAGCGATGTCCAACTTCATTCCTTCCCACCAGAAATTCCTCTTTAAATCTCGATACATCTTCGTGCTTCCTGGATGAACTGAATAAGGAGCCGCATGAGCTTTTGCCAAAATCCGCTCTTTAAATTCAGAATCTCGGGGAATCACTCTACGATCCCGAAACCGAAGAATACCATCCTTATCCAAGCTGTAATTCAAGGGTCCTCTAGACTTCCTGACTCTTTTCCTGATAGCTAACAATTCAGGATCTCTTCTTTGAAGAGTCTTCAATTCTTCAAAATCCACTACTCGGACATCCAAGACTGACGATAAGAATTCCTCTTGCTGTGAACTCTCGATAAGAAGCCTCCTCATTCCACAAAGGAGAGAGTCCAGATCTGATGACTCTGCTTCATCCACTTGTTGAGACTTTCTACTCAAAGCATCGGCGACTAGATTTGCCTTTCCTGGATGATACTTAATCTCACATTGATAGTCGCTAATCAGCTCTAACCACCCTCTGTCTCATATTGAGATTCTCCTGAGTAAACAGATGCTTCAAGCTCTTGTGGTCAGAAAAAACTTCACAGGCTTCACCATACAGATAATGCCGCCAAATCTTAAGAGCAAAAACTATTGCCGCCAACTCCAAATCAACACCTATGCTACAACTTCTAAACCTCCATTGAATTCTACTTTTTGTAACCTAATAGCCACTTCCAAAGCTAACCATCAATAACAAATTGCACAACTAAATTATTAATCTCCAATTACAAGTATCTTGTCAAAATTCAAGTCACCACTAATTCCCCAAAATCAGCACAATCTGAACTCCTGACTACAACCAAAAATACCACGCTCCTGCTGCGCACTCTGATATTCGCAACATGCATAAAACTTATGTCCTCAAGAAACTAACACCATCGAGTACAAGGTAGCTCCATTCCTATTGACCAAAAACTCTTATCACATCTTGGTAGAAAAATACTCCCTTTCTAAAAACCACGAATTATAACTCAAATTCCTCAATTAACTCTCGCAGCCTTAATCAAAATCAATTCCATAAAATACATCGATGATCATTGACAGAAACCCCAAACTCAAACAACCTCAGCTTCCCAAATTGAAAATAAGCAGTCTCAACCCAAAAGCTCATCACTTACATTCTGAACATCTAATCTAGCGGTGACTAAACTCACTACGAACCACCATAGACTACACCAAAACATTATCAAAACCTTCTTGGTAACTCCCTCACTTATCTCTACTCCTACAAGCTAGCATTAACATAACTAATTCCTTCAATAGTACATCACTATTAAACCTCAAGGCAAACCATACTGCTCAAATCTTCAATCCACCAAAAGTCATTGCAAAGCACTATTAAACCTCAAGGCAAACCATACTGCTCAAATCTTCAATCCACCAAAAGTCATTGCAAAGCACCCAAGGATCCTAATGCTTTATTAACCGCATACTTGATCATCTTATCCACTGTTGATACCTAAGGTTCAACTTCTAAGATCTTATCATACACCATACATGATGTCCCAACAATCTCTCTTCCAGTTAAATAACAATGTCCTTAATTCAACCAAGTGGATGCTCAATTTCCAAAAGAAAGTATAACCTCAAAAATTTAAATTCCTAGGTGACCTCAAGTCACAATTAATTCCTGAAGATAATCACAATAACTGTTCCAACCATGCTTCATTGAGTAACCCACTTCAACTGCACACTTCGATCAACTCACCAAAAACTCCAAGCCAATGTCTCTTAAATTACCACTATTGTGTCGACTCCTCTTCAACACCTACCAAAGTCTCTTCCTCCAAACCAAAATGAGACTAGGACTTATACTCTCCGAAATCTATAACCACTCACCACTACTATACATCAATGTCACGCACCCTTAGCCAAAACCAATAATCCTCCAAACGTGCAGATGATCATCATTACCATTTTCATCACTAGACCTATATCCTCGAAATGAACAAGAATCATTTCCTAAATCTGCACCATCTATTATCCTTAAAATTGATACGGATTAAATCCTCAACCTATCACTGAAACATCGAGCTAAAAGCAATAATCTTTCGAATTAGATCAACATCCTCAATCCTCAGAAAATACACGAACTAGATAATTCCTTTCAGTTTCCAAAGAAATTATCCTAAAAAAAAATTCTCATATCAGTAACTCAACTCTCATCAATCCTATTTTAATTCAGTCCTTCAGCTTTGTAATTCTAAAACCTTAAACAAAATAAAAATCATTTTCCGAAATCCTTAAAATCGATGACCTCAAATCTAAAACATTCACCCTATAAAACTTGTAAATTCTAAAACCCCAAATGTTATCAAATTGCTTATTGAACTTACCACCTTAAATCTCATAACTTATTTCCTAAAAACTATAAAGCCTCAAACCTCATATGAACTTATCATAAATCTAACCTTGAATTTTGTTGAACTTACAACCTCCTATCCCAAAAACTCATTACATAAATTCTACGGAACCTAAGACCTTAATTATCCTAAGCAATTTAAAATTATTCCCCTCCTTAGCAGCAATTCGAATTCCTACTCCTAAAAGTTCACCCTGACCATGAAGTTCGAGCCTCGATATTAAAACAAACCAATCACCAAGAGTTCAAGCCTACTACATCAAATATTCAAGCCTAACAATGGCCTTCTCAGACATACTATCTTCCTGTCATAGCGTAATCCTTAACCCGCCTTTCAATTCCGAACAAAACAAAACAAAACAAAATCAAATCATAACAAATAAAATTTCATACATAAAATAGCATACGACAAAATGCATAAAATCAATGAAGTAGCTCACAATAAAATGATTAAAACAATAAAATAACATAACATAAATAAATCAATAAAAAAAATAAATAAACAAACAAGTAATATACAATAACTAAATAAAACCAATAAAAACCACAAACTTTAAATTAAATAATTTTCAAATCACAACTTTTAAAACTTTCTGGTACTGCACCTATGGGACATGTGGTTTTACCCAGAGCCGAACTGCTCTGATACCACCTGTGGTGCCCCCGATCCCCATGTAAGAAAAACACGGGAATCGAGACACCGGGATGATGACAACACGGTCACACATCCCAACG